>NC_138182.1:131799631-132222131 GCF_964194105.1 Spermophilus citellus
GGACTTTATCTTATTGATATATTAAGGGAATGTTTAAGCTTTTCACTCAGTTAAATATTAGCCATTAAAACTTCTCAGTTGAAAACACGATTTTGTACATGAATAGAAAGAAAACTGTTTGTGTCTTATTAAGAGAAAGGGGAATGAGAATGTAAATATTATTGAAAATGAAAAATAGAATACAATCTGTATGTTAAGAAGGGCGACAAAAACTTCATTATAACAGCCAAAGTAAGAAATGGAATAAGGGCAAGTAAGGTGAGAAATAATAACCACATTGTGAGCCTGAGGGATAAGAATGACTATTGTAGTCATTATATTAAAAACCAGGTACCCAATTTTTTCCATTAAGAGATAGAGACTTGAAAAATTGAGAACAGATATAACTCCTCATAAGGAGAACACATTAAAAAGTGGAGAAATATATAAAAGTTAAAGGAATACTCTAAGAAATCAGTCACATATAAACAAACAAAATAGCAAAGGTGGCCATATGATATAGACAGGGTGGATTTTCAAGCTAATACAACAGATGGTAATGGACATTGTAATATTTTTTGTCATTTAGTTTTTATTCATAATTATAAATTTAGCTCTGCAATCCAGGTACAGTTGGGAGGGAAATAAGGAAAATGTGAGAACATAAAGATTATCGGATATCATGAGCTGATGGCGTAGAGGGGTGCTCTCCTGAGGTACAAAAGGAATGGTTTGGTGGTTAAGATAAATACAAATCAAACATATTAGCATTGTTCACAGTCTATAAAGATAATCTTCTTGCTGGTCTTGCCATTCCTGAACTCAAAGTGCTCCATGGCTTCCACAGTGTTCATGCCCTCTTTCACCTTCTCAAAGACCACATACTTTCCATCCAACCACTCAGTCTTGGCAGTGCAGATGAAAAACTAGGAACTGTTTGTGTTTGGCCCAGCATTTGCCATAGACAAGATGCCAGGGCATGTATGCTTCAGGATGAATTTCTCATCACCAAACTTCTCATCATAGGTGGACTTTCTACCAGTGCCATTGTTGCATGTGAAGTCACCACCCTGACACATAAATCCTGGAATAATTCTGTTAAAGCAGGAACCCATATAACCAAATACTTTCTTTCCAGTATTCAGAGCATGAAAATTTTCTGTTGTCTTTGGATCTTTGCAAACAGCTTAAAGGAGATGCAGCCCAAGGCCTCACGAGGGTCATCGGCCATCAGTCATTGGTCATTGGTCATCAGTGATGTCAAAGAACAAGGTGGGGTTGACCATGGCTGATAGAGAACAACCACAGGCAAAAGTGGCATCTTAAAATCCTCTATGCTATTCTTAATCCAGTATAAGAATACATAAAAACAGGCATAGAATTAAGTAACACTAACTATCTGAAACCTTCTTACAGCTACAAAATATTTTCCTCTATTCACGAAGCCTTTTAAATAGTTGATCCTAAATTTGGTAGACGTACAAACTTGTACAGTTGATAAAATTGTATAGAGTTTACTACACACTCACAAACATACCTGCTAGGAGCCACAAGCAAAAATACGATGTATGGCACCTTTGGTTGTAAAGTGACGCCAGCTAGCCACTGAGATGATTATGTTAAGATTTACATTCATATGGAAATTGGACTCCCGCTGTTCACCTTGGCCTGCTACCGGATTCATGTTACGGGACTCATGGAGAGTTCCCCTTGATTGGGGAAGGATAGTAGGAGGGAATTCCGGGGGAGGTCCGGGGGACCCCTGGTTCCGGGGGACGCGCGGTTCCGGGGGACGCGCGGTTCCGGTGGTGGCCCCTACGGGATCGAACCCGCGACCTTGGCGTTATCAGCACCAAGCTCTAACCAACTGAGCTAACCGGCCACATGAATTAGCAGCAGAAAATTTGGAGAATTCTGAATAAAAGTATTAGTTATAGCACTGTGGATTCTCATCCTGAAGTACCATGCCACAGGTTTTACACAACTTTAGCAATGGAGGAAATTTAGTGCTATGTATTATTTCTTAAAACTACACACGAAACTACCTTTAACTCAAAATAAAAATCTAGTGAAAAGTGGTGGATTTAAGATTTCAGCTCTAGCATTCAAAGACCTTGAGTCATTATAACAAGAGCCAGCTGGACAAACTGAAAGCCAGTGTTTTTCTTGAAAACTACAAGACAAACCTCTCTCTAGCTCTGTAGAGAAAGTCTTACCCATAGACCTCCTACAGCCGAGCTCTGCTTTCAAGGAGAAAAGCTGCTGGATTCATAAACTGGAAAGAATATTTAGAAGCAATTTTGGCAAACTGGTGGAGGTTGCATGTAGACGTGCATAAGAACAAGGAATTCCTGAGACTTCAGCCTGGGGGAGGTGCCCACCCTCTTAGGGCTTTACCTCAATGAACACTGCAGCATTTTCCCACTGAAGACAGGGGAAGCGCTAGTCATGGTTCTACCAAGGGAGAGAAGAGCAACACGTGAAATAAACCCAGGGACCTCTCCTTAGGAAAGATCTGTTTCAGAGGAGCAGACTTCTCAGGGTAAATCTCCCCCTCCAGCCCCATCTACTCTTCCTGAATTACCCAAGAGAGGGAAAATACTAGAGTCAACAGGGGTCCAGGGCTTCAAAGAAATCATCTTAATAGCGCAGCAGGGAGGGAAGGGACAAAGGCCTGAGGCAAAGAAAAGCTATGCCACTGAAGAAGTATCCGTGAAGGTCGCACTCCAATAAAGCACTCCTCCTGCCCACAGCAAGAAGGAATCCAAAGACTAGGACACTTCCCCTCCTCAACCTCTTCCTATCATAACAACAGATTCCCAGGACAATGAATTCTAGCCAGAAGGGTTCAGATTCTAAGAAGCCCTTGGAGAAACCCAAAGAAGGGAAGCAAAGACAACAGAGGGAATTAACATTGTCACACCGATTGGGTGTTAGGTAATCAT
Organism: Spermophilus citellus; assembly: GCF_964194105.1. Taxonomy (NCBI): domain Eukaryota; kingdom Metazoa; phylum Chordata; class Mammalia; order Rodentia; family Sciuridae; genus Spermophilus; species Spermophilus citellus. The sequence continues at coordinate 131,802,556 of NC_138182.1, forward strand.
GCTTAGCATTAAGTTCTGCCTAACTCCTAAGCTGATTAGTATAAAACCACACGCTGAAGGCCAATTTACCTCAGTTTCTATTACCAGATAGAACATTCCTGACTCTCAACAGAGTGTTATGAAACATGCCAAAAAAAAAAAAAAAAAAGTACGTAATGACAATTAAATCACCAGAGTCAGACTCAGATAGGACACAGGCAGTGGAATCATCAAGCAGGAAAATTTTTAAATTGATTCTTTTTAATTACACATGATAGTGAAATCCATTCTGATATAATTGTACAAACATGGACCATACCTTATTCTAATTAGGACCCCAGTCTTGTGGATGTACAGGATGGTAAAATCCACTGGGGCATACTCATAATGTACATAGGAAAGTTACATCAGATTCATTCCACTGTCTTTCTTTTTTCTATTCCCCCTTCCCTTCCCTTCATTGCCCTTTGTCTAATCCACTGAACTTTTATTCTTCCCCTCTTGCACCACCTTATTGGGTATTAGCATCCACATATCCGTGAAAACAGTGAAGCATTGTTTTTTTTTTTTGGGGGGGGATTGGCTTATTTCACTTATCATGACAGTCTCCAGATCCATCCACTTATCAGCAAATGTCATCAAGTCATTCTTCTTAATGGCTGAGTTGTATTCCATTGTGTATATATACCACATTTTCTTTATTCATTCATCACCTATGTTGGCTCCATAGTTTAGCTGTTGTGAACTGAGCTGCTATAAACATTGATGTGGCTGCATCACTGTAGTATCCTGACTTTAAATCCTGGGGATACATACCAAGGACTGGAATAACTGGGTCAAATGGTGATTCAATTCCTAGTTTTTGAGGAATTTTCATACTGCTTTCCAGAGTATTTGAACTAATTTGCAGTCCCACCAAAAATGTATGAGTGTACCCATTTCCCGACATTCTCACCAACATTTATTATTACTTATATTCTTGATAGTTGCCATTCTGACTGGAGTTAGATGAAATATCAGTGTAGATTTAATTTGCATTTCTCTAATTGCTATAGATATTGAACATTTTTCAATATTTGTTGATCTTTATATTTCTTTTAAAAAGTGTTGGTTCTCATGGCTGCTGGACGGTTTACAATACACTTTTCCAGCTACTCTAAGTTGACCTTCAAATAACAACATACTACTTCATGCTCTGTGCAACTTCCCTAGAAGAAAGAATCCCTACTTATTCTTTCCCAACCCTCCAGGTGATGCTGTCCTTTATTTTAATTATCAATATTCTATAATTATCCAAATATTTTGCTATAATTACTTTAAATATACAGTTGTATTTTAGAGGAGTTGAAGGAAAACAAAAGATTTTACCTTCATTTGCTCCTTCTCAGATATATGCATTTTTTTCCCTTTCTGACCTATACTAATTTTCTTTTCCTTGAAAACAAATAAAAAAGATGTAATAGTTATAGTAATTACAAATGAGACAGACTTCAGAACAAATATATCAAACATAACAAGGGGCATTAAACAATCACAAAGGGTTGAGTATTCAACATAATCTAACATTTACCCAACAACAGAGCATCAAACTACATGAAGCAAACAGTGCAAATGAAGAAATTCCTTATTTCATCTGGAAATTTTAATACTCATATGTCTGTAATTTACAGATCATATGGGCAAAAAATCAGAAAGGGTATAGATAACTGAATACTACTATCCATCAATTTGTTCAAATTGGCATTTTTACGATACCCTATCCATTGCAGAATAGACTATATTCTCAAATTAAATGAAACATTCAAAGAAAACCTACACTATGGGTCAATAGACTTTTTTTTAGAATTGAAAAAAATTTTAAATTATGTTCTGAGAACACATGACATTAAACCAGAAACCACAAAACAAAGCTGGATAAATCTAAAATTTGGAAATGAATATTAAACTGTATACTTTCAAATATCACACAGATCAAGAAAGTCTCAAAGAAATGAAAAAAATATTCTGGACTAAATGAAAATACAAATTCAAAATTCATTGGATGCTAAAAATCGATACTCAGGGAAATTTACATCATTGAATGCTTATATTAGAAAAGGAAAAAGGGTATTTAAAATCAATAACCTAAAAGTCTATTTCAGGGAGCCAGATAATGGAAAGAGGTGTAAATCTAAAGCAGAGGAATAAAAGAAATAATAACAGAGCAGAAATCAATGAAATAGAAAACAGGGGAGCAACAGAGAAAATCAATGAAATAAAAGTAGTTTCTTAGAAAAGATAAATAAAATTAATAAACATGCAACCAGTCCAACCAAGAAAAAAGGAGACAGCACATCAATTACTAATATTAGGAACAAAGAAGAAATCACAATGACACCCTGAATATTAAATGATTAAACAAGTAATAATCTGAAAAAATGATTAAACAAGTAATAATCTGAAAAAATTGTATTCCCACAAATTTAAGAACTGATATTAAATAGACAAAGTGTCAAAACTTACAGAGAATACATAACTTGAATAAATGTGCAACTACTAAATAAGTTGACTCCATCATAATAACCTTCTGAAGCAAGAAGCTGTGTTACCTTTCTAAAAAGAAAGCAGACCCAAATGGTTTCTCTGGTGAATTCTATCAAACAGTTAAGGAAGATATAATAACAACTTCCCACCAGCTCTTTGAGAAAATAAATGCAGAAAGGACTAAATGTAACACATTTGATGGGAACATAGATAAAAATATTACAATACTAAAGCCAGTTAAAGACCTTCCATAAAGAAAACCACAGGCACCCCCTCCCCAGGGGTCCCGAGGCCGCTGCTGCCGCCGCCGCTGCCGCCGCCGCAGCCGCGGAGCACCATAGAGCAGACTCTTCACCACGCGAATGAGCTGCCGAATTATATGAAACAGCTGATAAGATGAGTGACAATTTAAAATCCAAGTGATCCGAGAACACGCACTGAGCTCTGACACGCTGAATTCAAACTCCCAGTCACCTGCTTCCCGCAGACAAACAGCTATGACTCGGCATTAATTCATCCGGCTGAAACAACTGGTCAGCCCTTCTCATCATACGAAGGTAAATGCCTACCGCGCCTTCATAAGTAGTGGCCACAGGTTTGAAACGGGGCTTGGGAGAGAAGGACCCACCCGTTGAATTGGTCGCCCGGCAAAGGGAAACAACGTCATCAAACTGCTGTGGAGGAGATAACTTCATGGAAACAGGTGTGTGATCCCATAGCCTTGCCTCTCCACACATCGGGAAAACCTTAAGGGCCCCTCCCAGCTCTCCCGTAAGGGCCCCTCCCAGCTCTCCCGTGAGTGCTACAGCCAGCCCCAGGGAATCAGAGGTGGTGCGGGACCCGCGGAGCGGAATTACCGCTCCCACCAGGGCTGACTGCTGAGGTCTCTTGCACCAGCTACGGGGAAGTGGACACCAGAGAACAAGTAAAATCCGCTGAGGATTCTCAGCCCCAAACTCTACAAACTTAGGGTCTGAGGGAATGGCAAACTGGAAGAGTGTGCCCAGTCGTTCATGAAAACAGGGCTCCCGGGAGCAGCAGACTTGTCATGTAGCCAGTATTGTGGTGAGAGGGGCCTGGCTAGAGGAAAAGTGGGAAGTGACTAGACACAAGAGGAGCCCCTAGACACTCAGGATTGGAGACTCGCCCAGTCTGGGAGGAGCTGCTGCACAGTGATTGGTTCCCGCGTATTGACAGGAGAAACTTGACCTGGTGGGCACAGCGCCATCTACTGGAAGAGAAGTTAATCAAACTCTAAGACGGCATTTATTGTTTTTTTTTGTTTTTTTTAAAATTTTTTTTTCTCTTTTTCTTTTCTCTTTTTTTTTTTGATTTGGGTTTTTCTTTCATTTTCTTTTTTTGTCTCTTGTTGTTTTATTAATTTTCAAATATTTTTTTTACAAAATATTTTTTTAATTTTTTTCCTACTATATTTAATTTAAATTTTTTTAAATTATTATTATTATTTTATTTTTTTTAATTTTTTTTCTTTTTTTGTTCCTATTCTTTTTCTTCTGTAGTCTTTTCATTTTTCTTATCCCCCCTTTTTCCCTTGAAATCTACCTGCCTACTCTCATTCTCTTTAGAGACTTCTTCCCTTCCCTTCAAATACCTTCCCTCCCAAGCATCAAATTAATCTATAGAAGTAAACAGTAACTCAGCAGTCAAACAGAACAAGAAGCAACATGAGCAGCTTCAAAAAACAAGGAAGAAAAGCAGTACAAACAATGCAGGACAGCCTAAACATTCAGGAGGACCTAGAGTCATCAGAAAAATGGTCATATAAATAAAGAACTCAAGGAACACCTAAGACAGATGGAATGGAACCTTAAAGAGGATACAAGACAGCAAATTCAAGCAGCGAAAGAACACATTGAGAATGCATTTCATAAACAGATAAAAGAAGAAGTTAAGCATCTTTATCAGGAGATAGAGATTATAAAAAATAATCAAACAATAATTCTAGAAATGAAGGAAACGATAAACCAAATTAAAAACTCAAATGAGAGTATCACTAACAGAGTGGAGCAAGTAGAAACCAGAACATCAGATAATGAAGACAAAATATACCACCTTGAAAAGAGTCTAGCAAACTCAGAAAGGCTGGTAAAAAATCACGAGAAAAACATCCAAGAGTTATGGGATAACATAAAAAAACCAAACTTACGAGTCATCGGGATAGAAGAAGGTACAGAGTATCAAACCAAGGGAATGAGAAGCCTGCTGAATGAAATAATTACAGAAAACTTTCCAGAAATAAAAAAGGAAACAGATATACAAATTGAAGATGCATACAGGACACCGAGCACACAAAATCACAGTAGACCAACGCCAAGACACATTGTTATGAAGATATCCAATATACAGAACAAAGAGAAAATATTAAAAGCTACAAGAGAAAGGAGACAGATTACATTTAGGGGTAAACCAATACGGTTAACCACGGATTTCTCATCACAGACACTGAAAGCAAGAAGGTCATGGAATAATGTATTTCAAACACTGAAAGACAATGGATGCCAACCAAGAATTCTGTACCCAGCAAAATTAAGCTTCAGGTATGACAACGAAATAAAAATCTTTCATGATAAACAAAAGTTAAAAGAATTTGCAGCCAGAAAACCAGCATTGCAAAGCATTTTGAGCAAAACACTACAAGAAGAAGAAATGAAAAACAATAACCAAAACCATCAGTGGGAAGTGCCTCAGTAAAGACAGAGGGCGAGGGGAAAGACAATCATGGAGAAACAAACAAAAATTTTTTTTAAAAAAAGAATAAACAATCAAACATGGATGGAAGTTCAAACCAGATATCAATAGTAACTCTGAATGTTAATGGCTTAAACTCTCCAATAAAGCGACGTAGGCTGGTATCATGGATTAAAAAAACAAATCCAACAATATGCTGCCTCCAGGAGACACATCTGATTGGAAAAGACATACACAGGCTGAAGGTGAAAGGATGGGAAAAAATATACCACGCACACGGTCCTCGCAATCAAGCAGGGGTGGCCATCCTCATATCGAATAAAATCGACTTCAAGACTAAGTTAATCAAAAGGGATAAAGAAGGTCATTATATACTGTTAAAAGGAACCATTCACCAACAAGACATAACAATTATCAATATTTACGCACCAAATAATGGTGCTGCGACATTCATAAAACAAATTCTCCTCAAATTCAAGAATCAAATAGACCACAACACAATAATTATGGGAGACTTCAACACACCTCTCTCACCATTGGACAGATCCTCCAAACAAAAGTTAAATAAAGAAACTATAGAACTCAATACCACAATCAATAACCTAGACTTAACTGACCTATATAGAATATATCAACCATCATCAAATGGATATACTTTTTTCTCAGCAGCACATGGATGCTTCTCAAAAATAGACCATACATTATGCCATAGGGCAACCCTCAGTAAATATAAAGGGGTGGAGATAATACCATGCATTTTATCTGATCACAATGGAATGAAACTGGAAATCAATGATAAAAGAAGGAAGGAAAAATCCTACATCACATGGAAAATGAACAATATGCTACTGAATGATCAATGGGTTACAGAAGACATAAAGGAGGAAATCAAAAAATTCTTAGAGATAAACGAAAATACAGACACAACATATCGGAATCTATGGGACACAATGATAGCAGTTTTAAGAGGAAAGTTCATCGCCTGGTGGTCATTCCTCAAAAAAAGAAGAAACCAACAAATAAATGAGCTCACACTCCAACTCAAAGCCCTAGAAAAGGAATAGCAAAACAACAGCAAATGTAGCAGAAGGCAAGAAATAATTAAAATCAGAGCAGAAATTAATGAAATTGAAACAAAAGAAACTATTGAAAAAATTAACAAAACTAAAAGTTGGTTCCTCGAAAAAATAAATAAGATTGACAGACCTTTAGCCATGCTAACGAAGAGAAGAAGAGAGAGAACTCAAATTACTAACATACGGGATGAAAAATACAATATCACAACAGATGCTACAGAAATACAGAAGACAATTAGAAATTATTTTGAAAACCTATATTCCAATAAAATAGAGGATAGTGAAGACATCGATAAATTTCTTAAGTCATATGATTTGCCCAGACTTAGTCAGGAGGATACACACAATCTGAACAGACCAATATCAATGGATGAAATTGAAGAAGCCATCAAAAGACTACCAACCAAGAAAAGCCCAGGACCGGATGGGTATACAGCGGAGTTTTACAAAACCTTTAAAGAAGAATTAATACCAATACTTTTCAAGTTATTTCAGGAAATAGAAAAAGAGGGAGCTCTTCCAAATTCATTTTATGAGGCTAACATCACCCTGATCCCGAAACCAGACAAAGACACCTCAAAGAAAGAAAACTACAGACCAATATCTCTAATGAACCTAGATGCAAAAATCCTCAATAAAATTCTGGCGAATTGAATACAAAAACACATCAAAAAAATAGTGCACCATGATCAAGTAGGATTCATCCCTGGGATGCAAGGATGGTTCAACATACGGAAATCAATAAATGTTATTCACCACATCAATAGACTTAAAGACAAGAACCATATGATCATCTCGATAGATGCAGAGAAAGCATTCGACAAAGTACAGCATGCCTTTATGTTCAAAACATTAGAAAAACTAGGGATAACAGGAACTTACCTTGACATTGTAAAAGCTATCTATGCTAAGCCTCAGGCTAGCATCATTCTGAATGGACAAAAGTTGAAGGCATTCCCTCTAAAATCCGGAACAAGACAGGGATGCCCTCTATCTCCACTTCTATTCAATATAGTTCTCCAAACACTGGCCAGAGCAATTAGACAGACGAAAGAAATTAAAGGCATAAAAATTGGAAAAGAAGAACTTAAATTATCACTGTTTGCAGATGACATGATTCTATACCTAGAAGACCCAAAAGGGTCTACAAAGAAACTACTAGAACTAATAAATGAATTCAGCAAAGTGGCAGGATATAAAATCAACACGCATAAATCAAAGGCATTTCTGTATATCAGTGACAAAACTTCTGAAATGGAAATGAGGGAAAACACTCCATTCACAATATCCTCAAAAAAAATAAAATACTTGGGAATCAACCTAACAAAAGAGGTGAAAGATTTATACAATGAAAACTACAGAACCCTAAAGAGAGAAGTAGAAGAAGATCTTAGAAGATGGAAAAATATACCCTGTTCATGGATAGGCAGAACTAACATCATCAAAATGGCGATATTACCAAAAGTTCTCTATAGATTTAATGCAATGCCAATCAAAATCCCAAAGGCATTTCTTGTAGAAATAGATAAAGCAATCATGAAATTCATATGGAAAAATAAAAAACCCAGAATAGCAAAAGCAATTCTAAGCAGAAAGTGTGAATCAGGTGGTATAGCGATACCAGATTTCAAACTATATTACAGAGCAATAGTGACAAAAACAGCATGGTACTGGTACCAAAACAGGCGGGTGGACCAATGGTATAAAATAGAGGATACAGAGACTAATCCACAAAGTTACAACTATCTTATATTTGATAAAGGGGCTAAAAGCATGCAATGGAGGAAGGATAGCATCTTCAACAAATGGTGCTGGGAAAACTGGAAATCCATTTGCATCAAAATGAAACTGAATCCCTTCTCACCATGCACAAAAGTTAACTCAAAATGGATCAAGGAGCTTGATATCAAATCAGAAACTCTACGTCTGATAGAAGATAATGTTGGCTCCGATCTACAGATTGTGGGGTCGGGCTCCAAATTCCTTAATAGGACACCCATAGCACAAGAGTTAAAAACTAGAATCAACAAATGGGACTTAATTAAACTTAAAAGTTTTTTCTCAGCAAAAGAAACAATAAGAGAGGTAAATAGGGAGTCTACATCCTGGGAACAAATTTTTACTCCTCACACTTCCGATAGAGCCCTAATATCCAGAGTATACAAAGAACTCAAAAAATTAGACAATAAGATAACAAATAACCCAATCAACAAATGGGCCAAGGACCTGAACAGACACTTCTCAGAGGAGGATATACAATCAATCAACAAGTACATGAAAAAATGCTCTCCATCTCTGGCAGTCAGAGAAATGCAAATCAAAACCACCCTAAGATACCACCTCACTCCAGTAAGATTGGCAGCCACTATGAAGTCAAACAACAACAAGTGCTGGCGAGGATGTGGAGAAAAGGGTACACTTGTACATTGCTGGTGGGACTGCAAATTGGTGCGGCCAATTTGGAAAGCAGTTTGGAGATTCCTGGGAAAGCTGGGAATGGAACCACCATTTGACCCTGCTATTGCCCTTCTCGGACTATTCCCTGAAGACCTTAAAAGAGCATGCTACAGGGATACTGCCACATCGATGTTCATAGCAGCACAATTCACAATAGCTAGTTTGTGGAACCAACCCAGATGCCCTTCAATAGATGAATGGATAAAAAAAAATGTGGCATCTATACACAATGGAGTACTATGCAGCAATAAAAAATGACAAAATCATAGAATTTTCAGGGAAATGGATGGCACTAGAGCAGATTATGCTTAGTGAAGCTAGCCAAACCCTAAAAAACAAATACCAAATGTCTTCTTTGATATAATGAGAGCAACTATGAACAGAGCAGGGAGGAAGAGTAAGAAGAAAAGATTAACATTGAACAGAGACTTGAGATGGGAGGGAAAGGGAGAGAAAAGGGAAATTGCATGGAAATGAAGGGAGACCCTCATTGCTAAACAAAATTACATATAAGAGGTTGTGAGGGGAATGGGAAAATAAACAAAGAGAGAAATGAATTACAGTAGATGGGGTAGAGAGAGAAGTTGGGAGGGGAGGGGAGGGGGGATAGTAGGGGATAGGAAAGGTAGCAGAATACAACAATTACTATTACGGCATTATGTAAAATTGTGGATGTGTAACCGATGTGATTCTGCAATCTGCATTTGGGGTAAAAATTGGGAGTTCATAACCCACATCAATCTAATGTATGAAATATGATATGTCAAGAGCTTTGTAATGTTGTGAACAAGCAATAAAAAAAATTAAAATAAATAAATAAATAAATAAATAAATAAATAAAATTGTAAAAAAAAAAAAAAAGAAAACCACAGACTAACATCTGACATGATCATTTATGCAAACACCCATGAACAAATAAACTATAAAAATGTGTAACAAGAATATGAAGCATGACCAAATGGGGTTTCTTTGGGGGATGCAAGTCAAGTTTATCATTCAGCAATCAATGTGATCCAACAGATTAATGGGCTAACAACTCAAAATTATGGTTTTTATTTTAGTAATAAACCAAATTGAGTGTCTCATGTGTAAGAGAGAGTTTACAATAATGCTAAAAGGGTGTGTCAAAAAAACCAAAGAAAGATTAGAAAAGCCCCAGGAAGAACCCAGAAAATGATACAGAAATATGACTGGGGTTTCTTACCACTATTTATCTTCACATTCCTACTTTATTATTTTCTAACTAACACTTTCAGTTTCTCAGGCTCCAGTGAAGAACTTTCCTTATAGCTTAGTGGGGAGGGAAAAAGCTACTAAGCTCCCAAGGACATTTTAATATCTGCCTGCATTTAGACCTTCCCGTCTTTGCATATATCCAAAACTGTCTCTTTGCTGCACCTTTACTTGTATTGTATAGATCAGAGTAGACCGGCCACTAGTCTTTGTCAATTCATTTCTTTAAAGCTCAATGTGAATTTCATCTATAAAAGAAAGTCTTCTTATACTACCCTACCCTAGAGAGACTATTCTAGTTTGTGTAGTTTCAAAATATCTATTGCCCAGTTTTAATATATTTTGCCTTTAACTATTTGTAAATAAAGTTCTTTTGTAATTTCTGTCATGTCAACAAAAATTCTAGACACTTAAGTCTCAGAATTATGTCTGTATAATTCTTTGTATGCCTCCTGCTGCATCAGACACATAGGAAGTATCAACTTTGCATGCCTAATTAAGTGAAAAAATTTCATGAAATACATAAAAATACTATTTGTAAAACATGTTTACATATTTTTATGATGTCTCTGTGGAATTTATGAAATACTTACATTCGACCATCACTAATATAGCTCTAGGATAGACTTACTTTATTTCAGCTGGCCCATAATATAAAAACACGTTATCCGTCATGGAGAAAGGGTATTGCCATTGAGAAATGATCCTCTTCCAGTATTCCTAGAGATCATTATTCAATATTTCTGTATCTCATCTGGGTTATTGTGTTGGTGGATGCTCAGGAATCTTTACTTGGTCTTTCTGGTCTTTCAGTCCTCATGCTAGCATAATACTCAGGTGCTTGAAACCAAGCTCTTCTCTTGAGTTGTCCAGGGCCAATCCTCTGGAGAGATATCAGCCATTCTAGACTTTCTCTCACCTAATCTACTCAAGTTGAACCCTATTCATCCATAAGGTCATAGTTCTGGAAGCTTCTCCTTCAGTCAATGAGTGGAAAGACTGATATTTCTACTCTTCGGTTGCCAAAGATCATCTTGTGTTAACCACGAATCCTTCAGAGCAGGGATGGTGTCTCCTACCACCTTTTAATCAGTCCTTTGCTCAGGGCATGACATTTAGTAAATTGTCACTTAACATGTTTAAATAAATTAAAGAAAGTAAATGTATTGAAGGACAGACTTTAAAAATCCAAATTGCTTATATGGTCAGATGAGAGGTTTCTGCAGCTTATGGGGAGATAGATAGATAGATAGATAGATAGATAGATAGATAGATAGATAAATAGATAAATGTATTGGGTTTGAATTGAGTTAATAGACCCAGAACACGGAAGGCTCAGACTATTTAAAACCATTTTAATTAGAAATTCCTGAAAACATTTGAAATCAGAATTTTCTTTTTAATAAAGAAGCCTTCAGTAACCTCGGTGACCATGCCATCTGTCACACATTTTAGTAACATCACTTAGCGTGAACTGCATTTTCTAAGTTTGGCCCATTGCTCATCTGTTCCGTGTGCTAAATGGCATGGCATTTTTAGCATGTTTAAATTGCAAGTAATTTAGCATTTATGAAAGTTCCTTGGTGATTTGAGTCACATTCAGACAGTAATTATGATTTGTTTGAAAATGGACCATAATGCGTGATTATTGTATCGTATACATGAAATGCATTTATTGACTTTCTAAATTTTGAGTACAGTAATTACTCTGAAATGAAGCAAAGCCAATTTTACTTGTTTTTATCAACTTCAAAATGTGCAAGATAATGAGATTTGTACACTGGAATTTTTTTCTTCTTCTTCTGATTGTTTCGAGTTTTAGCATCAAAAATCCATAGTCTATCCCTTTGATCTGATCAGAGGTTAGGTTTTATTGTATACATTTTTTTTTCACAGAGGGATACTTTAGACCTTGAGAACAAATAAGGATGGAATGAGTTTATCTTCCTCAAAATGTGTTTAATGATTGCTCGGGAATAATGTATCTATATACCATCCCCTCCCCCCGCATGCCTGCTTCCCCACCAGACACATGCAAATTGTATGACAGTCTCAGAACCAATGATAAGATGAATGTAGGTCATTTGCATGCTTCATACCTTTCTAAAAATATAAAGTGAAGTCTTCTGCTTATTCACTTGTTCTTTCATTCATCTGTATTTAGCCGTCACTTATTATAGAAGAGACACCAGTAAGATGACCAAAGATTTTCATTGAGATGAAAGACATGCCCTCCGCCCTCACCTTCACAGAGCTTATAGTAAGGAGCCGGGGGGGGGGGGGGGTGAAGTAAATTGAAAAGGAAAACTACCAATGTGAGTTGTGATGGGAGAAATAAAAAGCAGTAAGGGAACGTATAGAAAAGGCACACAAGAGCCGATCTCGAAAATAAAGAAAATCTTCTTGACCAAAATGACTTCTCAGTGGAGAGCTAAATATCAAGAGGAGGCAGCTCATCACTTAAGGTGTGCAAGCGGAGACTGATATTTAGAGACCTAAGTATGAGATTGATTCTGGAATCCTGGAGGAGAACAATCTGGACTATTGCATCTACACAGTACCCAAAGGGTCAGGTCAGAACTATTCCTGAGGATCATTGTTTTCCAATTTATCGAAATTTTCTGTATTTGTTGTTAAATGAGTTGGTAGAAGGTCTCATCCCAAAAGGCATAGCCTTGTACTTTTGCATTCCTTTGAGAAAAACAGAATTCTGCCAGCTTTTTCCTGTTTAATCATGTGTTGAATCTTGAGAGTTCCTTTTAGGATGCTGTGTCTTTAAATGAGTCCCTTTGCAAGTCCAGATGTTAAAATTACACATCCTCACCTGAATATACTTCAGAAGGCTTGGTGCTGTGCACGAGTCCTCATTAGGAAAGTGACAGAGCCTTGATCGCTATTTAGTTTAGAGAAAATGATACCTCATGTCTGGGCAGGCTAGCTTGTGGTTTTAAAAATAAATGTGAGATCTCAGAGTCAGGTGGACTTAGCTAGCTCAGACTGTGGAATTCTGAACAGGAAAGATGATTCAGGGACTAGAAGAATTTAGCAAAACTATTTTTATTCATTCTTTAATTTTGTATTTTTAAAGGACGTTCAGATTATTTGCAAATTGACCTCAGGAAACATTTAAGCCTGTGAGACTTTTCAAGATGAAATCTTTCTTTACCCTGAATTAGAAGTCTATACAATTGAAACGCAATTAGAAATCTGTATGATCACAGCAATAATTCCCTTTTGAAGGGCTTCAGTTTTGTCATCTATAAACTGAAGGAGTGTATTTAGATAACAAATGACTAACACCTGAGAAATAACCATAATTTCCACATTCTGGATGCATAGCAGACATCACTAATCAATCACAGTCCTCTTTCCTACTGAAGTCGACTTAAGCTTCAAAATCATTCTTAGCACGGTGCTTTAGGCAACTATGAATCAACTGGAGCTGGAAAAGGAGATAAAATACCTTTCCCATTCATCAGCCACATATCCAGGCCTCTCATACCACTAAAAATCCTCAGATAGGATAATTTTGTAGAGTGTTGGATTTACTTTAGTTCTTAATATTATTTTAATGAAAAATAAAGATGTACATTTAAAAAACAAACAAAAAACCAACAAAAATCCTCATAAAAGCAAAACAGAGTAACAGTGAACCCAGATCTCACATCCAGAGATAGCTATTATTAATATTTTTTAAAAAGCTTTTCTTAGTTCTATATCCGGTCTTAAAAAGTATATAAACATGCTTTGATTGAATCATTTTTCACTTTCAAATTTTGTGCCACACAGATGAGCAAGATTTCTCAATTTTCAACTACTCCACAACACATTCTCAAGGAATTTTAGTGATTTTTCTTTTTTAAATATGAGATCCCATTCTTGTCCTTCCTTTAAGAAAGCAGATAGAGATCTAACCACAGGGTCTTTGTAATTTTAGACACCAACATGGTTCCCTGTGGGAACAATCCTTAATTCCTGGCTTGGAAACTCTTTTCGTTTTAATAGGCGAGCTGACCACTTCATGGGTCCTGCCTGTAACTGAAAGGAACTTACAGCACATTTTTATCTTCATGGTCAAATGATACTGATGATCTCTTTGAAATCTAGAGCAAGCTTTTCTACTTGTTCTTTGTTAATACCTTATTTTTTAATCTTCTTCATAGCAGTGAATGTAATCTGTCTAAAACTCAAAGCATGCAATAGTTCTGTGGGCTACCATCGTTCTTATGATAATATACAAATTCTATGACATTGCACATGGCATTATTTGTGATCTGGACATTTCTGAAGTCTTCATCTCTTGGTGGCTGTAGCCTTAACTTGCACTGACTATAGTATTTTCAGTTATTGAAGGAAGCTTATTTTCAGGAGACATTAGACCGTTGCACATTTATTCCTGTCTTTTCTAGCAAACTCCCCAAGAATGTCTTTTAGGTATTGTGCACTTGCTTTCTTTGGAAAACTTTTATTCTCACAGATTAAATTGACTGACTCTTGCTTGGTCTCCCTTATGACCACAATAGTGACAATTGTAAGCACAACAGAGTACAGCAGACCTTGAGGGTTCTTGTCCATCATCTCAGCAACAAAATCCTCTTACTGTGCATGTATCCCCCCTACCCCTGACCCCTAGGGCTTTCTCAGGGGAATATACTGGCACAGCAACATATAATAAACAACCTTTTCATACACTTCTTTCCACCTGCATAGCTTCTTTGATGAGATGTCTATTTCCTTTTTGGTTCACTTTTTGAGTTGTTTTCTTATGGATGAGTTTTGGAGTTCTCCATATATTTTCCATAGCAGTCCTCTATCAGATGTGTCTTTCGCAAATATCCTTCTGCAGTCTGTAACTTTTCCTTTTTTTTTTCTGTTGAAAGTATGTTTCACAGAGTAAACCACTGTAGTTTTAATGAAATGCAGCTTATCAATTCTTTGTTTCATGATCCTGCCCTAAGAAGTCATATCCCAACCCAAGACCATATGGATTTTCTCCTGTATTAGTTTTTAGGCGTTGAATAATTCCAAAAGCTTTTAAGATCATTTTGGATTGTATAATCACACAGTTATGTTGATTATTTTTGTACTCAAATGTTTATACTTAATACTCTCTCTTCCTTTGATTGTATTGGTCAGTACTTCCATGACAATATTGTGCAAATATATTAACAAAATTCTTTAATTTCTTCTTGATATTAATAGAATTGTCCTCAGTATTTGAGAGAGGTGATGCTAAGTTAGATAGTTATCATTTCTGTTTTATAGACCATCTAAAGTTGTGTTTAAGTTGCCCTTTGGCTAAGAGTTTTCAAGTAGAGTGCAGTTTTCCTTCTCAGTTCATTTTTCTGATTTTAAGTTAATTTCTGACTAAACTGAACTTTAAATGGTCAGGAATTTCTATGAAATATCTACCATGTAGCATTTACTGAGGTTTATTGTAAGATCTAAAAAATGGCCAATTTTTATAACTGGCTCATGGGTCCTTGAAAATAGAGTGAATTTTCTGTACTCAAATTTATCTATAGTAGCCACCTTAATTGACTTAATACCTCTTTTCCTATTCATTTTTTGTCAATCTGAAATATTACAAACTGGAAGAAACATTAGTCTACTCTCTTGTTTCCATAAATGATCCTTATTTTTCCTATTGATTTTGTTCTCAGTGAATTTTATTTCTATAACTTTTTTTTCTATAAAGTTTCATGACATAGAGATCTTCATTCCTGCCATTCTTTTTCAAATTAAATATTTTGTGTTTTTAATCGCACATTGCTCAACATTAATATCATGATCCTTGTTTTATCTGCACCTCATTTTTATATTCACTTAATTTTTTTTTCCATTTAGGGCGTCTCCCTTTTGATAATCAATTTACAACGGAAATAGGATTGATTTTAACTGTTTTTTCAATCTCCCTCCCAGAACTCACTTTTACATGTCCTTTAAAATCTTCTTTATGTTAAAATATTACTATGAACATTAAAATAAATGTTTTTTAAATTACTTTTGATATAGTCATAGGATTTGGAATTTTTTATATTTTAGAAACTCATTAAAAGCACCTCTGCTTACATAATTCTGTACTTTGTCTTTTATTCTGCAGATACAAACATTTATTATGGAACAGATTTTCTTTTTCTTTGCCTTTTCATCTTTTCTAACTTCTACCTCAAGAACATCAAAAACACACAAGTTCAATCTCCTTTGCCCCTCTTCTATACCTAGAGTTTCCTCTCTGAAATCTACTGTCTATTTCTTTCCCAAATTGTTTTGCTGAATTTTCACATCATGCTTTTTTGTTGTTGTTGTTGTTTTGGTTCTGATTTGCCCCTACATAACTAACATTGCTGTAGTAATACCTTTCCTCCTCTTGTTGTTTCTGATCTGGCTTGTAATTTGGTAATGATTTCATATACCAAATTACACTCACAGAATTAGAAGCCTCTTTTGCTAAAAGCACTGACTCTTCATTTTGGGTCTGCAGATGCCAAATGGGTAACTAAAAGAAGGACAACGCGTGTGGCATGTGTGCTTTCCTTTTTATCTGTGTCCTCGATCACCTTCATCCTGAGGTCATCTTGCTAACTCTGCACATAGGCATGTTAGTCACTAAAGGAGAATAACACAATGTTATTAGCCCTAAATTGACTTAACCTATTTCCTCCCTTTTTAAGACTGGGGATACAAAAGTAAAAGTAACTGAGATATTTTAGAGGTTTACCTGGCCATTCAACTGCCAGACCCTAGAATTGGCACCTAGAAGTCTCCAGTCATTGGTCTAAACCTGTAGTCGCCTTGACTACCAGAAAGAAGAGAGCCTCGCAGGCAATCACCGCGTGGCTAGGTCACCCCTGAACAGGAGTAATTACCTCATGGCAGTAATCCAGGCTACTTCCAAAGGAGGGACAGCCATTTTATGGGAAACAGATTGTCCCCGCAAGTGGTAAGAACTTCTCCAGAACCACGTCACAGAACTGGAAAATAATCAACCAGACCCTGGCCTGATCAGATTTATCCTGTCAGTTCTGCAAAACCCCAAGCCATACAATACCCCAGCACTTGTGTTTGTTCTCCTTTTCTACAAAAACCTCAAAGTATCTGTCAGTCCCTTGAACACAGATCTTTGGTCACTGTACCTTCATATCTGTTTTTCTGGTCTGACCATAGAGATTAAAGTTCCCTTCTTTCCCTGCTTATCTCTTTGATGGGCATATTTGGACCAGTGGCTGAACCTGGTCTGGTGAGACCACTAGGTTTGGGGTCTTCACCCAAGGAATCTAGCAACAGGTTCACTTTGCAAAGTTATTTCCTTGGAATCTCTGTTCTTTCATCCCTGTTTAATCTTCTTTGATGTTTCTATCTAATGAGATATTTTTAAATTATTATTAATATCTGGTAACATGAATCCATAATTAGCTTGAACTATCATGCTGTCTTATGGACTTCTTATTCTAATTTGTACTTTTATATCTGTCTCCTCCTTATTGTATGTTTTCATCTTTCTTTCTTTGTTTTAGAGAAAGTCTGTGCATTATATGGGTGACATGGGTCCAAAGAAATCCTTTGTTTACAAGTGTTCTATTCATTCCCACTAGTTGTCTACAATTGGGATTTTGGTAAAGTTGTACCCAGTCAGTTCTCTATTTATGCATATTCTTCTTACTCATTCACTCATTGCTTGAAGGAGTCCATTGAAAAGGGTTATCACAATATTAATAACCCTCCTTTTTGATTAACTATTCTTTTCATTTGGAAAAAAAAATTTCTTTTGGCCTCTCTGCCTCCTTGGAGGTATCTTATCATTTTCCTGTTCTTAGAAGTTTTCTCTTGATTTTCAATATAGTAATGTTGTAATTGTTTTCTTATCACTCAACTAACAAATTAGTAGAGTCCGAAAGCTTCTGCTCTTCTTCCAATTAATTATTGCCACAGTTCAGGTGGCATATCTTTTCCTCTGTTGCTTTGCTTAGTTTTCCTTGGTAAGATTGACTGTTGGTTTAAAACTTCACATAGAAACTTACAACCTGTGAAACTCGATTTCTCTGTTG
The DNA here is from genome assembly GCF_964194105.1 of Spermophilus citellus. NCBI lineage: Eukaryota > Metazoa > Chordata > Mammalia > Rodentia > Sciuridae > Spermophilus > Spermophilus citellus. Next base: position 131,820,581 of record NC_138182.1, read on the forward strand.
AGCTCTTGCCTGCTCCAAGAGCCCACTAAACAGGGTACTACTCTAACATTGCAAGTTTACAATTTCCATTTGCAACATTTAACTTTCCACACCAAATTTGATACTTTTCTTGTTTTTTTTTTTTTATCTCAGTGAAGAGAATAGGACTTAAATTTCTTCCTTGTGCAATCTAGTAAGTTGGACATCATCCTAAAATCATCCCTATATTCTCCTTCATATTCACTCACCAAATGTTTAAAATGTAATCTTTATAATATTTATAGATTTCATATACTTAAATTCAGAGCACTGTTTTCTCTTGTATACAACAAATATTAACTGATCATCCTAATTATATTTTGACTCCTTTTCTTCCATTCTCTCTACTGGTCATTTGTGTGAGCTTTCTTTAATACATGTCTTATGTAGTATCTTTGCATAAATCCGTCAGCATTATCCTACTACCTGTAGGAGTGGATAAGAAATCCAAATGTGTGTGTAGTTACCCCGTGATAAATATTCCTCTGCTTACTATTTTAATTTAATATACTTCCACAGTGAAAAAAAAAATGTGTTTCTTATTATACAATACAAAGTTTTCTTTTCTGTTCTGTGTGCAAAACAACTGAATGATATTCAAGCATGGTCTTACCTATACCACTATGATAAATAAAGAATGTTCTTTATGGACCATGGCATTATGGCTTTTTTACACAAACAGCAGTTTATAACTTCAAATAAATTTGAACCTCCTGACAAACAAAGTAGATTAGTTAAATTTTTTACTTGGATCATGCCTGCACATAATTCCCCATATTAAAGATTTAACAGCTAAACTGAGGATACATAAAGCAGTATATCAAGTGATATTACATATCTTAAGTTCAGGAATAGAACTGTCATTTGTATTGTATGACAGAAAACACAACTGCATTGCTCTCTGCACTCCAAAGCTGGCCTTAAGTATCATTCAAACATACACACATCCACACATGCACACATGCACACATGTATGCACACACACATCCGATGGGTAAATATAGTAAGGAAAATAACATTTTAGAGATTATGGATAGGGGTAACTATAACAGTGACACACTTTCTCCAGAGTTTATAATTCAAATAGCCCAAGAAACATTACTGCTAATAAAACCAGCCAAAGTGTTTACATAATAGAAATTCTGCTTTTTGTTGAAATGCAGAACACAAATATTACTAGTTACTAGGTGTAGCATAGTGCTTTGCATATAGTAGACCCTTGATTTGTAATTGCAAATTGATGAATATTCCAGGTTGCTATGTCACGAAGCTATTTAAAATCATTTTCTGTTTTCTACTACTGTAATCTGTTGTTCATGGGGACTATACATATAATTTTTTTAAAGCCTCACTCTTGGATAGCAATTTTTTAGGAAGAGAGATAATATTTTTCTTTCCTCTCCATTCCTTCCCACTCCATCCATGTAAGATCATATTGGAGGAAATACATTGAAGGATTGGTTAGAAGTAAGTCTGATACAAATCAAAATGTTCTGTATTCAGCAAGGCATGGTGGTGCATGCCTATAATCCCAGTCACTCAGGAGACTGAGGCAGGAGGATCATGAGTTCAAAGTCAGCTTCTGCAACTTCTATAGGTTCTAGGTAACTTAGCAAGACTCTTGTCTCAAAATAAAAATTAAAAGATTAAAAGGGCAGGGGATGTGTCTCAGTACTAAAATTCCCATGGGTTCAATCTCTCATACAAAACAAAACAAAACAAAAATCCCTGTATCCAACATGACATTTTAAGTTTAAATGATAAGAAACAAGATAGTAAATCTTCTGTTGGACTGAAACTTGTTTGATCAATTACATCCATTCTTGAGCCATAAATCTAGATGAAGAGAGTAAAATAGAGGAGCATAAAAATGCAAAACAAAACAAAAACATGAGAGAGATTAAAGGCATGTTATACAAAGACAGTGAAAAGAAATGGGGAATTGTTTACTTTAAGAAAAGAAAGCCTAAAAATTGAGTGAAGCTTTTAAATTCAAGTCATTTATTTTTCAAACTGTTCAATGGCTTCTCATTTTATTCAAAGAAAATAATGGCTTCTTTTTAAAAGAGTAGTCTTTAATAAGGGGGAAGAGGGGAGTTTACTCCTGCAAGGGTATCTTGTAAATCAGAAGACCCTATGTTTGCTGTGGAGAGGGTGTATGGGATCTGTTAGGCATACTCCAGGATGCTGCCAAACACCTATAGAGCATAGAACAGCTCTCCACCATGGAGAGGCTTCAAGCCCAAGAAATCAGCAGTTCTAAGGTTAAGAAGCCCTGTTCCACAATAGCCTTAAAACCCCCCCTAACAAGTTCCAATCACTTTTCTTTTCCCATCGCCTCTAATTTTCTATGTAGTTTCTTTCTTGTTGTATATAGCCTTGTTGTATATCGTGTTGGGGTGTATTTGCTCTATGCATAATTTGTTGAGAAATTATTATCATGAAAGGATGTTGGATTTTGTCATACGATTTTCCTGCATATATTATGATAATCATAGAGTTTTGGTTGTTCCTTGTAGTCTTGTGGGATATCACAATTACTTATTAGCTTATGTTGAACCATCCTTGCATCCTATGGATAGGTCCCATTTGATCATGGTGGATGTTCCTTTTAATGTGCGATTGAATTTGGTCTGATAAAGACTGTACCAGGGCTGACGTTATGGCTCAGTGGTAGTGTGCTCGCCTAGCAAGCACGAGGCCCTGGGTTCGATCCTCAGCACCACATAAAAACAAATAAAGGCATTGTGACCATCTACAACTAAAAATAAATTTTAAAAATATTTAAAAAAAAGACTCTACCAGAATAATGTAAGAACTAATAAATGAATTAAGTAAAATTGCAATTGCAGTATACAAAATCAACATGCAAAATTTAGTACTGTCCCTATAAAGTAACAATAGAATATGTGAAAAAAAAAAGAAATCAAGAAAAATTCTCATTGATAATAGCTACAAAAATATAAAATACTTAGGAATAAATTTAATGAAGGTGGTAAAAGATCTTTTCACTAAAGCTGCAAGTTATGGATGAAAACAATTGAACACACAAAGAGATAAAATATAGTTTCCGTGATATGGATTATAAGAATTAATGCTTTCAAAAAGTCAGTGCATCTAAAACAATTTACAGATTCAAAAGAATCTCCATAAAAATATCAATGAATATATTTATAAAAACAGAAAATAAATCCTAAATTTCATATGAAACCACAAAAGACCCCAAATAGACAAATCAATCTTTAACACAGAAAGGAACAAATAGAGTAGGAAGCATCAGACCAGCTGATTTCAAACTCTAGACAAAGCTTCAGTCATCAAAACAGCATAATACTGGCATAAAATCTGACACATAGACCAAAGGAATAAAATCTAGAACTCAGAATTGAGCACACACATTTATGTCAATTTATTTTTAACAGAGATGCCAAGAACTCACAATGGAAAAGGAAAAATCTCTTCAATAAAAGGGAAAAATTAGATATTCACATACCAAAGAATAAAATTAGCCCCTTATTGCACTTCATATATAAAAATTAACTCAAATTTCATTAAATATTTAATGAAAACCCTGATACTATGAAAGTACTAGAAGAAAACAAATGGTAAAAGTTCTATTTCATTAATCTGGGCGATGATTTTTTGGATTTGATATCAAAAGCCATTACAAAGAAAGCAAAAATAGACCATATGATTGCATCAAATTAACAAGCTTCTGCACAGCAAAAGAAGAAATCCACACTGTGAAAGACCACCTACAGATTGGAGAGGATATTTGTGAATCATACATTGGATAGTAAATATCCAAAATATTTGAGAAATTCAAACAATTTAATATCAAGAAATCACCTAATTAATGAGCAGATATAAATCGAGAAACAGAGAGTGGTATGCTTCCTTTTCTTATAAGGCCATGAATCCTTTCTCATAGGGATCCTGCTCTCTGACCTCATTTAACCTACATTATGTCCTAATAGAAACAAATACAGTCATATTCGGGCTTAGGAGTTCAACATATGAAGGATACACAATTCAGTTTATTATATCCCTTCCAGTGCCAGTCCCAAAATTCTGTCTTTTAAGGGTTTTTTTATCCATAAGCACAAAATGTTTGGGAATTAGGAGCTAATTGTTTCAGCTAAATGTTAATAACTGACTAATATGTTAATAATTGCAATTTATTTCACCATCACTGCCAATAATTCCATTTGATTTCCTTCCTCAATTGTGTATTTCAATAAATACTGTGATTTCTTCATCTAGTAATCTATCAAATTAAGGAATTAGCATAAACATACAACCCTGAATTTTATTACTCCTCTATCACCCTTTTAGAGTTCAATTTCCAGAAGGTTTCTATGCATCTGGTAGAAAATTAATAAATATATTTTTTAAAACCTTTATCTAAATGTATTGTTGTACTCTAAGATTAAGATTTAATACACAATCACACAGAAAATACTTTATTGTCTTAATTTCCTATTACTATAGTTTTGGGATTTTCCAATGATCATATTTTAATGTCACTGATATAGCTCTCTTTTCTTCACAGCAGGAAGGGAAATAGAATGGGAGGGGGGACAAGAGCAAGAGCCAGGGATAATTCCACTAGGTATCTGGGCTGGGATAAACTTAAAATGGTAGAAGTGAAACTCCTATTTTTATCATTTATTCCATTATATTAAGGGTGCATCATGTGACATGGCAATAGAGGGTATACGAATATGCAATTTTCTTACATGATCTTCTGTAGTATATACTGAATATACCTGGATATGTTACAAATTTTGGAGACATATTAATGTGTGTCATATGAAAATAACAGAGATTTTCTAAAGATAACGAAATTCATCAAGAATGAACTTTGTGATGGGACTAGGAATGCCATAATAAATCAATTTCAGGAGCTAGCAATAGACCAAGAGTAAATATTAATAAACTAATATTCAGGGAGGCAAAGGGAGACAGCCATTATTTACAGTAAAATGAGAAGTGTTAAAAAATTGCCTTAAAGCAATTATCCATGACTAACCATGCCAATAATAAGGGTGGCATCAACGAAATGTTGGACAGGCAGACAATAGGCAGATGTTCTCACAGAATGGCCTTTTGCAACATTGTGGTGGCCTTTCTGCAAGGTTATGGTTCCGGCAGAGTATTTTGTATACTTCTTGTTATCACACATACTTGAATGAGATCCCCTCCTTCATAACCCCTTGGTTGGGCTTGTCCTGGCTTGACTTGGCCTGGCTTGGCTTGGACTGGCTTGGCTTGCTTGTGTGCTTTATTGTTTGAACACAAGTGACTTCATTTTGATTCTAATGATTTTTCACATATCTATGGGCATTTAAAAAATTAAAACTTACTTTTGAAAGCACTTCACATATGGGTTTGAAAACAAAATCCCATGAACTCTGTTTCTTCATTTCAAGCATTTAATTTCAGAAAAGTCAAATATATAACATTTTGTTTTATAGATGTAGGAAAATTAAAAAAGTTGAGGTAGCTGCAAAGTGACAACGATATTATCTTGAAAAATTGACACTTCTTGAAAGAATGGGAACTCTCTGAAGTCCCTTTTAGGGAAAAATAAATGTCTTATCTACAAACATAATAATTCTCTATAATTTATACCAGCACACATTATGCATGCCCAACTTGCCTTTCCAAAACCATTTGTCTATCATTTGGTTGAAAAGAATCTTTAAAAAGCAGTATGTCTTACTAGAATGATAGCAAAATGAGAAGTGATAGAAAGATGATAGAGTTACAATCATGAGATACAGACACAAGTTAAAAATTTTAGAAGTCAATGATTTCATATCTAATTATTTTTTAAAATGGCATTAGTTGATGTTACCATATTTTATCTTCAGGAAACATATGGTGGATGCAAAGAGCAAACATATTCAAATATTGTCATACAAGGTTTTTAAAGTTTCCTGAATTGTTGGTACCACATCACTGTAATACGATGTTTGTTTCTTTTTCTTCTCCAGATAAAGTAATCTGCATTGAGAAAGAGGGTTCTTGATAGTTGTTCCTGGTCATATTTATTCAAGTAAGAAAAACAATGTTGTCAGCAGGAACAACAAACTTTGTGATCTCAATTACAGCTTTGTTAGATCATTCAAGAAGTTGATTAAATATTCATATTGCCTCACTAATTCGAAGATACTATGAGGTGAGAATAGATATTTTAATTTTTCTGCAATACAAATATTTCTATGCTGAGAACACTTTCTCATGACACATCAGAATCTAAATAATAAAAATCATTTTAGTCCTGATGGATTCCAAAACAAAAGTGTTAAAAACCACCATTGTAATTACAATATATAGAGCATATTCTAATATAAATTCCTATATTGTATATTATTTATGCTCTATCATATATTCTAATACATAGTATAGTAACTAGTAGGTAAACTGAAATGAAAGTGCAATTGTGTTTCTTCAAATTTACTACTTTCTACTTTATATAATAAAAAGAAGAAAATGATAATCACAAGGGACTTTTTGGAGGGGAAATCAACATTTCAGATATAAATGAAGGGTACATATTGCTAAACTAACATCTTGGTGACTACAAAGCTTTTATTTTGATTAGTTTATGAAGCTGGCAAGAAAAGTATGCTTATAAAATTAGAATTCCATTACTTGAATATTAACAAATAAGCTGCTTTAAAGAGATATACAGTGATATACATCTGAGTGGGGGTTTTTTGCCTTTTTGAATTTATTCATAGCTTTTATTGATAGATAAAAATGTTTACTCAATTATTAAGGTCAATTCAGGTAAGAAAAAGTTTGTTTTCAGCTTTTCTACAATAAATTTCAGACAACCGCCAATAATTACTCAGTGAATTACATTAGGTAGAAAAATAAAGAGAGGGTTAAGTCATTACTCCAAAATAGTAGATAGCAGTTGAAGTTATTGTATTAGCAAATATTATGTGATAACAATATTTCTATAAAGCTCTTCTAAATAAATCCAAATCCAACTTATGTAACTCCTTTGTCTCACTGGAAGAGAAAAAGAGTTTTGGATATGTCCATAAAATAAATAGACATGGAAGATTGGAACATCATATTTATAAATAAGCTTATAGATTGTGTATCAAATTCCCTTTTTTTCAATCATTCATTTAAAATGTTCCTGCATTCTCTTAGTTTTCACTGCAAATTTAAGACTTTCTCAAATTTTATAGCATATAATGTCAAAAACATTTCAGTAAGTTGAACACAATATAAACCATTTTACATGTTTTTTCCCCTGCCTAATGTTTCATAGTGGCTCAAGAAACAAGTGAAGAAAAACTTTGATTCTATATCCTAGTACTATAAATGGAGTTTGATGTGAAATTATTGCTTCTTTTAAGGTTTACAGAAGACACAGAGAAACTCTAAATACATTACAAATTTAGCTTTGAAGAAATACTCCAAAAAAGTTTTAAAACTATAAAGAAATGGGGAAATAATATCTGTTCCCTTTTCCTTCTTCAAAGAGACTTTGAACAGCCTTCCAGCATTTGAGAGCTAAGAAAGATATTATATAAGGAGAATTCTCTGAAGTCTTTGCCTTTCTAGCATCCTTCATGTTGTTGTCAGCAAAACAGAAAGAGAAAAGTAAAAATTTTCTTCCTACTCAAAAAAAAAAAAGAATTTTCAGATTAGATTTTTCAAGTTGACCTTAAAAAAACACTTCCATTAAAGCTAAGCAAGTATAAATTCAAATTAGTATGCTATACTTTAGTATGCTAAAAGGAATCTCCATTATAATATGGAGAAAACAGGATAAAAACAAACAGAAATGAGAAGGAATTTAAACATTTTACTACAAATGCAAAGAGAGTAACACAAGAAATAGGGACAAAGGAGCCATAAAAACATATAGGGAAAAATAGCAAATAATACATTTCCTTTGAATGGAGTAAACTTTCCAAAGTTTCCAATCAAAAAACAGGGATTGGATACACACACACACACACACACACACACACACACACACACACACACACACATATATATGTGTATATATATATATATTAAGTTTATATATATATATATATAAACTTAAAACAAAAATACACCATAAATAACAAAGGACATTATATATTAACAAAAGTTCAATAGCATAAGAAGATCTAATAGTTATAAACATTTTCATACCTAATATAGACAGACATAAATGTAGATGAAATAAAATCTAACATAATTGAAGAGAGAAATAAAAAGTTCTACAGTAATCTTTGGAGACTTCATACACTTTTCTCAATAATGGACAGATACCTTCTGAAAGATTGGTAAGAAAATAGAGGACTTAACTCAAGAAACTAACTCTAATAAATAGATGCTTACATAGCATTCAACCCAACAAGAAAGGCATACAAATTATATTCAGGTGCACACAGGATATTTCCAGGATAGTTTTTGTGTTAGGCCATAAATTAAGTGTCAATAAATTTTTAAAAGACAAATAGGTGAGGTATTTTCTCTGACCACAATGGAATAAAGTTAGAAATCAATAACAGAACTAAAGCAGAAGATTTTATAATATTGTTATGAACCACATGCTATTGAACAACCAATAAGTTAAAGAAGAAACCTCAAGGAAAATTAGAAAATACTTAGAGAATAATGAAAATTAAACAAACATACCAAAAATCATGAGATACTGCCATCAACAAAGAATCAAGAGAAAATTTTATAGGTATATGCTGTGTTTTCAGTATGAGGTGTCTCCCAAATGTTCATGTGTGAGACAATTCAGAAATGTTTAGAGGTGAAACTATTAGCTTATGAGATTTGTAACCTAATGACTGGAGTAATTCAATTTATAGATTAATAATTCAAAAGCCCTTCAGTACTGGGTAAAAACTGAAGGCAGGTTGAGTAGACTGGAGAAAATAGGCCACTGGGAGCAAGCCTTTGGGTTATATGTCTCTCTTTTCCTTGGCTCCTGGAGTTGTCTGTTCCCTGGCTACCATGAGTTGAGAAGTTTTCTTCCACCACCTGCTTCTGCCATGATGTTCTTGGGCCCAGAGCAATGGAAGCAACTTACCTTGGAAAGATCTTCAGAAACCATGACCCTAAAATAAACTTTTCAATCAAAAGACAGAGACTGGAAGAATAAAGAAAAGGGAGAAGCAAGAGGAAGGAGTATTTATTTTAGATCCAAAGACACAAATAGATTGAAACTGAAAGTTTGTTTAAGAATATCTTTTGGATATTTTGGTCCTGGATGGAAATGCTAATTAAAACATTGTAAATATTTTACACTTGAGAAACAAAGATTTCAAATTATCGATCCAGGTATGCAACTGAAGGAACTAGAAAAAGAACAAACTTAACTCTAAGCTACCAGAAAGAAGAAAAAATAAATAAATACTAAAACAGGGATAAATGAAATAGAAAAACCAATAGAGAAAATCAATGAATCCAAAATTATATATTGACAAATTGGATAATCTAGGTAAGCTAGACAAGTTCCTGAAAACACAAAACCTAACATCACTAAATCATGAAGAAATAGAATATCTGAGGAGGTCTATAATAGGTAGGGGATTTTTATTATTAATTGAAAAGTTACCAACAAAGAAGATGCCTGGCCTTGATGACTTCACTGGTGAATTTTAACAAATATTATGGAGTACAGAAAGAGGATTGAGAGAGAGGGAGAAGGCGAGGACATAGGGGAAGTACTGAGGAATGAAATCTACCCGTTTATGCTGTGTCCATGTGTAGATAGACCACATTGAATTCTACATATATCCTCAGTATGTATCTGTGTGGGTAGACATCCATAATGTACCAATCAAAATAATAATAACAATCAAATGAACATTAATAGAATAGAATAAGCAGATTAGGGCAGGGAGAAGAGGAGAGGGAAATGGGAAGTACTGGGGAATGAGATTGATCATATTAGGTTATCTGCATGGGCAAATATGGCATAATAAATTCCACTATTATGTATAATTATAGTGCACCAATGAAAATAAAGAAAAAAGAAAAAATCTGCCTGTTTCAATCATAAATACATAAATATATAAAAGAACATGCCATGCGCATATTTTCAAATTCAGATATGAACAAGAGGTAATACTTCCTAATTCATTTTATAAAGCCAATAGTTGCCTGAAATCAATGCCAAAACAAAAATATTAAAAGAAACAAAATTACAGGATCATATACCTTATGAGCATTGATATTAAAATTCTCAGCAAAATACTAAAAATTCAGCAGTATTTTAAAAATGATTAGGATTATATACCTTAATTAAGTGAGGTTTAATGGTGGAACACACAGATGGTTCAACATATGAAAAAGAATCAATATTATGTACAACATTAACAGAGTGAAGGAAAGTAACCAAATGATCATCTCCATCTGAAAGATAATGTTACAAATTTCAACACCATTTTATGATTAAAAAATTAAAAGCAACTCAACAAAACACTTCATCTCCATTAGGATGTTTATGTAAAACTTAAGAAAGATAGAAAACAAGTTCTGGTGAGGATATGGAGAATTGGAACTCTTGTGCATTCCTGGTGGGAGTGGAAAATGATATAATCACGAATGGTAGTTCTACCAAAAAAAAAAAAAAAGAAGAAGAAAAAGAAGCATTATTTAGCTATATGCTCCAAATAATTGAAAGCAGGCTCTTAAGAGACATATGAACAGTCATGGTTATAGCAACATTATTCAAAGTGGCTAAAACATGGAAGCAATTCAAGTGTCCAACCACAGCAAATAGATTACCGAAAGTGATATGTCCATTTAATGGAAATAAAGGAAGTTCTGACAATGTGGATAAAACTTAGGGACATTATGCTAAGTGACATAAACCAGTCATAAAAAGAAGTATACTACATATGGATACTTAAGTTAATCAAAATCATGGAAACAAAATGGAATGGCAGTGTTCAGGGGCTGGGAGGAGAGAGCTATGAGGAGTTCATGTTTAATAGGTATAGAGTTTCAGTATTACCATATGAAAAAGTTATGGAGAGAAATGGTGGCAATATTTGCTCAGCATAATGAATATATTTAATACCACTGAGCTTACTGTGCATTTAAAAATGACTAAGAAGTTAAGTTTCATGTTTTGTCTATTTTGCCATGATATGAAATTGAAAAAAAAATTCTTTATATCAGACCAGATGATAGAATTGTGAAATTCAGCTTTAGCTAACATAGTTTTTCTGAATCATGATATCATATTTTAAGCATTTGTTTTTTGTGTGATCTTTGTACAACTTTGTGTCAGTTATAGTTTCATGAGTTTTTTACAATTTAGTAAATTTATTTGTCTATACACACTGAAATTTATGACAAAAGAAAGCTTCTTTGTTGTTTATTTTTAAATGGTGCCAAGGATTGAACCCAGTGCCTCATGCATGGGGTAAGTGCTCTACCACTGAGCCACTAACCTGGCCCCAAAAAGAAGCTTTGAAGTTTGCTTCAACAAACTACAACACATGTGCACACAAAGGAGCTATACCGTGGATCTGTAGTATCATGCCAAAATCAATTAACAATTCACTATCACAGATCATTAATGTCACATTTCAAGGCTTCTTCCAGACAGTCTCAGATCTATATTGCTTTTAAAAAAAGAAAGGAAATTAAGAAATTTTTAGCAAACCTTTCAGGAAAATATTTCATTTCCTATTTTATGGAGGAAAATTAGTTTAATTAGGTAAATATAAGATAATAGAAATGCTGTTTAAAAGACATTATTTAGATTTGTTCTCTCAATAGTTTAAAATTTCACTTTTCAAAAACTTTTTAAATTATATAAAATTTCTTGACTTATCTTTTGAGTAATTGATTCACACTAATTAATATTTGGTTGATTTTAAAAGGAAATTGGGCAAGAACAATTGCAATGTTCCACAAGAGTCTAAAATTTGTGCTAAAACAAGAAAACAAAAAGAACTTGCCACTTGATAAATGGAGTGATATGGGATAATTATGTGTGTTTCCCCAAAATTCATATGCTGAAACTCAAATCCCCAATGTATAGGTGGCATTTGGGGGTGGCATTTTTGCAAGACAACTAGGTCATAAGGTTGGATAGCTCACAATGGACTTATGCACTTATGAGAAAAGAAATAATCAATCTCTCTTCAAGGAGAAGAAAGCTATCTGCAAACCAAAAAGAGAGTCCACAGCACACACCTGTTCTGCCTGTGTTCAATCTTAGACTTCCCAGACTCCCAGAACTACGTGAAGTCTTTTAGTTGGATAAACCATGCCGTCTGTTGTTCTTTTATAGTTAAGATACAAATTTAGGAATATTTCACCCATTGATTCAAAAGTTTAAAAGCAATTGGAACATGAATTTTTTCTATATGTGGCATCATAGTAAATGTCAAATGAGAATTTAAGTTTCTTATATAATTTAAGAAAGAATAATTATTATTGCTGATTTGTTGGGATCAAATCAACTGGTTGGCAAAATTAGTTAAGTCTGGAAGGTTTGTACTTCTACCAATTGCATTAGTTTGCCTTTCATCACTGTGACAAAAGTACCTGATAAGAACAACTTAGAAGAAGCAAGATTGATTTGGTCCTCATGATTTCAGAGCTCTCAGTCCATGGTCAGACAATTCTATCCAGGAAGCATGGCAGACGGGTGTGACAGAGGAAATCTTTTCAGCTCAATGTAGCTGGAAAGCAAAGAAAGAGAGAGAAAGGGCTTCAGAGAAGATAAACTCTTCCAGGGCACATCCCCTATGACCTGCCTCCTCTAAGGAGGTCCACTTCCCAGTAATCCATTCAGAAATCAAGGGATTAACCCCTCAGATGGATTGATTCAGCCCTCATGATCCAATTATTGCTTACCAGTCCCACTTCTGAAGTTTGTTGTTTGGGTCCATGCTTTCAACACGAATTTTGGAGGACAATCCAAATCCAAACTCTGACACTAATTATGAGCCTTTTGTTTTCCCAGCAGAGTCCAGAATTTTTTTTTACATTCTGGTAAAGGACAGTGACTAGCAACTTCTTGTGGTAATTATAGTTGTGTACCTGTTCTGGACAGCAGTTTTGAGTGGAGAAATCTTCATGCTCTCCAGGATCAGTCAGGCTAGTGAGTTCCTGCATGTATCAAATGTTTATCTAGATAGCACTTGTTTTCAGATGTCAGAAACAACCTGTTCCAGGAGACATCCCTTTTATATATGAAAATAGATATACACTGATGATCTGTCTGCGTGTGCCTAAACCCCAAATGTCCATAGAATAAAGAGATAAACATCAATTGAAAGGATGGAAAAAATGAAAGAAGTCAAGAATGTGTGTCTGGCAATAGTATTGCATTTAGCAACTCACTTCACCGTTCTGGCTTTGAGGGTTTTCCTACAAAATAGTGGTATTTGAAAAATTGTTCTCTGATTCCCTCACACTATTATTCTATAATTTGTGTCTAAAACTCTGCAGCTGCTAAATGGTGCAAATCTACTTCCTTGTGAAGTTGCTCTAGGAAGTAAAATTGCACAAAGATAGGTATTCACTGAATTGTGCTTCATCTCACTAATTGGAAATAATTGTGATGCAATCATGATATCTTAAGATGTGTGTGTGTGTGTGTGTGTCTCTGTGTGTGAGATAAACTGTATCTGAACATGATTCAATCAACAATCATAATATCCCTTTAAGGAAAGATAAGTTGCTGGTAATTCTAGATGAGGAAAGATGTCCATTTTACTCTAAGAGATACTTTCCAATTTTATTGATTTATTTGTTTATTTTTAATAAATGACAGTGGATTGCATTGCAATTCATATTACACATATAGAACACAATTTTTCATGTCTCTGTATGTATACAAAGTATATTCACACCAATCCATGTCTTCATACATGTACTTTAGATAATGATGTCCATCACATTCCACCATCATTGCTAACCCCTTGCCCCCTCCCTTCTCCTCCTATCCCACTGCCCTATCTAGAGTTTGTCTATTCCTCCCGTGTTCCCCGCTCTACTATGAATCAATCTCCTTATATCAGAGAAAACATTTGACATTTGTGATTTTAGAATTGGCTAACTTCACTTAGTATTATTTTCTCTAACTCCATCCATTTTCCTGCAAATGGCATGATTTTATTCTCTTTTATTGCTGAGTAATATTCCACTGTGTATATATACCACATTTTTTTATCCATTCATCTACTGAAGGGCATCTAGATTGGTTCCACAGTTTAGCTATTGTGAATTATGCTGCTATAAACATTGATATGGCTGTGTCCCTGTTTTTAAGTCCTTTGGGTATAGATCGAGGAAAGGGAAATGAGTAAAACTACCCCATTTACAATGGCCTCAAAAAATAAAATACTTGGGAATCAACTTAATGAAAGAAGTGAAAGATCTATACAATAAAAACTACAAAACCCTAAATAAAGAAATCAAAGGGGACCTTAGAAGATAGAAAGCTCTACCTTGCTCTTGGATAGGCAGAATAAATGTTATCAAAATGACTATACTGCCAAAAGCACTATACAGATTTAATGCAATTCCAATCAAAATACCAATGGCATTCCTCATAGAAATAAAAAAGGAATCATGAAATTCATCTGGAAAAATAAGAGACCCAGAATAGCTAGAGCAATCCTTGGCAGGAAGAGTGAAGCAGGTGGCATCACTATACCAGACCTTAAACTATTCTTCAGAGCAATGGTGACAAAACAGCATGGTAATGGCACCAAAACAGACTGGTAGACCAATGGTATAGAATAGAGAACACAAAGACTAAACCAAAAAATTACAATTATCTTATATTAGACAAAGGTGCCAAAAACATATATTAGAGAAAAGATAGCCTCTTCAACAAACGGTGCTGGGAAACCGAGAAATCCATATGCAACAAAATGAAATTTAAACCCCCATTTCTTACCATGCACAAAACTCAAAACAAAATAAATCAAGGACCTAGAAATTAAATCAGATCCTGTGGCTAATAGTAGAAAAAGTAGGCCCTAATCTTCATCATATCGGATTAGGCTCCAACTTCCTTAATAAGACTACTATAATGCAAGAATTAAAATCAAGAATCAATAAATGGGATGGATTCAAACTAAAAAGTTTCATCTCAGCAGAAGAAACAATCTGTGAGATAATAGAGAGTCTATATCTTGGGAGAAAATTTTTACCCCTCACACATCAGATATACCACCAATTTTAATAGTAATTACTTCTTTGCCTACAGTATGCTGAAATGTTCCAATAACAATACATATGTTCTGTCACAGTGGTCAAACATCTTACAGTTCCATTCTATGAATTTCAAGAAATGTAATCCTATATTCCTACCGCATGAAATCCAAACTTTTTCTAGTTTTCCAAATAAGAATTTAATGACTAAATTGAATTCTCCAGCCTTCATGAACTTATCAGTACTTCCATTAAATCACTGTATTCTTGCTCAAGTTAAACTTTCTTCCTCACTTTCTGATTTATAAAGGGCTGATAATTATTGTATTCTGATTTTAATATCTTAAATACATTGTACAATTTTAAAATACCTGTATTGCCATTACATCTGACATCAGTTCCATCAAAAATAGAAAATCCCAGTAGAATCAAGGACAGGATGTTTCAAAACCAATTATTTCAAATTTCCAAAAGTTCATGTAAATGTAAGTATAAAACATACATGTCAGTAAGTCTCACTTCCTTATTTTATTTTCTGTTGTTTGAACAAATGAACTGTGGATAGGGCATGAATAAAGTTAGAAATTTTCTTTGGATGTTACTGGGTATTTATCCATGTATAAAATGCTGGACTTGGAAATGACCCTGGTAATCATATTGCCCTCTCATTTTCAATATATTGAAGCTCAGTAGAATGATTAAGAGAAAAATATCAGAGACAGGTGTGAGTTTGACTACTGACTACCACTGCAGACTTGCATAGCTTTGTCTACAATCTAAGACTTAATTTTTCTCTCAGTTATATAGTCAGGTTATTAATTTCTAATTCATTGAACTGGATAGTGCTAAGACAATTTATTCAAAGCACTCAACATACTGAGAATAAAAGCAGGAAGAATGGGAGATAAAAAAGAGATGAAGCAGTATACTCCTTTGTTCACAGAGTCATGGGAGGACTCTTGTTGGACAATAAGAACGAGGCCAGTTTCCATAGCCCTCTTCCTCCTCCTCTCCTGGACTAGGCCATGGATACATAATACATAAGCACCAGCCTGAAGATGGATCTGTTCTGCATCCACATCTCTTAGCTTCCATTGCAAGTAGATTCCATTGAGAAACAAAATGAGAAAGGTTGGGAGAGGGCCAATTTGGCAACAATCACTTTCTCTTCTTTTGTTACTTACTGCCCGTAGTAGACTAGGGCACTCACTTAGGGTCTTCTCATTATCACCGTATTATGTTGTAAATATCTCTATTAGCACTTCTTTCCCTGGATTGTAATTATAGGTTGATATTTCTTTTGCTGCTAGACTCAAGAATTAGTCTTAAAGACCTAGGCTATTTTTTTTAATTAATTCTAGAATATCTCTGGTATGATCCGTGCTCAGGATGAATTAATAAGGTTTATATTTCGGGTGAATTATGGGAAATAGATTCATGAAAAGACCAAATACAGAAAACTCTACACATAATATGTATTGTGTTAAAAATTGATATGTGTAGAAGAGACAATCTGACGTATATAACTTATGCCCACCATTCTTGGTAAGTTTTTATGCTTAGCATAGCCCTGAGTATGTGGGCTCTCTTTTCAACCTGATAACCTCATCTGGTATGCATAGATAGAGTTGCATAGAAGATGAAGAATGATCCATTTGTTAAAAATATTGCAACTGTAGCTCAAATTTCTCTTCCTAATAAGCTAGTTTACTGATCTCTGAATATGAACCATGCATGGTTAAAACACTCTCTTGTGTTTAAATTTTAGTTCTTATAATTATAGTGAAGGAGTTTTGATATCCTTATTTTATAAATGAGCACACTGAAGCATAGTGGTGAAAAATAGTCACACTAAATCCCCAGTAATTGTAGACGTGCACTGGTGTTGCTCTCTTTCGCCAAGTGACTTTCAGATGACCTGCTAATGAATTTCATAATGGCCTGATCTAAATCTGTTTTTGTTAATAACAGTGAGAAAAGAGTCAGCAGTTGGACAATTACTAGAAAGATGAAAGGGTAATGGTATGAATAATGCACCTACTGGATAATAGACCCATTTGGGTTGTCTGGGGGCAGAGGCAAGAGCACTCCACCCTCATCTGTTCTCTCCTACATAAATGTCTCAATATCTGGGATAGGTTCATAAACAGGGAAATGGTGTGGGATTCACTGAGAATAATTGATTACTAAGAGCCCACTGTGGCAAACTCACCAACATTCACAAATGTCTTAGACAGTGTAGTGCTTATGAGCATGCTCAGAACTTTCCAATCTACTATCTTAGGCTGCAGGGGATGGCAGAAACAGACAGAATGCTCTCATTCAGACACAGGAGAGACCTGACTTCAGTCTCTAGCTCTGCCCTCTGGCTAACCATGAACAGGTTATATGATCTTGCTCCTCATCTTTAAAGTGGGAAGAAAACATCTTAGTCATACCTTCCTTAAGAGACTTTGTAAAAAATAATGTGCTTAGGCAGTGATGCATACCTGTAATTTTAGCAAATCAGAAGGCTAAGGCCGGAAGATTGTAAGTTCAAGATCCAAATCAGGGCCGCCGCCGCCGCCGCCTCCCGCGGAGCACCATAGAGCAGACTCTTCACCGTGCGAGTAAGCTGCCGAGTTAAATGAAACAGCTGATAAGATGAGTGACAATTTAAAATCTAAGTGATCCGAGAACACACACTGAGCCCTGATCCGCTGAATTCAAACTCCCGTTCACCTGCTTCCTGCAGACAAACAGCTGTGACTCAGCATTAATCCATCCGGCTGAAACAACTGGTCAGCCCTTCTCATCCTACGGAGGTAAATGCATACCGAGCCTTCATAAGTAGTGGCCACAGGTTTGAAACGGGGTTGGGAGAGACACTAAGGACCCACCCGTTGCATTGGTCGCCCGGCAAAGGGAAACAAACTGTCGCCATTTGCAAGAGCCACCACTATGGCAGAGAACTGACGTCATCAGACTGCGGTGGAGGAGATAACTTCATTGAAACCTGCGGCTACAGGTGTGTAATTCCCTAGCCTTCCCTCTCCACACGCCGGGGAAACCTTAAGGGCCCCTCCCAGCTCTCCCGTGAGTGCTACAGCCAGCCCGAGGGAATCAGAGGTAGTGCGGGAACCGCGGCGCGGGACTACCGCTCCCACCAGGGCTGACTGTTGAGGTCTCTTGCACCAGCTACAGGGGAGTGGCTACTGGAGGGCAAGTAAAATTCGCTGACGATTCTCAGCCCCAAGCTCTACAAACTTAGGGTCTGAGGGAATGGCAAACCGGAAGAGTGTACCCATTCGTTCATGAAAACAGGGCTCCCGGGAGCAGCAGACCTGGCGTGTAGCCAGTATTGTGGTGAGAGGGGCCTGGCTAGAGGAAAAGTGGGAAGTGACTAGACACAAGAGGAGGCCCTAGACACTCAGGATTGGAGACTCACCCAGTCTGGGAGGAGCTGCTACACAGTGATTGGTTCCAGCGTATTGACATGAGAAACTGGACCTGGTGGGCACAGCGCCGCCTACTGGAAGAGAAGTTAATCAAACTCTAAGACTGCATTTATTAGTTTTTTTTTTTCTTTTTTTCTTTTCTCTTTTTTTTTTGATTTGGGTTTTTCTTTCATTTTCATTTTTTTTCTTGTTATTTTTTTAATTTTTTTTTACAATTTTTTTAAATTTTTTTTCTTCTAATTTTAATTCTATTTTTTTAAAAATATTATTATTATTTTTTTAAATTTTTTTCTTTTTTTAGTTCCTATTTTTTTCTTCTTTTTTCTTTTCATTTTTCTTATCCCCCGTTCCTTGAATTCTACCTGCCTACTCTCATTCTCTTTAGTGACTTCTTCCCTTCCCTTCGAATACCTTTCCTCCCAAGCATCAAATAAATTTATAGGAGTAAACAGTAACTCAGCAGTCAAACAGAACAAGAAGTAACATGAGAAGCTTCAAAAAGCAAGGAAGAAAAGGAGTACAAACAATGCAGGACAGCCTAAATATTCAGGAGGACCTAGAGTCATCAGAAAAATGGTCATATAAAGAACTCAAGGAACACCTTAGACAGATGGAATGAAACCTTAAAGAGGATACAAGACAGCAAATTTAAGCAGCGAAAGAACACATTGAGAATGAATTACATAAACAGATAAAAGAAGAAGTTAAGCATCTTTATCAGGAGATAGAGATTATAAAAAATAATCAAACAATAATTCTAGAAATGAAGGAAACGATAAACCAAATTAAAAACTCAATTGAGAGTATCACTAACAGAGTGGAGCAAGTAGAAGCCAGAACGTCAGATAATGAAGACAAAATATATCATCTTGAAAAGAGTCTAGCCAACTCAGAAAGGCTGGTAAAAAATCACGAGAAAAACATCCAAGAGTTATGGGATAACATAAAAAAACCAAACTTACGAGTCATCGGGATAGAAGAAGGTACAGAGATTCAAACCAAGGGAATGAGTAACCTGCTGAATGAAATAATTACAGAAAACTTTCCAGAAATAAAAAAGGAAACAGATATATAAATTGAAGATGCATACAGGACACCGAGCACACAAAATTACAGTAGACCAACGCCAAAACACATTGTTATGAAGATATCCAATATACAGAACAAAGAGAAAATATTAAAAGCTACTAGAGAAAGGAGACAGATTACATTCAGGGGTAAACAAATAAGGTTAACAACGGATTTTTAATCACAGACACTGAAAGCAAGAAGGTCATGGAACAATGTATTTCAAACACTGAAAGACAATGGATGCCAACCAAAAATTCTGTATTCAGCAAAATTAAGCTTCAGGTATGACAACGAAGTAAAAATCTTTCATGATAAACAAAAGTTAAAAGAATTTGCAGCCAGAAAACCAGCATTGCAAAGCATTTTGAGCAAAACACTACACGAGGAAGAAATGAAAAACAATAACCAAAACCATCAGTGGGAAGTGCCTCAGTACAGACAGAGGGCGAGGGGAAAGATAATCATGGAGAAACAAACTAAATTTTTTAAAAAAAGGATAAACAATCAAACATGGATGGAAGTACAAACCATATATCAATAGTAACTCTGAATGTTAATGGCTTAAACTCTCCAATAAAGCGACATAGGCTGGTATCATGGATTAAAAAAACAAATCCAACAATATGCTGCCTCCAGGAGACACATCTGATTAAAAAAGACATACACAGGCTGAAGGTGAAAGGATGGGAAAAAATATACCACGCACATGGTCCTCGTAAGCAAGCAGGGGTGGCCATCCTCATATCGAATAAAATCGACTTCAAGACTAAGTTAATCAAAAGGGATAAAGAAGGTCATTATATACTGTTAAAAGGAACCATTCACCAACAAGACATAACAATTATCAATATTTATGCACCAAATAATGGTGCTGCAACATTCATAAAACAAATTCTCCTCAAGTTCAAGAATCAAATAGACCACAACACAATAATTATGGGTGACTTCAACACACCTCTCTCACCATTGGACAGATCCTCCAAACAAAAGTTGAATAAAGAAACTATAGAACTCAATATCACAATCAATAACCTAGACTTAACTAACATATATAGAATATATCAACCATCATCAAATGGATATACTTTTTTCTCAGCAGCACATGGATCCTTCTCAAAAATAGACCATATATTATGCCATAAGGCAACCCTCAGTAAATATAAAGGAGTGGAGATAATACCATGCATTTTATCTGATCATAATGGAATGAAACTCGAAATCAATGATAAAAGAAGGAAGGAAAAATCCTACATCACATGGAAAATGAACAATATGTTACTGAATGATCAATGGGTTACAGAAGACATAAAGGAGGAAATCAAAAAATTCTTAGAGATAAATGAAAATACAGACACAACATATCGGAATTTATGGGACACAATGAAAGCAGTTTTAAGAGGAAAATTCATCGCCTGGTGGTCATTCCTCAAAAAAAGAAAAAACCGACAAATAAATGAGCTCACACTTCATCTCAAAGCCCTAGAAAAGGAAGAGCAAAACAACAGCAAATGTAGCAGAAGGCAAGAAATAAAAATCAGAGCGGAAATCAATGAAATTGAAACAAAAGAAACTATTGAAAAAATTAACAAAACTAAAAGTTGGTTCTTCGAAAACATAAATAAGATCGACAGACCTTTAGCCATGCTAACGAAGAGAAGAAGAGAGAGAACTCAAATTACTAACATACGGGATGAAAAAGGCAATATCACAACAGATGCTACAGAAATACAGAAGACAATTAGAAATTATTTTGAAAACCTATATTCCAATAAAATAGAAGATAGTGAAGACATTGATAAATTTCTTAAGTCATATGATTTGCCCAGACTGAGTCAGGAGGATACAACAATTTGAACAGACCAATATCAATGGATGAAATTGAAGAAGCCATCAAAAGACTACCAACCAAGAAAAGCCCAGGACCGGATGGGTATACAGCGGAGTTTTACAAAACCTTTAAAGAAGAATTAATACCAATACTTTTCAAGTTATTTCAGGAAATAGAAAAAGAGGGAGCTCTTCCAAATTCATTCTATGAGGCCAACATCACCCTGATTCCGAAACCAGACAAAGACACCTCAAAGAAAGAAAACTACAGACCAATATCTCTAATGAACCTAGATGCAAAAATCCTCAATAAAATTCTGGCAAATCGAATACAAAAACACATCAAAAAAATTGTGCACCATGATCAAGTAGGATTCATCCCTGGGATGCAAGGATGGTTCAACATATGGAAATCAATAAATGTTATTCACCACATCAATAGACTTAAAGATAAGAACCATATGATCATCTCGATAGATGCAGAAAAAGCATTCGACAAAGTACAGCATCCCTTTATGTTCAAAACATTAAAAAAACTAGGGATAACAGGAACTTACCTTGACATTGTAAAAGCTATCTATGCTAAGCCTCAGGCTAGCATCATTCTGAATGGACAAAAGTTGAAGGCATTCCCTCTAAAATCCGGAACAAGACAGGGATGCCCTCTATCTCCACTTCTATTCAATATAGTTCTCGAAACACTGGCCAGAGCAATTAGACAGACGAAAGAAATTAAAGGCATAAAAATTGGAAAAGAAGAACTTAAATTATCACTATTTGCAGATGACATGATTCTATAGCTAGAAGATACAAAAGGGTCTACAAAGAAACTACTAGAACTAATAAATGAATTCAGCAAACTGGCAGGATATAAAATCAACACGCATAAATCAAAGGCATTTCTGTATATCAGCGACAAAACTTCTGAAACGGAAATGAGGAAAAACACTCCATTCACAATATCCTCAAAAAAAATAAAATACTTGGGAATCAACCTAACAAAAGAGGTGAAAGATTTATACAATGAAAACTACAGAACCCTAAAGAGAGAAGTAGAAGAAGATCTTAGAAAATGGAAAAATATACCCTGTTCATGGATAGGCAGAACTAACATCATTAAAATAGCGATATTACCAAAAGTTCTCTATAGGTTTAATGCAATGCCAATCAAAATCCCAATGACATTTCTTGTAGAAATAGATAAAGCAATCATGAAATTCATATGGAAAAATAAAAGACCCAGAATAGCAAAAGCAATTCTAAGCAGGAAGTGTGAATCAGGCGGTATAGCGATACCAGATTTCAAACTATATTACAGAGCAATAGTGACAAAAACAGCATGGTACTGGTACCAAAACAGGTGGGTGGACCAATGGTATAGAATAGAGGACACAGAGACTAATCCACAAAGTTACAACTATCTTATATTTGATAAAGGGGCTAAAAGCATGCAATGGAGGAAGGATAGCATCTTCAACAAATGGTGTTGGGAAAACTGGAAATCCATATGCAACAAAATGAAACTGAATCCCTTTCTCTCGCCATGCACAAAAGTTAACTCAAAATGGATCAAGGAGCTTGATATCAAATCAGAGGCTCTGCGTCTGATAGAAGAAAAAGTTGGCTCCGATCTACAGATTGTGGGGTCGGGCTCCAAATTCCTTAATAGGACACCCATAGCACAAGAGTTAATAACAAGAATCAACAAATGGGACTTAATTAAACTTAAAAGTTTTTTCTCAGCAAAAGAAACAATAAGAGAGGTAAATAGGGAGCCTACATCCTGGGAACAAATTTTTACTCCTCACACTTCAGATAGAGCCCTAATATCCAGAGTATACAAAGAACTCAAAAAAATTAGACAATAAGATAACAAATAACCCAATCAACAAATGGGCCAAGGACCTGAACAGACACTTCTCAGAGGAGGACATACAATCAATCAACAAGTACATGAAAAAATGCTCTCCATCTCTAGCAGTCAGAGAAATGCAAATCAAAACCACCCTAAGATACCATCTCACTCCAGTAAGATTGGCAGCCACTATGAAGTCAAACAACAACAAGTGCTGGCGAGGATGTGGAGAACAGGGTACACTTGTACATTGCTGGTGGGACTGCAAATTGGTGCGGCCAATTTGGAAAGCAGTTTGGAGATTCCTGGGAAAGCTGGGAATGGAACCACCATTTGACCCTGCTATTGCCCTTCTCGGACTATTCCCTGAAGACCTTAAAAGAGCATGCTACAGGGATACTGCCACATCGATGTTCATAGCAGCACAATTCATAATAGCTAGACAGTGGAACCAACCCAGATGCCCTTCAATATATGAATGGATAAAAAAAATGTGGCATCTATACACAATGGAGTACTATGCAGCAATAAAAAATGACAAAGTCATAGAATTTGCAGGGAAATGGATAGCACTAGAGCAGATTATGCTTAGTGAAGCTAGCCAATCCCTAAAAAACAAATACCAAATGTCTTCTTTGATATAATGAGAGCAACTATGAACAGAGCAGGGAGGAAGAGTAGGAAGAAAAGAGTAACATTAAACAGAGACATGAGATGGGAGGGAAAGGGAGAGAAAAGGGAAATTGCATGGAAATGAAGGGAGACCCTCATTGCTATACAAAATTACATATAAGAGGTTGTGAGGGGAATGGGAAAATAAACAAGGAGAGAAATGAATTACAGTAGATGGGGTAGAGAGAGAAGATGGGAGGGGAGGGGAGGGGGGATAGTAGGGGATAGGAAAGGTAGCAGAATACAACAATTACTAATATAGCATTATGTAAAAATGTGGATGTGTAACCGACTTGATTCTGCAATCTGCATTTGGGGTAAAATTGGGGGTTCATAACCCACTTCAATCTAATGTATGAAATATGATATGTCAAGAGCTTTGTAATGTTGTGAACAACCAATAAAAATAAATAAATAAATAAATAAAATGAAAAAAAAATAATGTGCTTAGTCCATTATATGAGCTGGAACAACCTTTTCAGGGAGGCAAACCTGGTACTGTAGGTAGAGTTGGGGGGAAAGCCTTGAAGAAGACCATAACATTTCCTCAGTGAAATTTTACAGAACAGCTATAAAATATCAGATACTGCAGTAGGCACTAGGGAAATAAAGAGATGCAAATTCCAACATGTAGTCATGACTCCTCACTAATTGTCGCTAATTAATAAAAGATTGCTCTGAGGCAGTGACAATTTTTTTTTCAACACATTTTATGTCAAAGTCTGTTTTACCTATTTACATGTATTTACTGATGTTTTGGTAATGACCCTATAAGCTAAGAAAGATTGTTTATTAGAAAAGAAACCAAGGTTCTGCAAGCTGCCCAGGATGGCATTTTGAAGAGGTATTTAGCTGAACAAGATTATCTTGGTAGTCCATGCTCTCGGCTGTGAGACTTGGCCTCTTGTGTATTTTCCACATTTAAATAACTGCTTGAAGCAAGGATAATAACTTCTGGTTAGATGACATGGAGGGATGCTTGTTCATACTTCCTTGCTCCAAATATGTAGGAAAGACACTTTAAAAATAAATAATAATATTCAGAAAGAGAGAGAAAGAGCAGAGAAAATGTCCTCTGTATCAGCCCATCCTTAGTGACGGGCACTGACCTCATATGCAGAGGGAGGATCACATTAAGTCACTTGAGTGTTCTTGCAGGAATGTGGGCCTCCAAACAAGATGGCAGAGTCAGTGGCTACATACAGCTGTGGTCAGGGACAGTGCTGCTCATCAATGGCCTATAGTTGATATAGCACCAACCGTGTGTCCTGGGAATCGGACAATTCCTGATTACCTGTAACTCCAAAATGAAGCAGGCTATCTGTGCTACTTGGAGAGACAGTGTGGTTCGGTGGAAGCCAAAACAAACAAACCAACCAACAAATAAATAAATAAACAGAAACAAGCATGGTGGATCTTGTCTCACCATGATACATTATGCAATTAACGTCACTTATCTGAGTCATGGTTTATCATTTGCATGTACAATGTGTGCGAATACAACATTCTTCATAGAATTGTTGTACACACTAAACCAAATAAGGTATGTAAACGCATAAACATATCATACACATGCTGCTATAATTTGAATATGATTTGTCGCCTCAGGAACTCGTGTTGAAATTTGATTAGATTGTGGTGGTGTTACGAGGTGAAACGTTTGTGTTCATTAGGCCATTAAGAAGTATTAATGCCTTTCTTGTAGAAGTGGATTCTTTCTATCTTGTTACAAAGTGAGTCTAGCCCCTGTGATTTTTGTCTTCCACATATATTCCTCTACCTTTCAGCTTTTTTCCTCATGTTATGACACAGAACAGGGCTCTCACCAGGTGCAGCTGCCTGGTTTTGAACTTTTGCCTTCTAGAGCCCTAAGTGAAATAATCTCTTTGTCTTTATAAATTATCCAGTCTCATGTATTCTGTTATAGCAACAAAAATAGACCAAGACACAGGCTAATCACAATTATTAACTCACATTAAAACCAAACAACTGTTATTTAACTACTTTTGGGTGGAAATATTTTTAAAACAGGTGACATGCTCTTCTGATGTTTTAAATGGATATCATTAAAAACTCATTATGAAATTGTAATAAGGCTAAACAAAATTCAATGGTTAAAGGATTTTAGAAATTATTTAATGAAATCCTCAAAATACAAATATGTACAAATAAAAGCTCCTAAAAGTAAGCGACTTCCCCAAGGGTCTCTGACCATTGTGGTGAACTAATGCTGTTAGGTCACTCAGACCATATGCTGTACTTTTCCAATAGAGGGCTGTATGCCATCCAAAGCACAATGAACTCATGGTTTTGAAACTTACTTTTATAGCCATCCATCTCACTCACAGTTTTCAGTATGCTGTGTTTCTACCTCTGTTCTGTTTTATTCTATATTTTACTCCTTACATCCCTTTGGGCTAAGAAACAAATTAACTAACCTGACGTAGACTTAACATATGAGTAGGAGAGTCTGGATGAGAGTATGGTGACTATGTGACTACAATGCTTGGCTTTCAATCCTTCATTTTGGTTCACTTGAGTAAGTTTACATTTACACCCATGAGAGTTGGGGGACTCTGGGCTCAATGTCACATTATTGGTTCTCCGCATAACAAAGGTCATTAGAAAACTGAACTATATGCAAAAGTAAAACTTTGCTACTTCAACATTTGAACAAATGTTAAAATCAGACATTGCAAACAAGGGAAAACATATTAACAAACCACTCCAGCAACAACTGCAAAAATAATCTAGAGTAAGTAAATTATGGGATGTTAATGTGTTCAATTAAAAAACTAAAATTCAGAAGTTATACAAAAAAGGTGGTCTACTTAATTCATTTTGAAATAACCAATAAAGAAACAAAGACATTTCAGGAATGTACAAGTAGTCTACTTGCATGTTAGCTTTCTGACTCGGTTTATATAATGAGTCTAGTCTGGAAGACTAGTGTGAGTAGGCTTTATGTTATAGATTTCCTCCCCATTTTCTACCCCATATGCTCAAAAACACATGCGGTCAGAAGAATGAATACAGCTCGGGTTCAGGAAGATCTAAAACAATAATCGCCACTGGTTTTTCTAGGACAGAAAACATTCTGGGACAATCATGAATTGAGGCATCATTAAACAATAACACATGATCAAGTAGCCAAACTTTGTGGGAAGCTCTTCAAAGTTGTGAACTTTTAGTAGCTAGAGTCATGCAATGCTCAGACTCTTCAGTACTGACTTGTGTTTTTGGTTTTTTTTTTTTTTAGTTTGAGTGTGTTAGCAGATATTTTATTTTTGTGTCGGCTAACGTATGTCATAATCAAATCCATTCATGATGACGCCTGACCTGACAGGGAATGCTTTTAACCATAATTTTATCAATTATATCTCAATGCTAACTACTGGAATATAAAAAGATGATCATGATGATACTCTAACCAATCATGCATGACCAGGCCCTAGACATACCACACACCGTTTTAAGCAGTTCTCATGCATAAACTCAGGGGTGGTAACATATAGAAATGGATCTTTACCAAGAAGTACTTCAGGACAGAAGCCTGTCTTCTCAATGGCTCCCTCAACCACTCAACTTTGCGCATGAAATGCAACCACTGAGCAATTTTAAAGGGCTTAAGCTGGATGCCAGAATAGGGTGGGTCCCTGTGTTTCCTAGTGTCTCTGTTGCAAACCTTCCCTTCTAGGCCTAGCAGGGTGTGCTTTTCCCATGCTTTCTGCTAGTTGTGAGGAAAGACAACAGGGAGACACAGGGAAGAAGGGACTTCTGCACTCCTGCTATTGCTGTTCTGCATGAGTTTCAGCCCGTGTCCTCGCACACTGGCAGCAGCAGTTGGTGTGGCCTCTAGGTTCTCTCTCTCTTCTCGGGAGCAGCCTCATCATGCCCCTGGTATTGCCTTCTTCTTAAATTTCTGGGCTCCAGTTCCTGGTGGGGTCTTCCCCAAAGAATTTAATTCCATGTCCCTCTCTTTGTCCCCAAGTCCCAGCCTTAACAATGCTTGACATTTTTCTACCTGGATTGTATCTGGTAACAGAAGACCCTGGGCTTCCTTTGGAATGTCCATGGTTTTAGTGAACTACTGACCTCCTTGCCAATTAAAAGCGAAACACCAGTGATTTTGTTACATGAAGCCCAGGGTTCACCGTTAATTAAAATGATCACTTTTATTTGGTTATAATGAAGCACCTGGAGAACAAAGAATCTTCTATACTAATTTATTTTAATAGTTATAATGATGATGATAACTGTGACTGAGTGGCCTCCTTTGATTGGAGAATTTACAGACAGAAAGGTTTATGCTCACAGGTTTTAGTTTTCTGTACAAATAATGAAGAACAAAAGACCTCCAATGGCAGTTGTAAAGAGTCTCTTACTTTTTATTGTGGTGGGCTGCTTCTCTCAAAGAAGCAGATGCATATTTTATTTGTGCTGATGGTAGAGTAATGAGATAAATTGAAATCTTACCTTTGACAAGTCACCTAGGAGAATGCCAGGACATTAATTAGGAAGGAAAGTGAGGCTGAAGTTTACAGAAGACTTAGACAAGGTTGGTGATCATAGAGCCTCAAGGTTGGGAATAATAGAGCCTCAAGGATTTCTAGGATTTTCTGGCTGGTGGAAGCAATTTTCCTAACAAATTGTCCAATATCTGGACAAAATTGTCCCACACCTGAATTTAGACTCTATGGAGCTGGGTGTGGTGGTGAATGCCTGTAATCCCAGTGACTTAGGTGGCTTAGGCAGGTGGATCACCCAAGTCTGAGGTCAGCCTCAGCAACTTAGCAAGGCCCTAAGCAACTTACTATCTTAAAATAAAAAATAAAAAAGGGTGGGGATGTGACTTAGTGGTTAAACACCCTTGAATTCAATCCCTAGTACCGAAAAAAAGAAATTAGTAACATTTCTGGATAAAGAACCCCAAATCAACCAGGTAAGGTGTTGACTGACAGAAAAGGTAATAGGAAAAAAAGTTATAAATATCAACTGTGGTCTTGTAGCCAACTGCAGAAACAGAGACTGTAATAGCTATGCATATTTTATCCTTTGCTTAATAGCCTTTTCACAGGTATAGATATGATATACACGTACATGAAACTCTAATAGGTATTTTATATACTGAGGGTTGTTTATATTAAGTAATCTCTTTTCTGACCTCCCTTCTTCTGTCCCTTGAACTGTTTTATGTATGCATTTTTATTTCATAATTGAGACTTTAGGAAACAGAGCATTCCGGTGGGGCTGTAATTGTATTGGAAGAATAAATATCATCACTCAGAAATGGATACTAGGATTGTTGCCTAGAGATAGATATAATAACTGTTAAGATTTTGTGCATTTCCTTTTTGGAAAAAATATGAGAGTATTTCTATTTGTACAAAGGATAATCACATCTTATTATTGTGAAGCAGTATGAAATGTACAGCAGTATGTATATAGTTCTGAATCACCAAAGGGCTAAATTATGCCAGTTAGTAAGCAATTATCTGTCAGTTCCATATCCAACCGTCTATATTCCATTTTGTTATGATGGGGCTGAAACCCTGTAATTTTTATTCCTTCTCCTCAAGACAATTTCTGTTTGGTTTTGCTGACAGAAAGCCCTGGAGAGATGGAGGAAGGCAGAAGGAAGGCAGGAGGAAAGGGCAGGTACTGGATCCTGTTGTTGACTGGTTTTGCCATTCAAGTGTTGCTTCACCCCGAGATAAACATTGGTTCTTGTCTCTAGTTGTTCTGTCCTCCCAGAACACACTTCATGTTCTCCTCTCAGAGTTACCCAGTTTCAGTCAAGCATCACATCCTTGAGTCTGATCCCAAATTTGCATTGTTCCACTTTAAGCTCCTGAGAATCTAGCAGTAAACCTTGGAGGTCTGAGAGTCAGCTCTGAGAATCCCTCCTCTAGTGAGCAGAACTTCCAGTGGCACCCTACCCTTGAAGTCTGATCCCCAGCTCTGGG
Source organism: Spermophilus citellus (assembly GCF_964194105.1). Taxonomy (NCBI): domain Eukaryota; kingdom Metazoa; phylum Chordata; class Mammalia; order Rodentia; family Sciuridae; genus Spermophilus; species Spermophilus citellus. The sequence continues at coordinate 131,850,592 of NC_138182.1, forward strand.
TGGTCTGGATCCATACAGCTTCTTCCCTATTTCTAGGTCCTATTACCCTTATCCTCTCCTGCTCCATATCTGCTTTCACAGTTAACATCTCTGTGCGGCTGAACAGGTCCTTCTCTATGAAATTCCCTCTGTTGAAATAAATACTCTGGTTCATTTTAACATAGTCACACTTTAGTTTCTAAATAGCTATTTGGACTGGAGTAAGTCATGCATGCATTCAGAGAAACACAATCCCACATCTGTTTGATTGGGGGTGGTAATAGAGGACATGGTATAGACAGTAACGTAAGTGGTGCTTTGAAATTGTTTTCTGGGGGATGCTACTGCTAAAATTTTCTTTTGCAAAATAACACAATCATATGGTTATAGCGAATATTTTCTTTTAATCAGTTGTCTTTATTTTAGCTTCTAACATAAATGCTGAGAAAGAGTGTCATTCACAATGACATGTTTATGAATGCTGTGGAAGGACATGGATGATATCAGAAAACCATGGGAATTATTACAGGGAAACTGTGAGAGATTTCTAGTGGGAATGAAGGCATAAAGTCCCACTGAATTACATAAGGGCATGTGTGAATACAGTTAAATGAACAAGTTGTCAATTCACAGTATCTGAGCTTTATTCTCAGCCATAGAATCTGACTGCTACTTGATTTTAAGCACATGTTTTTCTCTTCTCTGTACCTTGGTACCCTCGTCTTTAAATGGAGAAAATAGCAATACATACTTGACTCTAAGAAGGATGAAACTGAGATGATGAACACCTACCTACCTAATGTTAAATTATGTCTAATATACTCCACAAAAGAAAAGCAAGCTCTATATAATTATAACAAATTCACTTAGATAGGAAAGAATAGTTATGAAACAACATAAGTGTGCACAATGGAAGGGGCTTGGGGAGGAATTCTGTATTAGTTTCTCTAGAGAAACAGAATCAACAGGAAGTATAATTATAAAAGGGTGATCAAAGCTGAATAGTCCACAATGGCCATCTGCAGGCTGGAAAGCTGTGAGAATGAGTAGCTGTGCAGTCCAAGAGGCTGTAGCCCCAGAACAAGAGGGATCAAAGTTGCTACCCTAGTTTGAGACAAAAGGCTTCTGGAGAATCCACTTTGGAAGAGTGAAGAAGCAAGAATCTGATATCCTCAGAAATTCGTAGCAGCAATAAAGAAGCCATTCAATAAGAATTGAGCTTGCATCTGTGGCTGCTTCCTTGTTCTTCCAACTTGTATCCCATCCAAGCCATCATCCTATTGGTCAGTGGGAGGTTTTCTATTTCAGTTGGCTATCCCACATGCCAATCATTTCTAGACACACCCTCATCAATGCATCCTTAAACCTCTTAATCCTTGACCTCTTAATCTGATCAATTTGACAATTCAAATTGACCATTACAGATCCAATACAGTTTCTTTGTTCTATAAATAAGAACAGAGCTGCATCTCCCAGAGACTTAAGATACTTAGTTAAGGAGCTAAATGATGGAGAATTGGGGTGGAAATCTCAGTCTCTTTACCTTAGCCAAGGGATATTTCAATTCAGATTGAAGTTGTTTGGGCATTTTTACATTTTCCTAGATAGTGGCTAGAGAGTTCTGAGTTCTGGGTGACTGCAACAATGTCTAAGACCCAGGGTTTCTAATGAAGTTTTTATCCATTTGGACAAACCACATTCCATGCTTTCTCTTACTCCTAACTCTTGTTTCCCTGTATAGTTCAATGTAAGAGAAACAGAGGAAGCATCAGGAAGAACTAAACTAATAGAAAGAGGAGTGTAGTCTCATCCATTTTTCATTGTTGATAGAAGAGGAGGAAAAGAAGAATTAACTATTTAAACGTGGACACCAGTCTTTACCCAGTGGAGCTACTGGGCCTGTCTCTTATACCTCTATTTCTTACAATCACCAGGGACACTATGCCTGGCATGAAAGTAACCAGGTAGCCAGTACGTCATTCAGTACCTAGGGAAACTGTTATCCCTAGTTTATGAAACAGATCTAAAGAACCAAGTTCATTCATATTTTATTTAGTGTTATACTTAAAAAAGGTGGAAATTACAAGTGGTAACTATAGCCATAATATAGAGAGCTTCCTTAAAATCTAAGATTTTCCACAACTGCATGGAATTCTGGTAAGCACATTAATTTAAAGTAGAATTTAATGGGATAAAACAACACAGTATAGCAGTAAAACTAAAGCTATGTACAAATGTATACATAATTTATGATTGATATATAATTTATATGTATACAATACCACACTTTACCGAGGTAAAAGAGCACAGCAAGGTTAAAAACAAATGCCTAAATTCAATATAAGCTTTACAATGCCACCAAAAGGAATTTTGCTAGCATAAAGGCCTCCAACATGCTGGTATAAACCTACTGATGTATATTTAGACTGCATATTTATTTTACACTTGTGTAAACTAAGCCAAAAAGCATATTTAAGGCAACCTTTGAAAGTGTCAGTATTTCTCATATTGTTACCTTGTTATTTGCAGTGACCATTAAAGTACTGAATGATGAAGTACATTCATCATGAATCCACTTTATCCTCTTATAAAAACTCTATTTAAGGTATGGAAACATTACATTTTTCAGCCATCTCCCACTTACAATTTTGACTGGTAACATTATTGCTTTGGGCTCCATACATGCTTAGTCAAAGCTATGAGTTACAGATTTTCAATCTTGATTTCATATCAGAAAAGCATCTACACAAGGCTCAATGCTATTGTGATTTTTTTTTTAAATACAGAAAATAGGAAGTTATATAGAGTTATATTTTCCTGGCCACAAGCTATTCGACCCTGCTACTCACTTCCATTGTATCTTTGGAAAGATAAACTATCCAGTAGACAAGATTGAATCCTGCAAATGCAACTGGGAAAAGAATTCGAGAATACTGGTCTATCTTACTGGTGCCCCCAAAGGTTGGTGAGAGTGGTGGTGGGGTGACAGGTGTTGGCTGTAGGATGGGTGTGCTGGTAAGGACTTTGTTCCCCTTGGTGGATGGAACTATTGGCAAAGTCAGCGAGGTGACTCTTTTTTTCAGATGGTACTTGGAATCAGAATGCTGTGGAAGAAATCACAGAGATATTCATACTAGGTAAAAGAACAGAGGTCACTTTAATCTCTCATTTTTTCACCATTGGCAAATATTATTGATTACGTACTTTGTAAGGTAAAATATCAACAAACCCTTAGTATTATTTTATCCTGCTACTTTCCCAGGAAAGTGTGAAAGCACCTGTTTAAAAAAATAACTTGCTTCAATCTGACATTCTAAAATTGAATGCATCAACAGTTGATACCGAGCATATTCTATGTTGCAGAAAATACACAGACTGTCACACCTTTAGGAAAACTTGAGCCAGCTGCAAGGTAAGCAAAGGCCACTAAGGAAATGGATGTAAACAATGGTGTGTGTGTGTGTGTGTGTGTGTGTGTGTGTGTGTGTGTGTGTGTGTTGGATTCCAAATTACTTAATTCAGGGAAACCAGAGTGCAGGTCACTTGCACCTTCTGGACATAGACCACCCCCCTCCCCCCGCCCATCCGCAAGTTCACTTGCTTGTGAGTTTGAACCAGATGAAAGATAAGAAGAAAAATTAAGAAATGTAAGAAGAATTAGTATGGCATGGCTGGTGACCAAGTACAAAGCCTTCAGCTGACTGAGAAAATGAAGGCTTTGACAGAGATCTGCCTCTTCACTAGAAGCACTATACTAAAAGCTTTCTTCTTCTCACTCAAAAATTCTCTACTGGGTCCCCTCCATATTGACTTCATATTTGTTGCATGTTCTTTTCAACCATTAGATGTTTTGTTCTACTGAAATTGCAAAGCAATCAACTTCTGTCTTGAAAGAAATGTTTACCACATTCAATGACGGTTGAGAAGCTAGGTCCAGTCAGGTGAGATGCCCTGTCTGTGATTACCCGGCTAGCAAAAAAGCTCACTGGTCAATTTCAATGCTTCTTTCATCTCAACAGTTTCTTTTTGAGCCTATTTCACAGACTTTAGATTCTGTCTTATTTATATTTCTTTCATAGTGCTGGATCTAGGGTGCTTTCCTCTGATTCCTATTGTTTCTTGTCTACATCCTGTAACAATCGCTCTCCTTCAGGCAAGGTTGTCTTGCTGGGTCTCTACCTTCAAAAGCTTGCTGTACATTACCACTGACCTTGCAAAATGGCCTTGTTTCCTCTCTGGCAGCAAAATCACTACTTTGCTGCCTGGCAGGGCATCCTCCTCACATGGGCTGACTCCCGTGGCTTCAGCCAGCAACCCTGAGGCAGCAGGATGAGGTAGCCACCTCCCCTGTGTGGGCTGAGCCACAGGACAAAACAACCTGCCGATGTGGTGACATTTGGGCTGCAGGAATAACAACCTCAAGAATCTCTTCTTTCTATTTTTCCTCCTGAATTTTGCTTTTGATTTGCCATGCAAGTTTCTGAGTATCTAAATAATAGTGGTCATCATACAGAACTCAAGCCCAATGTGACTTTAGAAACTATGGAAAAATCTGCTTCTTCATCCAAAGCATAAGAAAAAAAGAAAGAAAAATCTGTGTACTCACAGGTGATTTGACAATTTCAAGCAAGGACTATCTTATCTATTGACCTGGTATTGCAGTAGGCCATTTGGACAAAACTCAATAAATCATGGTTCTTGGAGGTAGAACAGGGTTTAAAATAAAGGAAAACCTTGTCTGCTGATCTTGGACAGGAAATAAGTGGAAATTTTTATTTAAAATGTGTGATATCAGAGGAATAAATCTCCAGGGTCACCAGACTCTTTGCCTCATAAGAGTTTTCTATCATGTTTCTTGGACTCTAACTTTATTTTTCAATCATTAAATATGCTATTAATATATTGTCCACCTGAAAAATAAAAATGCATTACTGGTTCATCCTCCATAAAGACCTACTCTGGTCCCACACATAGGGAACACTGAAATACCTTCCCCTAGGAAAAGTCCTAAAGATCATGATGGCACAGGAAGAGAGCAAACCTTGAGAGTGGATTTTCTTTCCAGGCTTGTCTTGACCTTTATTAGCACACATTACCTGATTGAAACTTGTCTTTGTTTTACACAGAGGAAAGCAGGCATGCCACTTCAATGGAATAAAAAGTGACTATAAAACATCATTTACCATAAAAATGAAAGTCACTGTTATTTTCTTCTTCGAACTTAGGGTGTGGGGTGGTAGAGCTGCTTCTGAATATCTTGGCATTGTCACATTGTCACAGAAGACTTAATGAGGATTGCCAAATATCACTGGTCCAGAGATAAAAGGCTTCATTCACAACCAAACACCATGAAAAATTTCAGTAAAATGGCATTAGCCTGGAATTAAGGGTCCCATAGAATAGGATTACTCTCTTCCTCATTACTGTCCCCAATAATCTCTGTAGAGAGTTGCCTAGGAGTGAGGGGAACAGGGGAGGTGGAAATCTTCAGATTACAGTTCTCTATCTGCTTCTCACTTGTGTATGACTTAGACATGTCATATATATCAGAGATTCTGATTTTCCCTAAGCTTCAAGATCTCATCTTCAAAGTTAGGGATAATTACTACTTTCCTCACAAACTTATTCTTATTTTTAGAATTTAAGCAAAATGAATCTCTCTCTCTCTCTCTCTCTCTCTCTCTCTCTCTCTCTCTCTCTCTCTCTCTCTCTCTCCCCTCTCTCACACACACACAAGCAAATTTGCACAGCAAATCTTAGTTATAGCTATTTTTCAATTATCCCCCCAAATATGTCTGATTATTATTCTTACCATTCATTTATCTTTGCTTGATTTCCTCTTGCCTAGAGTAGTGTGCACCTACCATCCCATCTCTATCTTTCCTCCACATCTTTTGATATCAAGCTTATGTGCCAACTGATATTACGGAGTATGTGTTGGCTTTATACACTTTTGTGCCTTCTTAGCTATTACAACTAGTGTGACTATTACAACATTTTCTCTTCTAAGTATAATTCTTCTGTTGTGGCTTATCACCCTTTCTATTGTAATGTTTCCTTGATAATATAAGATATCTTGTTCCATGCATGATCCCTACAGAGCCTAGAACATAAAATAGTTTAATAAACTTATGCTCAATCAACGAATGAATAAAAATCTAAATATTTTTCAAGATTTGTTAGAGAAGGCAGGAAAACAGAAAAAAAACAAAGTTTTATAACATTGTATTTAAATTTTTTTTGATATTACATCCTATCATAGCTACCATTTCTAAAGGCTTACTGTTGACTAGCATTACAAGGTAATTTGCTTGCATCATTTGGCTTATTCCTTGACGACATCTTTAATGTCATTATATTCACTATAATGGAAGCTACAGCAGGAAGCTTACACAGGCAATAAGTGGCAAGGCCCGGATTCAGTTTTTCTCAGGTACCAAAGATCACATTGTTAGAAATTCTTATGCTATTCATTCCCAGTTTAGGCATGATTTCTCAAACTCACAACTACAGGGATTTGGGTGGATAATTCTCATTGGGACAAACTGTCCTATGCATCCTGGGATGTTGATCAGCTTTCCTTACCTCCTCTGATGAGATACTAGTAGCACCCTCCACCCTGAATTGCAACAACCATGAATGCCTCCAGACATTGCCTAATGTCCTGTGGGGAGACGGATCCCCTTCAATAATCACTAATTTGGAGTCACCATTGTCTCACTGCCCAGCAGCAATGGGAGTGGGGTTGGATTTTTAGCAGGCAGCAAATATGATATGCAAAAGGAAATGCAAGAGTCCTGGCCACTTGACACACTTAGTAATCGATACTGGATCATTGGGAATTGGCAGCCTGAGAAAACTGGACACCAATTTAGAAAAAAAATGCATTGAATTTCTAAAAAGAAAGCCAACCTTGCAAGCCTTTCGAGCTCCAGGCTTGTATCAGACCCGCCTACTCTACTGTAATCCCAGCAGCTTCAGTTGATGGCAAAATAGGCTTTTGTCAGAGTCCAGATGAGGGCTCAGCTTGGGGCTGTCACTGTTTTGAGTGGAACGCCTGTGGCTGTGAATTTTTCCAAGGCTCCCCTGCTGCTGAGTGCCATCCTGCTTTGGGTATTTTTAGAGCACCTCTTTGTTTTAAGTAATGTCACACTGCAAAGGTGCTCTGAGTCAAAGTGGACAATATGACAATGACTTATTTGGTCTAGGGATAAGGCATTAAGAGAATATTTTTGAGCAATTTCAAGTCTAATATTTTAAAAGGGAGAGCACAATGGGTAGCCTTTTACTATATACATATTCTAACTAGGACTGCACTACTGAATGGGCAAACTAACTGTTTATAGAACAAGCATGTAGAGGCACAAAAAAAATCAGAGAGACTATGCTTTGAGAACAGTATTTGAGATTATTTTAAAACCATCATATCAATCATTATGGAAAAAAAAATCGGAACTCTGCTTGTATTTACATTACAGCTAACAGAGTTGAGAGCAGAGATAGCTCTAGAATTTCTACAGTGAAGCAGCAGGGGTGCTAGGGGAAACCCAACTCCAGAAAGAAGTATTGGGTGGGAATTTGATTGGACATATGAAAAACAGCTAACACTCCTTACATCCCTGATCATCTTGTCCACCCCACTCTCCCCATCAATCATAGAGTGGTATAACCATAGAGAGAGGGCACTGTGATTTTTCTGATCCTTAAAGCCAGATGTCTTAATTTAATCCTTACTTCTATGGAGTAATGACAGTATTCAAAGAAATCTTGGCAAAATCTGGATGAGGGAAAGATGAGCTTTTGGCATTCTAAAACCTTCACATCTTTCTATGTAAGCTTAGAAATGGACCACACACAGCCCCACCTTGAAGAGGAGGCAGGAAGGACATAGGTCTTATTTCCCTCTCTATACTTAAGTTTTTTAGCAGCTGGCTTAGTGCTTCTGTAACAGAGCCAGGTTCACCTTTCTCTTCTCAGCTTAGACTTCACTCCTCCAGAAATGGAGACCCCCCTCCAAACTGAGACACTCACATGGTTCTTCATCCTGTCCTACATCACTGACCATAGCCTTTATCACAATTATAAAGCCTTGTTAATTGGTTTCTTCCAGAGTTGTCCCTCTTCCTGTTGTACAAGAAGCTCCATGAGGATGTCACTCAGCATTCAACAAAGGACTTGGCATGTGAAAGCACTTAACAAACAATTGAACAGCATGAATTATTGAATGGATACTTAAGTACTCAACAAATGGGTGCCCAATGGGAACAAAAGAAAATGAATGAACAATATAAGCAGTAAAATGTAGTCATTTTCCTGGCTAGTGAATTTTAATCCATTTTGTGTGCAGATAATGAACAAAAAGTTTCATGCCCCTTGTAGAGACAACATGCCAAATCAGGAGTAATGACAACACTCAAGGAGAAGGTTGATGGGGTAGGGACAATTCATTCTTAGGAACACAGCCATGATAACTTAGACCTTTAAATTAATAAAGAAACCAGCCAGCTGTGCCAAAGGAGGTCAAGAACTGAGCTTTGTCTGCCTGGAGTACAGGAATACCCCAGACACAACAGAGGTTCTGAAACCACAAAGTCAGGAATGACTGCAATGTCTAGATAGCACACCAAATAAAAATGGCAACCATATAAACAGGAGAAAGGTTGCTGAAGTTTCTTCTCAAAATCTACAAAGTTAAATTTCCAATTCCAAATGCCTTAAAAGCAAAACATATGATGAGTGTTCTAGCATTCTTTGTTTGTTTTGTTTTGTTGGGTTTTTTGTTTTGTTATGTTTTGTTTTGTTTTTTGTTTTTTTAGTTTGAGAACTACCTTTTTAATACCTGAATTCTTTTTAATTATTATCTTAAATTTCAAAGTCAAAATCAAAGTGACAAGGTAATAAACTTTTACCTACATCCATGCTTAGTTTCCTATGAAGTGAACATATTTAAAATATGCAACATAGAATCACACGAAATACCCAAATATCAACTTCACCACATTAGTTTGCTATTTCAATGTCCAACTTACTCAAATAATGATGTTTTGATTACAACTGAATGGGCATTTTTAAATGTCATGGTATTTTCAAGGAAAAAAAATGACTTTGCAATCATAATATACTATTGTTTAATAAAAATTGCAAATATGAAATTTGTATTTGTCCCCCCCCCACTGTATAAGACAACCTGCCAAGTTTTCATGTGAACAAAATGAAAAAATCCTGCATGATCACTTTTATTTATTTTGATATGTTCAAAGTTTGCATTGTTAGCTTTTGTTTTTAATTTCTACATTTTAGCCTTTTGTAAACAAAATTCTCCTATTCATTGTTTAAAAATATTATAAATGGAACTAGGTTCAGAAATACAATTTTTCATAAGAAAAAATGGCAACTTGCAAGAAAAAGTACTTTAAGGTGATTTAAATGCAATTTTTTATTCCAGTTTCCCCAAAGACCTGCTCATTATATGTTACTATTTTAGGATTGTAGGAGATAGTTTATATGAAAACCTGAGATCTTAGATTCTATCTTATTAATAAATTATACGTTTAAAATAATAGCCTGAGGAGGTGATTACTGTTCTCTCCAAAGATTTAAAATCATATTCCTCTAGTACAAGAAATTTCAAAGAAAGTAAAGATAAAGATTACTTTTAATTTTAATATCTGACCACTGAGTATATTCAAAATCATTCCAGTTGCTTTTACCCTATTTTTATTTAATTTCTCTTTTTATTTTACTCTATGTCTCAAATAACTTTTTAAATTGAATTCTGACAAATAATTTATTTCCCAGTACGTGTGAAGATAATATATGAGCTTTAGACAATATTTGTAGATTATATAACTCTATGCATACAGATAGCTTATAATAGAATTAATTAAATTTAAAAACCTAAAATCATTTCCAAATGTATCATTCATATATACTCTCAAATATATGGAAATATACTTATATCAAAGAAAGAATTTGGGGAATGACCTCACCTATATTCTCAAAATGTTTTATCCCCTGTGTGTATTCTGGTATATCTGAGTCCTTAAGAAATTGTGGGAAAAAGAAGGCTTCACTCTACATAATCTTATTAACATCAGGAGTTCTAGAATCAATTCTAGGTAGTTTTTCTACCCAGTAGTAAATAATAATTTTCTTTTTGGAGATCCTGTTTTCTCATTTGTAAAAGAAGGTAATTACACTGGGTCACTATATGACAAAAGTTTTCATTCTTTTTTTTTTTTTTTTGCCAAGGCTGAGTCAAGAAAAATAATGTATCAACTATATATCTCTACTTATTATAAGGCTGGTCTCTCATTTCCTAGAGAAAATGTAAATTCTTAAATAAACTTCTTCATTTATCTAAGTGAAAAAGATCAATTAAAACAAATATCACATTTTTAGTCAAGAAATTTCTCAGAGAGAAAAGCCATGCATAGCTTTATAATTTTGATCACAAAGATAAAATAAAGATGAATGAGCTATACATGGTTTTGAGATTTAGAAATGCTTGCTAAAATTCATCAATTAAAAAAAATCCCAAGTTCAAAGTGTCTGCATTACTCAATCTCATTAGCAAAAATTATCTCTTTCCTAAGAGTTACTCTTTGGAGTTCATATTAAAACAAATTCATATTTGTCAATCAATTTTCAAATGCATTTTTAAAAGGGTGTCCAGCTTAATTATGTAAGAATTCACTCATCTATGAAACAGATAAGTAGGAGTAGATATATGGCCCTTTAAATATAAATGCTATCCTTTGTTTCCTGTTCAAATACCTGTGGGGACCAGGGCTTGACCACAGCAAATTTAATGTAAATTTATGAGCATTTCTCACTGGTTATAAAACTTTGAACATAAACTCATTGGGGTGCATGTATCTAATATACAAATATAAATATGAGAATATTTTAATGTGAATCAAATATTTGGACTATGATTAGTTCAGAGAATCTATTATTCACCATTCACATCTTGTCCTCATGAACTAAAACAGCAAACAGATTTCTAACAAAAATAGTCCATTCCAAAAGGGTTCCTGTTCCTTTCCTTCAGAATCTCATTAGGATATATATATATATATAACACCTGTTCAAAGGAAACATCTAAAGGCTAAGAAGAATTTTCTGGTCTCCTTTGAGAGCATGGAATCTGCCAGAATAAGTAAAGATGATGAAAGAAGGATGTGAAAGTTTGGAGCAAAGATAAATGAAGGATTGTTCCTTCGAATTTTTTTTTTTCTGCGATGTTAGAAGTGAAATTGGCCTTGCTCTTGGAACTAGAGTTATGCAACTTTTAACTATGTAGCTTGTTATTTTGGACTGTTTATTGTATGTAATCACTATTTGGGCTGCCTTTTTCTAAGTAGTGGGTAACATTAGAAAACAATTACCACAACAATCTCTGCTTCCAAGGGTTCTGCTGCCTTTGATATTGTCACTGGAGATTGAGCTGCAAGCTGTGCCTTCCTTTTGGCCTTCTGTGACTGTAGGTTGGTGAAGTAGTTGACAGCTGCAAACTCAATGAGAGCAGAAAAGACGAAAGCAAAGCACACAGCTATGAACCAATCCATGGCAGTTGCATATGATACCTTGGGCAAGGAGTGCCTAGCACTGATGCTTAAAGTGGTCATCGTTAAAACAGTAGTGATACCTAAAATGAGAAAAAAAAGAAAGAGAGAAATTCAGTATTAGCATCAGGAAGCCTATAGCGGGATCAATTGAGAAGATGTTGGTAGGTAGAGTAGTAAACACTCTGTCACTGCAGTGTAATGTTTGCTACCTGATTGCATTAACATTGTTCATAATTATTATCATAGGTGCTATCATTTTTGTATCATTCAAATTTGTGCAGTGACTTATACAATGTAGTTCCTCAAAGAGTTGTTCAACTGTATTTATTTAACTATTGTAAAATTTAAGTCATGAATCATTCTTAGTTTTTTAATTCATGAGAAAACAATATATTATTATCACTTAAGTAAAAAGAATCTTAAATTTTGGGTAAATTTTTGTAGCTGAAACATCTTTCATTACAATTGAGAAATCTACTAGGTTTGAGTATTAATATAATTAAGTTATATCCAATTTAAAAAAAATTCTTAGGGTAAAACATCTACTTACAAAAAATAAATTTCCTCATTCATCTGCTACCAGTTTTCCTACTTGAACTTCAGACTTGGGTAATTTATAGAATTAGGAGATGTGTGATATTGATGGTCAATATCATTATACAGATATACTTTTGTAATTTGTAATTTAGTATACTAAATCAAAGGACTCAGGATTTATTGGAGATTTCAGTTCAACTCAAGTATTTTGTATATACTACTAAATTTCTGGTCATGAAAATCTACAAAAGGATGGATTTCATTGCTAATAATATTCTTAGTTATAGCTTTTTCTTATTATTTTGTTTCATTCCATCAGAACTAGTAGTGGTTTTATAACACATAAATGTGAGTAAACGTTTGGGTTGAACCATAAGAAATAGGTGACATTGGAGACCTGCAGAATGCCAATTTAATATGATTCGACCTAGTAAAAGTCAGTTACAATTTCTGTATGAGTAGTTTCAGTATCTTAGTTTTTTTGTTTTCCTAGATTTACATGTCAGTTTTACCTGTCTGCTTTTCCTTCTTTACAAAAAAGCAAATCAAAATTAAAAATTACTAAATAGGGCACATGAAAGTCATAGGAAACCAGCCAGAATTCTTGCTGAGACAATATTTTTGTTGATTCACTACATATCTTGCAGAAAGATGAGTGTCATTTTACAAATATACCTGTCTGGATGAGATAGGAGTCTATTTCCTTTGTGGACTGAATAGGGGTCCTGATGTGAATATTCACTGAAAACACACAAGCAATGAGAGGTGGAGGATAAATGGAGATGCAGCACAAAGTGCAAAGCATACCAAAGACAGTTCTTGCTGGTACTGACTCCTTATTAATCCAGAAAGACACCTGGGAAAGAATGACTGTCATAATGCAGGGAGTGTATATCTGTATCATGAAGTAGCCCATCTTCCTTTGCAAGTGGAAATAAACCGTCATTATTACGTATTCACCTGTTGGAAGACACGTACATCAGTATTATTGCTCTTGACAGTCTGTAAAAGGAATGCAGGTGAATATCAATCATACAAGATTTAAATTAGCTTGGGCTAGAAGAAAACAAAGACGTTTTCCAGCTCATGAAAGGCTACTTGCTCAGCAGCTGATAGAGCAAAGAGACACATCAGGTCATTGTTTTTGTTGGAGTTCTAAAGACTCATTCGAAGATTATATAAATCTTTAAGTACGTCTGGTTGCAAAATTAATTTTGAAGACAACACTCATCACTTCAAAACAACAAGTTTAGCTGAAAATGGCTAATGCAGAGGAAAAAAAATAAATATTTGATTTGAAAATGTACACTGGGGTCCCCTTACAGACAGTATTCAAATTTTTACCTGTGTTAGATTTAATTGTTTCACTAGACACTGTTTGTCCAATCAAATCATACTGCAAGAGACTAGAAGATTCTTCTGGGACTTCTACTGAGTAAAGTGGTCCTTTTTTCCATGTATATATGATTTCACTTTTGGGGTAAGCATCTGAATTTGAAAAAAAATTAAACATAGCAGTGAATATGACTAGCTGTCTTTTTTTCCATTCAAATTAGAATTGTCTTTAGAAAAAAGGAAATGCAAGATAAATTTATTTTTTTAATCATGATGACTAACATCTCTGTGAGATTGACAATAAGAGTGTCAAAGTATTCTTTCTCTTGTGTTTCCCTGTCTCTGACTAGAATCATATAATTGAATATTTTGAATGCATTATTTGATGTTCAGAAGCTTTTTGTAACTTACAACTCCCAAACTTGAGTGGACAAGCATGCCCATCCATAGGAAAGTTAACCAGCCTCATGGGACAGTCAGCATTGATGGTAAGCCTAGGGACATTGAAACAAATGGTTCTAAGTTAGTATCATGGGCAAGTCAATTCAGTAGAGGAAATAGAATTAGAGAAACCTCACCTCATGGTGTAGAGAATTGTTCCATTTTGCATTATTCTGAAGAGTTTATTAGGGGTCGTCATGTTGTGAGCAATTGACTTTTTGCCATTCCTGAAAAAAGTGTCAGGTGTCCAGATTTTACTGACCATCAGATTATTTAAACTCAGAATCTCAGTAGGGCCCCCGAACTTCAACCTCTCATCGGTCCAGGTCTGGCGGAAGAAAACATCCATTGTATACTCCTAGGAGAGAATACAATATTCACACGGAATGGAGATATGGTTTATTAAAAGTAATTCACTCACTGGCTTATAAAACTAATTCTAAAATTAAGCAATAAAGCAACACTTTATGACAATAACTTCTCAGTAAAGCGAAATAATAATTTAATAACTAATGATTTTATAATCAATACATAATTGATTATGATAATAAATGAATAATTTATCATTAATGAATAATGATTTTTGGCCAATCATCATTTTTCTCAAATGCAGAACTGATATGCTGTATTGGGCAAACCTCCTTCTCCCCAAACCCTGGCTATTCTCACCTTTCTCTCTGTATCCGTTCAGTAATTTATCTTCCCACCTATGAACCTATGTATACCTCCCTACTCAATTTAGAAGAAAAACACATGAAAATATTTATAGTCCAGGTTGTTTGCAGACCTTCTTACCATCAATTAGTCTAACCCTCTGCTCAGTACTTCATTCACCTGCAAAAGAGTCTCAGAGCATTACAGTAACATTCAACAAATTCCCAGGAATAAACCTTACTGATGAACATGTTATGGTCACACATCATAACTATTTTATATTTTTGTCAGAGAACAGACAAGTAAATGTTTCCATGATTATTCCAAACAGAGAATCATTTAAGTCTGAATGTAAATATTATAAATATAAATAAGAGTTTCAACTTTTGATTTTCATGAAATAACATCAAAAATTTTAAGAATTTTGATCAGGTTACTGCTATTGACAATAAATTGTAATTATACAAAAGGAATGTCAATAAATGTTTTTGCCTGTTATAAATTCCTTTATGATACTTATTAGTACTGGTAGTAATTTTGTTTCTAAAATATAACACACAATATAGTCATACAATAATTATCTGAGCTACATTAGCTTGGATACAAATCCACTTTACCAATCCACTTTAAAGGAGACATATGTTTAAGATAAAATTCTAAGTATACCCAGAATTAAGTGATTCTGGGTATACTTAGCTGTTGAACTACTGGTTGTTTCTTGGGGTGAGTCAGTATTTGAATGAATCATATAATACAAAAATAATCAGTATTCTGAGTTATGGTGACTTTCCTTTCTCCTCACGTTACAGAATATTTATCTCTTCATAAAGCTCTCCCTTGTTCTCTACCCATATCCCTTGTTTTCTTTCTTCTTTCTTTCTCCTTTTTTTCTTCCCTCCTTTATTCCTTTCTTTTATCTTTCTTTCATCTTTTTCCCCCTTTTCTTCTTTTCTTTCTCAATTCAAATGGCAAAAAGATAAAAAAACACCATTAACTATTTATCCAGAATTATATTTCCCTAATAAAATCAAATGGCACAGCTATTTAAAGATAGTTATGTGTGTTTCCATATTAGTATTTGTATTTTAATTTAAAAGAAAAGAATGCTACCTGAGAACTGTGAAAGGATGTCATGGTACACTTTGTTCTAGAGGACTAGCTCAGGTTTTCATCTCCACCTACTATAAATACCTTCTTACGAATCCTACAGCCATCTGTACCTGGAACAGAATCCCCAGAACACCCACTGGTCCATTGCAATGTAAAAAGGGGAATGCATGAGCTGTTCCAAGTATTCCTTTACTGTCTTAACAAACTAGACTGACAATGATGTATTGCAAAAGACAGGTATATTTTAAGTTTCATAAGTAACCTTCATATATTTTTATAGGGCATAGAATCTTTTTTTGTTTGTTTGGTTTGGTTTGGTTTAACTATTTAAACAATTGTATAAGGACTTCACAAAGGAGAAATTTTTCTCTTCATAGAAAAGAATCATTGCATGGCATGAGGAAGAAAGAGAGGATCTAATCTTTAAAAGGCCTTCAGTCCAAAATGTTTCAGCAGAACCCTCAGTGAAATGTGAAGATTAAGCAGTAATCTGCTCTAATGGCCAAGCCCTCCCAGCATGATGCACATATTGCATCGTGAATCTGGAGCCAAGCTTGGTGACCCGGTGTCATTAGTTGTGGGACTCCGCTCTCCTCTCCCAAGTAAAAATACCCAACTCAATCAGCACTCACTCACCATCTCCACATCTGACACGGGTCCAAAACTGGTAACATAAATGTCCGTTTTGACTTCAGTGACAGCACCTGGAATTAACCCAGAGAGTAGGGGCAATTATTTCCAGGCATATTAATTGAGACTGAGCTTAATAACTTCTCAAATCCCCCCTACCCATGCCCAGAGTCTGTAGTGGATCCCAGGATATTCCAATTATGGGCCACCTTGAATCTTTCAACTCTGAAACCTCACATTAGTTACATTATTTTAAATTTATTCTAGTATAATTGAGGAGATTTTAAAGAATAAAAGAGAAAGCATTGTAATAAAATAATAATGCATAAATATATACATATCTATATATTTCCATGGAGCAAATGCTAAGTAGTGCTTAACATAGAGAATTTCATTCTACATTCTCTCTATGAGGCAAACATGTTTGTACACCCACAATATAGACCAGGATTCTAAAACTTAGAGGTCAAGTAACTTCCATAAGATCACTAATTGAGGAAGGGGCAGAGATTAAATAGGAATACATGAATGGCTATCTGTGGAACCCCTATTCCTTACCACTCTGATGACCTACCCCCTTTCTGACCCCTCTAGGACTTGGAAGGGCTATAAAGAATGAAGGAAACTACAGTTGTCTGATTTAGCAAAAAATGTAGCTTCTTACCTCCAAATCCCGGCCGTAGCCGATTGTCATAGCCTTCAAGCAAGTTGTCCAGGATCCGACTGATGTTTTCTGGGTAGAAGTTGACTTCATCTTCCAGTTTACCCAGAGCATTTTCTAACCTGATGGTAAGACAATCAATGATCTACCCTTCTGGTCTCAGAGAAAATACGTTGTCAATGCTACCCTAATTCACTCCATTATAAATACATGCTACACCACCCCCTGGTTTCTTTTGCAGTTTAGTATAGAAGTCACCCGGTAGGTATATACTTTTCCTTCTCTCCAAGCTAAAAGGAAAAATAAGAAAAATATCTTACCATAGAATAATGTATAGCCAGGGCAAAAGTAACACCACCCTACGGTTCACTGAAATGCCCATTTCACCCTTCTCCTGGTTTATTCCTCCCCCTGGACCAGCTCTCCTTTGCCAATCAACTAGAGAAATCCTCCAAACCCCTCATGTCCTGCTTCCTTGCTTGGTTCCAGTCAGTAATCCAACAGATGAGGAGGTTGTCAGAAAAACTTTGAGGAGTCCCCAGGCCGTCTTTGATCTTGTTTCTGTCTTTTCACATGGAATGAGGTGGTTTGTGGTCTTAGACTATGTCCTGGAGACACCCAACCTGCTCCACCTGACTCAGTTGGGAAATGAAGCCTCTGAAGGGACAGTGCACGGTCGGAGAGCAGTGACAATAATCGAATAAGGCATTAGGGGAGATTAGAAGGAAGAAATCCACTGCTAGTTTTGGCATGGAATTAGCAGGGCCTGTGAGGAAATCTGGAAGGCAGTGGCATCTTGCTGATTGAGATTATGTTCCAATGGGCTCAGCATTTATTATTTCTATGGTTCACAGAAGGATTCCTGCATAGCTCTTACTGCTTGAAGAGTTGAACAATATTGGAACGCTCCTGGATTCTCTTTCTGAATTTTATCTGCCTTATGGGAGGCAGACACACCCTTCCATTGTATTTAAAAATAACCCCTCACTATTCATTTACCAGCACTTATAGCATACCAGAACAATTTCATCTTACTCTATTTTTTTTCTAAGTACATTGCAGATTCTCCTCTTTTTTTCAAGCTAACTCTTAAATGTGCTCTACTGCTATCCTTAGGAACGTGGTCATAAAAACTGTCTATAGAAGACAATGTCTGAGAAATGGCTGGTTAAGTTTTCCCATGGAAAAAAAAATATTACAAGAATAAACATACATAGGCATGGTAAATGATGATGTTGCTGCCCCTATTTTATAAAGATTGCTTAAGTCAAAAGGAACATGCCTGAATTCGAGAAATAGCTTTCTCTATTAGTTTTGATAGGAGGAAGTTTTAGTTATAAGAATTCCCCTTAAACCTTAATGTTTTAATATTTAAAGTGAAAAAATAAAAATTATAATAAATAAAAATAATTATAATATAGTAAATATGGTTAAGATAATATAATTAAAAAGCATAATAAAAACATTGTGAAAATTCAGGAACATAAGATCAAAAATCAAGTGATTCAGTTCAGCATTGTCCTACCAATTTCATGATTTCATTTCATGATTTCATGATCTAAAATTCTGCAAAGCCTTTGTAACTACACAGACATGTAGCATACTCTTAAAAATCATACATGAAGGCAATACATGAATCATTTCAATAAATAAAATATAGACAAAAAGAAACAAGTTAAAACAGAAACAGAACAAGATTTCCTATGATTTTAAGATTGCTAAAGCTTGTGGTTAAATGGAGTTTTCTGGTTACCCATCACAAATCTGAATTCCTTCCAACATCCCTGGCAAGTGATTTTCAGCATCTGTTTCCTCATATTGTTTTACTTATGCTGTAAGAAAACCTGTAACCTGGTCCTAGCCCTCATTTTTGATGCCATATAAAACAGATCCTCAGGGAAAGCCCACATGGCCATCATTAAACAAAGATGACCACTGTGTTCTCTCTGATTTAAGCTAGGCTCTCCTAAAAGCCCCTGCTCACTACAAAATTGAGTTTCCACATCTCTCCTCATCCTTCTCATTCTCTGCTGACCACAGTACGTGTTTTTCACTCACAATGATTGTACTGTTACTTTAAATCCCCAAATTTCTGGTATACGTGATGCTGTTAAATAATACAGTGTCCATTTTCACTACAATTTGTTTTTTATTCAGGCATGGGCACCAGTATTTAAATGGTACTTCATTAGATTTGTATCATTTATATCAAAATATTTACTATCCATCTTATTGCGTGAAGAGTTGAACAATATTGGAACACTCCTGGATTCTCTTTCTGATTTTTATCTGCCTTATGGGCAGCAGACACACCCTTCCTTTGTATTTAAAAATAACCCCACACTATTCATTTACCAGCATGTACAGCACACCAGAACAATTTCATCTTCCTTTACATATTTTTTTCTAAGTACATCACAGATTCTGCTCTTTTATCAAGCTAAATCTTAAATGTGTTCTACTGATATCTTTAGGAATTTGATCATAATATCTGTTTGTAGAAGACAATGTCTGATTCATGTGACTAGGAAGAAAGTTTAGTGAGAACTCTAGGAAAGGACTTTTTATGTAGCAAAGAATAATTGAATATAGTTACATTTGTCTCTAAAGAAAAAATACATGTATCTAGTTCTACTTTTTGTAGTTGTAGATTAACAGAATGCCTTTATTTTATTTGTTTATTTTTATGTGGTGCTAAGGATGGAATGAAGTGCCTCACACATGCTAGGCAAGTGGTTTGCCACTGAGCCCCAGCCCCAGCCCCTAATTCTATTCTTGATAGGTGTTCATTGGTAAATAATTAATGAAGAGAAAAGAAGCTCTTTTCCAATCTCAATAGGGAAAAAAGTATACTAGAGCTGGAAGAAATGATAAACTAGGTAATCCCAATTATTTCACCTCAGAGAACATCACCTTTAAATGACTTTTCTAGACCTGACCATCTTTAAGGTACTCAAGTTCTGTAATTCATATACAATAATTCTGAGGATTCAAATTATTGTATATGATAATGTCTACATGTAATGAAGTCCCTTGTTTATGCATAGATGTTCGGAATTGGGGCAGACAGGGTCTATTAGCAGCACTGCTAATTAAATTGTTCTGGTGTGCTGTAAGTGCTGGTAAATGAATAGTGTGGTGTTATTTTTAAATACAAAGGAAGGGTGTGTCTGCTGCCCATAAGGCAGATAAAAATCAGAAAGAGAATCCAGGATTGTTCCAATATTGTTCAACTCTTCACGCAATAAGATGGATAGTAAATATTTTTATGTAAGTGATACAAATCTACCAAAGTAACACTTAAATACTGGTGCCTGTGCTTGAATAAAAAACAATTTGTAGTAAAAAAAAGGACACTGTATTATTTAAAGGCATCACATGTATCAGAAATTTAGGGGTTTAAAGTAATGGTACAATCACTGTGAGTGGAAAACATACTGTGGTCTGCAGAGAATGAGAAGGATGAGGAGAGATGTAGAAACCCAATTTTGTAGTGAGCAGGGGCTTTTAGGAGAGCCTAGCTTAAATCAGAGAGAACACAGTGGTCATCTTTGTTTAATGGTGGCCATGTGGGCTTTCCCTGAAGATCTGTTTAATATGGCATCAAAGGTGAGGTTATTGTCCTATGGAACTAGTAAGAAAAGAAAGTTCAAGAACCTGGCAATGGTTATGACTTTGGCGGTTGTATAGTCACTTACGTAGCATTTTGTTTACAAAAATCAAGCATCAGTGGTCTCCAATATAGGTAATGACCTTCTTCTGGCAATTTGAGAATATTTATTCCTCACTTGTCCATATCTCAGCTGTTTCTCCAAAATATGTACTTTAAAAAAAATCACCTTGGATATTAACTTTCTTGCTTTTTTATTTTTTATTTTATTTTATTTAGTTGTAGATGGACACAATACCTTTATTTATTTATCTTTATGTGGTGCTGAGGATCCACTCCAGTGCCTCATCCATGCTAGGTGAGTGCACTACCACTGAGCCACAACCCCAGCCCCACTTTTTTGTTTTTTCAAATGTTCATTAAGATGTCTAAAACTAATGTACTTCCCAACAATACTGCTATTAATATGCTGGACTTTGTAGAAGGACAATGTGCGGGGAAAAAAATTTCTCCCCTCTGTGTCTTGTATTTTAATTCTTTGTGCCACTGTCACTAATACAGCTTTGTCTATACACAATGCCTTATCAAGGATTCAGGGAAAGCTGCAGGAATTATTGCACAGAAAGAACAACCATGTCACCATTCACTAAATAGAATGTTTCATAAAAGAACCAATAAATACACAGATATATGCCTACATGCATACATAAACAAACAAAATATTCAAGGTAGATACAGAATTACCGCTTGGACAACACATACTTCCATTTTCTCACTGCCAATCTCAACTGATTAAAAACAAACAAACAAAAAAAAATCATTGGAATTGTGTTTTACACAAAAATTGTGTTTATTCCACAACTTGGTCAGTGTATATACTGGTACTCAGTGTATAGAAACCAGGCATGCTGTTAAATATCTCGCAGTGCATGGAACAGACCCCATGAAAAATAATTATCTGGCCCAAACCAGCAGTGGTACTAAGGTTGAGAAACATGACTGCAGCAAATTACTCCTCAAAATCTAGCAAAATGGGTGGTTTAGCCTCTCAAGTGCAACCACACCAAAGTTTCTTACCAGTTTGGTATCCTTCAAAGTTTTATTTTCACCCTGTAATATACTGAGAATAGTTACTTACCCACATGTTCATACATTTACGTATTTCTAAGACAGATAAAATAGCATGCACACACTATGAAGAGAGATCAAGCGAGAAACACATTGAAAGAGTATATTTTCACATGTATAAGATAACTGCTATGTTAATATATGATAAATTAAAAGAAAATAAATAGCCATAATTGGTCATAAATCAGACATATGATATATTTACAATTTCTATTTAAAAGGCCAAGAAACACGAAAGGCAGCCATCATCAATAGTGATCAATGAAATGCAAATAAAATAAAATCATTGTAAATTTATCTCACAGTCATACATCATTAATTCTAACAGGTGGATGTTGCAGGGTTTTTCAATGCAATGTGCTATTGGCATTGGGGGGAGGACAGTTCTTCATTAGATGTAACTTTCTTACACATTTCAGGATATTTAGAATTTCTTGCTGTAGCCCACTAAATATCTCTGGTTCTATAAAAACTAAATATGCCTATTATGTTTAAAAATGCATCCTAGAGACAAGTTACTTTCTCTGCTTGAGAACCATTTTGAATGCAAAATCCTAGAGTTTTACACTTCCCAGTTTAAAGTAAAACATGCTAAAATCTCCATAGGCTAAATTCAAAGAAAGTCGTGCTATTTAAGCCCACCATATTTCTGCATATACAAACTTCATGACAGCCTTACCATAGATTGGAAAAATGAATTTCCTCAACCATCACTGACCCAAATTAAGTATAGTAATGAATTACTTAACAAGAGGGATATGCTCAAGAAAATGATTCATTAGGTGATTTCATCATTGTGGAAACATCACAGAGTATATTTGCACCAAGCTAGATGGTAGAGCCAACCACACACCAAGGCTAGATGATGTATACTTTTATATATCTGGTACATTGTTGACCAAAATATTGTTATATAGTGCATGAATGCATATAATGGGAGAGAGAAAAGGAGAAATATATCTTTTGGGAAAGCCATGACTTAATGAGAAGCTTCTTCTTAGCTTCTCTAGGGAGCAAAAAACTGGTCCCTTCCCTGGCAAATGAAGGAGACTGTAAGCCATCTTCTCCAAAAATTGAGATTCTATATTCATCACCTGGCATTGCCTTTTTCCCAATCCACATGCTATAGAAGAACCCAAAGGCCCATATGGAGGCACCAGAGAAGAACGTAAAGAAATTTGGCATTATTCCTCTGAAGAATGGTTGTACAGGGTAACCTAGAGCCTGGGGAACTTTCCAGTTCATAGGCAGCAATCCTCTCACAACTTCAGTGTGGTTTGAACAGTGTGGAGTGGCATGATGAAGATGGAGTAACCTTCTCCTTTCCAGTCTAGGAAGAAATGCATGAGTACAGAAGATTCTAGCATCCCCCACGGCTCTGTAAGCTGTTTATAATTGTGTCATTGGATATCTCAGCAAGATATAAAACTTGCCTGACTTTACCCAGCTAGTAAGTGGCAAAATTAGGATTCCAAACAACAATTCTTAATCATAAGCAACTATGTAGAAGTCAAGGTCAGTGAACAAAGGTTAACAAATTTGTCAGTTCTATTGGAAATTCCAAGACTGAGTTAGTATGTCCAAAATATATACTTTTATACATCATGCTTTGTGCATGTCAGTCTGACTCCTTTTGCTAAAGTAACAGCTCTTAAACTCTCTGGGCCAATGGCATATTATATTGTTGTTAAGGGATGCTCACCATCCCAGTGGACACTGAAGAAAATCCCATGTGATTCCTAATGGAAATGCAGGGCAATAAGGATAAAATTGCTCTGGGAAGCAAAAGACAATGAAGGGAGATTCCTCTGGAATGCAGTTTTAAATTGTTCTGGCTTGGTTAGGAACAGACTGTGGAGCACATTGTGGGCTACTCTGGTGCTTTCCAAAACTAAAGACAGACAGTAGCCATTTCAAATCTCAAAACATAAAGACTGAGATACCAAAAGCCTTTTTCAAAAAGAATATAAAGGATAGGAATGGATGAATTATACTTTCTCCACCAATATCCATTCAGTTTAACTTTTCTTGTCATGTTGTATGCCTTAATTCTGTCTTAGCTTTCAATTGATTAGAACACTTTGGAATTAGGTAACTTGAGTTCCCTAGCAGTCAAATTACATAATCAAGTTATTTATCTTCTCTAGGCGTCATCTTTATCATCTTTATAAAATGGGATTATAGAGTCAGAATGAGAATGGAATGAAACAAGCATGAAGGTGCTTATCCTGAGACATACCCACACAAACATCTAGCAACAATGGCACCACCATCATTGACCTCATCATCATCATCACTGTGGTCATTTTTAGCCAAATCAAATATTTTCTCTCCAGCATTTAGAAATGGGACTAAGAAATAGATCTGTTTGCTGTCACTAAGGCTGTGAGTGCTGGGGAAGGATGGGTTTGACCAAGTTCAGGGAATGGCACAGAAAGATCTGTGGAAGAGGAAGTAGGATTGCAGCAATATTAAACAAAGAAGCAGAGAGAAGAGTCACTGCCATCCAGGCATCTGGGCAAATAGCTGCCTGGATTTTTGACACTGTCCCTGATTTAACTCCTTCACAATCTGGGGGTCATTTCTGTCCTGTGAGTCCCCAAGAAAGCCCTATATTCTTATTATCAATGTCTCTTCTTTGCTGAAGAAAATGCAAGTCAATTTCTGTCAGTTTTTAAAAGGAATTCAAACTCAGAAGACTGCATCCCAAATGTGAGAGCAAAATTTCAGATTGTGACAACACAATGTGACACTTGGATAGACTGTGACCCGCTGGAGAGCAAACCGATATAAGATGGAGTTTTGGGCCTGTTTCCTGGGCCTCCAGAAAGAATCAAGCTAATTGGCAGTTAATAAACTTTCAGCTTAATGAATCTCACACCTCCATGGAGCAGAATAAGCACTTTAGAAAGCTGCACGAACTCCTTCAGGCCACTAGGGGACTACTGAGCATCGCCTGCTGGCAGTGCTACCCATGCCCCAGAATCGGTTTGGCTCTTTATCAGGTGCTTGGAGTATAGGAAAGAGAGGACAGAAATTTGGGTTCCAGCCCAGTGATGAGCTCTGGGGAAATGTGTTGAAGAACAAGCAGAATGGAAGTCAATTAAACACAGATTCTGTTGGACTTGGATAAGAGGTAAATTCCAAACTCACGTAGAGAAGAGACATTTGCAGAACAAGTGATGAAGATAAAATTTTGAAAGTTCCACGGGAAAGGTCAAAGGCCTTCATGGGATTGGTTGTGTGGTTCATATTGTCATTTTAAATGGCTTCATGTTTCCTGATAAAAATGTAAGAGAATTGCCTTCTATATGCAAGTGATTCAATATGACAGAAAAAAGAATAAATGATGGGGGGTGGGGATCACTTACAGAAGAAGCTGAGAAGTGTTTGATGTGCATTTTGGAGCTAATGATCCATCAGGGTGTCTGATGGTGTTACACACACACACACACACACACACACACACACACACAATGATAACAGCTCTAACAAATCCTGACCATCAAGGAAACAAATGAGTTGCTTTAAAATAGTTTTTAATAGACTTTGAAATAATCGTGTCAGGATGAGAGTGTCTGATATCAGAATTAAAAGAACTGTTTAACTGTGGACTTACATTAACTATTAATGTTGCTGTCTTTTTTGTTAGTATGGAACTATATATGTAAGTAGCCTGTTAAATGTAAAAACAGAAAATACAACTTGCAATGGTGAAACACAATAGCATATATTTCTTTCGATAATGGAGTATGGATGTAGGCAGCTACTGGCTTTAGCAGCTTAGACATGTCAGTGCTGACATCTCTGAGTTTTTTTTTTTTGTTCCCTTCTCTTGTGTTTGCAGGGTGACAGCCTCAGGTTCAGTCAGCATATCTGCACCCAACAGAAGTAAAGAACTGAGTCACATGACCATCTCTAGCTGCTGGGAGTCTGGGAAAGTTATAGCATACCTCTTGCTTTCTGAGCTAGGACATGACTATATACAGATGAATGTTCAGATGAAATCTGCAAAAAATCTTCTCTTACTATCAAAACTAAGAAAATTGAACATATTTCAATCACCAGGGATATACTTTTTCCTGTTGCTATTCTTTATGATTTAGATAGCCTAAAAGATGAGACTTAAGGATAAATGTTCAATTGGCCAACTAAAATATCTAGCACAGGCAGCAAACTTCCTCCATGCATATTAATAATACAGAGATACACCTTCCTCTGGGCTAAATACTTAGGCAGTGGAATGCAGACTGCATTTCTGTTGACACTGGCACACTCCAGAGTTTCTAATGGGAATGAGAAGATTTTTTTTTTCTCAAGGGTCATTCAGACTTTTGAGATATTCTGAAGAATCTCAGTGTTAACCAATTATGAGTAATCCAGCTACTGTCCAAAAGTTGATGGAAATGGGACCTGACTTTCAGTAAAAGCTCTTGGGCCAGCAACCTAAATACTTAAACCTCATTAGTTTAGTAACTCCCAGAATTTTCCTTCCTAGATCATATTTCTAAACATAATTTTTAAGTCTCATATAATAGGAAGAGTTAAAAGAAAGTATTTGTGTTCCAACAATTAGTATTTTCTTTGAGTCTCACCTGATGAGTTTCTATAGAATTAAGGGGAAAACCTTTGTTTTCAAGAGGAACTGACATACTTTATTCCTTCTACAAAAGGTTTAAATGAGCAAGTTTTTCCTTTTGGCTTTGCTGCCTGGTAAGCAAGAACTGATTTACAGCTGACTTTTGTTGGTGCTGGTCTTCTATTATTTTTGTGACTGTTTTTCTTTTTCTACTTGAGAATTCTGTACTTGTCTTTGTGAAGTTCCTAAAACTTGGGGAAGAAAGATGGAATAAGTAAACAGAAGTAAGTGAAAAAGCTATTGTTGGTTATCTTGGGCCTTTTGGTTATGTGGATCAACCATAGTCATATTACTGTTGATTGCTTCATACAGAGTAGTATTTGAATCAAAACCAAGGATAGAATAATTCACAATGCAAAAGATCTTAGCTCTGAAATGAGAGTTATAATCAGAAGATTCCAGCAAAATCAGACATGGAAGTAGAAACTAGATTACTTACAGAATAAAGGTAATTTCATTTGACTACAGCAAATTCTTACATTGAAATTATATGAGCAAGATATTGCATATCTTCTGGTTTTAAGGAAGAGGGAAATATTGTTTTCTTTATATGAAATTTCCATTTTTAATGCTCAATTTTAAAATTTATTTTCCCTCACAGTAACAGTCTTCAAAGTCCCCTATACTGTCCTTCTATAACTAAACTCTGCAATGACCACTAATCCCTGGCGGCCACTCATGGTGTTTTTTACCTCTATAATTTGTTTTTGCACAATGTCATATGCATAGAATTACATAGCCCATAACCTTGAGTTCAGCTTATTTGAATTAGTATAATTCATTATACATACATCAATGCTATTGATTACATCAATGTTTCCTTTTTTTAAAAAAATAGCATTTTCTTGTAAGGATCTATAGCAATTTGTTTATCCTTTTTCTAACTAAAGGACAATTGGATTATTGCCAATTTAGATCGATTATGAATACTACTGTAAACATATAGAGTTTTTTGTGCAAACATAACTTCTCATTTCTTTCATTTTCTTCTTTCTTTCATCTTCATTTCAACTATAAATACCTAAGAGTAGGATTGTATGTTTAACTTTATTTAAAAACCACCAAACTATCTTCTAAAAATATCTGTGCACTCCCAGGAGCAATGTATAAGACTTCTAGATGTTCCACATTTTAACCAGTTCTTGGCATTATTGATTTATTTCTTTAGCCATTGTAATAGATGTATCGTGATATATTATTTTTTTCATTTATTAGAGCATTATACTTATACATAATGGTTAACAAAATCACACATATATGGAATTTGATTTATTCCATTTCAGTCCTGGGTACTCCTACTCTTCTGGCCCTCGCTTTACTCATTTATTTATTTGTTATTGATGGGTACTTTGTGGATATACATGAAGGTGGAATTCATCATGCTATGTTTATGCAGGCACATCATATAACTTTGTTAAATTCATTCTGCATTTCCTCCTATTTCCTATCCCTCTTCCATCCATCTTAATCTCCTTCTACTCCACTGATATTCCCTACATCTTTATGACATCTGATCCTCACCTCCTTTATTCCCTCATTTTGCTCTGCTTTCCACATATGAGAGAAAATATATGACCTTTGATTTTCTGACTCTGGCTTATTTCCCTTAGCATGGTTTCTCCAGTTCTACACATTTATCAGGAAATGCCATAATTACATCCTTTTTCAAGGCTGAGTAAAACCCCATTATGTATATATGCCACATCTCCTTAATCCATTCATCTGCTGACAGGCATCTGGGCTGGTACCATAATGAGGCTATTGTGAATTTTGATGCTTTAAACATTGATATGCCTGTATCACTAGAGTATGCTGATTTTGAAAGAATACAAGTAGTGGGATAGCTGGTGATACCAGCATAGATTTTTGAGGACTCTCCATACTACTTTCCAGCTGTACTACTTTGCAGTCCCACCAACAATGTATGAGTGTTCCTTTCTCCCCACATCCTCATCAACATTTCATATTATTTATGTTCTTGATAATTGCCATTCTGGCTGAAGTGAGATGAAATCTCAAAGTAGTTTTGAGTTGCATTCCCCTGGTTACTAGAGATGTTCAACATATTTTCATTATTCATTGGCCATTTGTGGTTTTCCTTTTGGAATAAAATGTCTGCTTTTTTGCCCATTTGTTGATTGCATCATTTTTGTTTGTTTGTTTGTGGGTTTTTTTTTTGGTTTGGTTTCTTTATACATTCTAGATATTAAATCCCTGCCAGAAAAAAAAAAAAAAAACAGCTGGAAACGATTTTCTCCCATTCTATAGGTTCTCTTTTAACATTCTTTTTTCCTTTGCATGGTTTTATTTCTTAAGCTTTAGGTGTCTTGAGCAGGACTTTAGTGCCTCCACCAATATGATGGAGTGTTGACCTATATTTTCTTCTAGCAGTTGCCATGTTACTGTTCTAATTCCTAAGTCGTTGATTTCCTTTTATTTGACTTTTGTGTAGGGTGAGAGAAAAGGATCTACTTTCATTCTTCCACATATGGGTGGATAACTTTTCTAGCCCCATTTGTTTAAAAGGCTATCTTTTCTCTAACATATATTTTTGGTATTTTTATCAGGTATCAGATGATTGTAACTATGTGGTTTTGTCTCTGTGCTTTCTATTCTATTCCATTGGTCTTCATTTCTATTGTGATGCCAATACCATGCTTTTTTATGACCATAGCTCTGTAATATAATTTGATCATTTACTGTGATTCCTCCTGCATTGTTCTTGCTCAAGATTGCTTTGGCTATTCTGGGTCTCTTATTCTTCCAAAGGAATTTTAGGACTGTTTTTTTTTTCTAGTTCTGTGAAGAACATCATTGATATTTTGATGGTGATTTCATTAAATCTGCATAGTGCTTCTGGTAATATAGCTATTTTTGACATATTCTGTCAACCCCAAAACATGGGTGATCTTTCAATCTTTTAAGGTCTTCTTCAAATTCTTTCTTCATGTTCTATAATTTTAATTGTAGAAGTCTGTACTTTCTTGAGTAGATTAATTCCTAAATTTGTTTTTTGCTCATTGTTTGTTGCTGTTGTTCTTGTTTACATTGTGAAAGGGATAGTTTTCCTGATTTATTTTTCAGAAGTATCACTGTTGAAATATAGGAAAGCCATTTGTTTATGAATGTTGATCTTGTATCCTGTCCCTTTACTGAATTCATTTTTTAGCTGAATAAGTTGTTTGGTGAAGTGTTTTGGGTCTTTTTCATGTAGGATTATGTCTTTAGCAAACAAATAATTTGACTTCTTTTCCTATTTGTATCCCTTTAATTTTCTTCTCTTACTTGATTGCTCTAGTTAGAGATTCAAGAACAATATTGAATAGAAGTGGTGAGAGTGGACATCCTTCCCTTATTCCTATTTTTAGAGGCAATATTTTCAGTTTTTCTCCATCCAATATGATGTTGGCCTTGGGTTAGTCATATATAGACTTTATGATATTGAAGTAAGTTCCTACTCTCTCTAGTTTCTCCACTGTTTTTCACAGGAATGAGTGTTGGTTTTTATCATAGTTGTTTGCTGCATCTATTGATATTATCATATGATTCTTGTCCTTAATCTTATTTATGTGGTAAATTACTTTCTTTGGTTTCTGTATGTTGAACCAACCTTGCATCTCTAGAATAGTACACTACTTGATTATGGTGTACCATCTTCTTAATGTGTATTTGAATGTGGTTTGCTAGTATTTTATTAAGGATTTTTGCGTATATGTTCATCAAGGTTATTGGTCTATAGTTTCCTTTCCTATGTGTGTCTTTGTCTGGTTTTGGTATCAGAGTTATACAAGCTTCATAGAATGTATTTGAGATTGTTCCCTCCCTTTCAATTTCATAGAATTATTTAGAAAGATTTGTGTTCCTTTTTCTATAAAGGTCTTTTAGAAAGGTGAGAATATATCTGGTCCTGGGCTTTTCTTTGTTAAAAGGCTTTTAACTAATGTTTGAATTTAATTATTTGATATTGGTCTGCTTAGGTTTTCTAGAGCTTCCTGGTTCAATTTGGGTGGGACATATACATCTAGAAATTCGACAATGTCTTCTAGATTTTCTAGTTTAACGAAGTATAAGTTTTCAATATAGTTTGTAATGATACTCTGGATTTCAGAAATGTCTGTGGTGGTATCACCTGATACATCTCTGATTTTATTTATTTGGTTCTTTCTTTTTCATTTGTTAGTTTGTATAAGGGTCTACAAATATTATTTAACTTTTCAGGGAAACAACTCTTTGTTGTGTTGATCCTTTGTATTTCGTTTTTTTTTTTTTTTTAATTCTCAACTCTTTAATATCAGCTTTGAGCTTAATTGTTTCCTCTTTCACTAATTTGGGAATTAGTTTTTTTCTTCCCCCTTCTAAGTTCTTGGGGTTGAGTATTACATTATTTGTTTGGAGTCTTTCTATTCTTTTAAAGTAAGAACTCAATATTATAAATTTGCTTCTTCTAACTACTCTCATATTGTCCCATTGATTTTGATATATTGTAGGTTTGATATGCCCTCATTATTTTAAAGAATTCCTTGATTTTTTTTTCTCTCATCTCTTCCATGGTCTGTTCCTCATTTAAAATAGTATTATTCAATCTCCATATGTTTATGTGTTTTCCATTATTTTTTTTATTATTCTTTTGCAGTTTCATTCTATTTAGATCTGATATGATGCATGGAAATTCTTTTATATATTTTATATTTTTATATTTATTTATATTTTTATATTTTTATAAATATAAAATATAAATATATATATATTTAATATATATATATTTATATTTTATATTTATCATACTTAACATTGTAATATAAAAAATGATGTATTTTGGAAAAGATTCCATGAGCTGCTAATAATAAAGTAAATTTAAGTGTTTGGAAATGAAATAGTCTGTAGATGCCTTTTAGGACTACTTGATTTATAGTATCTTTTAGGTCAGAAATATCTTTATTGATTTTATGTTTGGTGATAAGGGTACATTGAAATCACCCAGTATTATTGTATTGGTATATTGGTATCTATCTATCAAAAATTATTTTTTTTAATTTAATGAGGCACACTGATATTTTATATATATATATATATACACACACACACACACACACACACACACACACTATAATTGTGTTTTCTTTGTGTGTTTTTTTCTTTAGTAGTGTTTAGTGGTCTAGTTTGTCTCCTCTGGATAATTTTTGCTTGGAATCTACTTTATCAGGTATGAGAATATTGAATAGCTTCTCCTGCTTGCTTTTGGACACCATTTACAAGAAATAATTTTTATATCCTTTCAATTTCAACCTGTGTGTGTCTTTGCCTATGAGATCAGTTGCTTGCAAACAGCATATAGTTGGATCTCATTTTTAATCAATTCTTCCAGTCTATGTCTTTTAATTGAGGAGCTGAGACCTTTTACATACAGTATTATTATATATAGTAGTTTGTTATTTCCTGACATTTTGGTTTATTTGCTATATTTAATTATGTCTTGATTTTTATTTAGTTAGTTGCTCTTCTAGTGATCTTCATCTGTTTGGGAGATTTGGGGTTTGTTTATAATTCTTCTATGTGCAGTTTATCTTTGAGTATTCTTGGTAATTCAGGCTTAATGGTCATGAATTCTATTAGTTTATCCTTATCATGGACAGTTTTTATTTCTTCATCAATCCTGAAAGCGAGCTTTGCTACATATAGAAATCTTGCTTGGCCATTTTATTTTCCTTGAATGTTTGGACCACCTCATTCAAATTCCTCATTGATTTTAGGGTCTGCATTGGGAAGTCAGAAGTGAAAATTATTGGTTTGCCTCTACATGTGACCTGATGGTTTTATCTTGGAGCTTTTAATATTTTTGCTTTTCTTATGTCAGACATTTTGATTTTGTGTTTGGAAGAGATTCTTGTTTATTTTGTCAATTTGGGGTCCTATATGTATCCTTTTTTGAATATCTATCTCATTGCAGATAGTAGAAATTTTTCTGCTACAAAATATTCTTAATGCCTTTATCCACTATCTATATGTTCTCTTCCATCTCAATGACTCTCATATATGTTTTCTTTGAGTTCTTTGACATCTCTGTTGTCTCAGAGTTCTTGTACATTCTGATTACAATCTTTTTTATTTTTCTTTCATTGCATACTGAGTATTCAAATTTATATGCCCTATATTCAATACCTGATGTTTTGTTTTCAAGGCCCAATCTTCTATTTTTTATGCAATCTAATCTGTTTTTGATGTTTTCAAATGAATTTTTAATCTGATTCAGTGTATTTTATTTACAAGGGCTCTAATTGTTCTATTTTTATTTTCTCCATCTCTTTATTTAAAAGTTTATACATATTTTATATTTGCTCTCTTAATTCATTTTTAATACATTGAACATTTTAATAATCAATTTTTATATAATTTTTCTTTTGAATTTCATCCACTTCCATATCTGCAGGTTCCTTTTCTTAGAGATTAAAAATTTTGGGGAAAATTTTGTTTGCTTATTTTCTCATGTTTTCAGAGGTCTTGGATTTATATATCATTTGAGATAGATTCCCCATTCTCTTTTATACACATGTCATTTGGAGTAAGTTATCTTTTTTTGTTCTGGAACATCTCTGTTTTTTTGTGAATTTATAGATGTCCAGGAGTGGGACCTGAGGTTGTTCCTCCTTAGGGCCTGATTGTTCATTTGGGAGTTTTCTCTCTTCTTTTCTATGTATTGAAGTATTCTTGAGGCTTAAGTGGGGATTGTTTGTGTGGAGCAAATTTCACTGTTAATTGGCTGAATTGAGAGTAGTTCTCAGCATCACAGTCTCTACTCCGTAACTTTAAGTGTTCCAATCACTTTTTAGCCTTTCTTAGAGGGAGTAGGTAATTAGGAATGGCAATTAATTATAATAGAAACAGTTGTATAGTCTTAAAATAAATGTCCAGTGTTTACTTGAAATCTAACACACAAATTACCACCTATTTAGAAATTGTTGGGTCAGCATTTAACATCAACACCAACAATAAACAACCATGAACTAGATCATCCATTAAATAGGAGATGTCCACTACATTGTTCATTCTATTAATATTTAAATCAAATGAATGGAATGGAAATTGCATAAAATATATAATTATATCAATAGTATAAATAAATTTTCATAAGTAAAGAGAAAATAAGCTAGGAAGGCAAGAAAATGTTTGAAATATTTAAAAACTGACCAAACAAGAGGCAGGACATAGGTAGTAGATAATGGCCATGAAGAAGTAGGAGTAAAAAGTACAAGTAATAAAATTTAAAAAAAGAGAGAACAGGAAAATTTGACTATTTGTGGAAGAAGAGTGAAGAAGGGTCAATAAGAGGAACAAAATTCAAGGAACAAACAATCAAAAGTAAGATCAAAATAACTCAAACCAACATATAATTTTACCCAACCAAAGTTAATCTGATGGCAAATAATAAATGGATGAAGAAGAAAACAAGTAAAATGAAAGTGAAAATATATGAACATATATGTATATATGTGTGGGTGTGATATATATATATATATATATATATACATATATATATATATATATAAATTAATCCATGCAGTAACAACACACAGTCAGAATGGAAAAAGGAAACAATAAAATAAAAATGAAATTTTAAACATTTAAATTTAAATAAAAAAGAGTGAAAATGTGGGAGGAGAAAATATATTTTTTAACTTATATACTCATATTTATTTTGACACTATTCACAATAGCCAATATATGGAATCAGCCTATGTGCCATCAACAGATGAATGGGTAAAGAACATATGGTACAGATACTTAATGAAACATTATTCAGACATAAATAAAAATAAAATGCTGTCATTTGCAGGAAAATGGATTAACCAGGATGTAACCATTTTAAGCCAGATATAGAACAAGAAGTATCACACGTTTCCTCTCATATGTGAACGCTAAAAAATAAAATAAACACAAAAATAATGAACTGAAAATAGTAAAGGAGGTATTAGGAAATAGGAGGGGGAGGATAGGAGAGGGGAGAGAAGAAGCTAGATGTGATCAAAGCATGATGAATGCATATATGGATATATATGCACATCACAGTGAAATCCACTAATTGTTGCAATTAATGGATGATAATAAAGAAAAAGAATCAATGTTACAAAGTATTGGTAGACTTCCAGAAATGAGCCACTACTTAGGCATGGTGTTTGTGCAAGGCATTTTTTGAAACCATATGAATATAGCAATAAATAAATGCAGAGCATATCTCTCCTTCTTGAGATTTATATTCTAACAAGGAGAAAAAGAGATTTCTTTTAAAAAAATTACAAACTAATTCACACAGTGAGATAGAAGATCGAAGTTGTTATGAACAGAAGTAACACAACAAATAGAGGCATTAGAGGTCATGGTTGGGGGAATTGCTTGGAACTTAAAATAAGGAGGTCAAAGAGAGCCTCACTGAGCAAAGACTTTAGAGACCTAAGATAAAAATCATATTGACATCTGGGGGAAGAGAATTCCTGGAAGAGTAGCTAGCATGGGTCATGTGCTGGGACAGGAACATGCCTGGTATGTTCAAGGAGCAGTGTAAAGTAAATCTGTGGTGGATATGGAATGAGAGATGGGAAAGAAGTAGGATATGAGGTCAGGGAGGTAGGGAAGGACAGATCAGGTAGGACTTTGTAGACTATCATATTGAGGTGGAAATCATGGAGGGTCTTGGTCTTAGTCCATTTTGGGCTCCTGTAACCAAATATCTGAGACCAGATAATTTATAAAGAAAATACATTGATTTTTTTATTGTTCTAGAAGGGATTTATTGAGAAGTTCAAGAGCATGGCACCATCAGTTACTTCGCATCTGGTGAGGACCTTAAGGCCAGATTCTGATGCCCCTCCTTGGTCACTGACATCCTTGATCCCATCTAATGGCATTTAAGCTGAATTGTTAGATAAAGCATCTAGGCAGTTGGGAAAGGGGGATGAGCTCCAATCCAGCCTGAAGTGCATGCCCAATCCCTGAATGTGTGCCTTCTTTAGGACTACAAGATAAACATGTTCTGTTTGAGGGTGACAGCTCCCTCCGTAGTAGGGGTCATTGAGCAGACCACCTCAGACTCCAAACAGAGTTTCAACTTTTGAATCAGCTGGGTACTTCTTTCAAACTAAACAAAACTCTTAATGAGAAATAAAGGGCCAGTTTCTGCTGAAATGGTCAAAACTCTTGGCAAGGATGGATTTTCATTCTTTGTATTTATTCGGGCTCTGTGACCCTTAAGTCAAGAACTGGGGTTTGTTAAGTCCAATGGCTCTGTGTTCCTCACCTAGCTGCCAGCTGTTGTGATTAGGAACCAATGTTGGTTGTGATAGCTCTCAGCTTCCTGTCTCCTCAGTCTAAAGTGGAATAGACTGGGGAGTGCTGACAAATTAGCTACTCCTAGAGCAGGTGTGGTGGAGAGTTCTAAATTGGAAATTTCAGTAGTTGGGATTGAGTCTTGGCTGACCTTTGAAACTGTTGGTGGGGTTTTGAGATTTGATCCACACACCCTGCTGCCATGCAGATGCCAATCTCTGTTGAGCATTTGGGTCTCAGGGATCTCCTGTACATTCCACATTTAAGGTGCAAAGTCTGAATCTTCACAGGTCTTACATTCACAGCTATAGATGTAAATTACCACTTTGAGCCCTGGAATGCAGATGCTCCTGTCTAGCTGGGTATTGGCATCTTCCCAATAGCTCTTAGGTGATGCCAGCAACAAAAGAAACTCTCTCTCTCTCTCTCTCTCTCTCTCTCTCTCTCTCTCTCTCCCTCTCCCTCTCCCTCTCCCTCTCCCTCTCCCTCTCCCTCTCCCTCTCCCTCTCCCTCTCCCTCTCTCTCTCTCTCAATCCAGCCTGGATGCCATGGGCAAAATTTTCTTTGTTCCTATTATAGTCTCACTGGTCCAGGCATCCTCTAGGTCCCACAGTAGGTGACTGCTGTGTCAGATGGCCACTTCCTTTATGAGTTTCTGATCTCCTGCCTCTGCTCACTGTCACTCCATGTTGATAAATAATTCACATGCCAGTGACCCCAGTTCCCACTGCACTCTCGCCTGTGGGTTGAGTGCTTTGGGTTGCTGTTCACTCAACAACTTCCCTCACTGATGCTGGGTCTGTTCAAGATCAGTCTCCCTCTCAAGGCCACAGAGGCCCCCAAGCATTTTCCACCAGGCTTGCTTTTCTCTCTCTCTCTCTGCCTGTGCTTCCTCTCTCTTCTGCAGCTGCAGTCAATACGACCACCACATCCAGTCAAGCTGTTACTGCCCTGGTGTAGGAAATAGCTGATTATGTGTTGGAAATCTCTGACTTTTTGTGTTGCAGTTGTTTCTTTCATTGTCCAGTGTTGAGTCATAGAGAGTTCCTCAAGTTACCCATGTCATTGAGAAGCAGACCTCTCACTTTTTAAACCTTGAGCTGAGAAACTGCTGGGAAGTGCACCCTTACTCTACTCCACGATCTTTACTATCACATTGTTTTACTATCCATTCCCTAATGACCAATGAGAATAATTTCATGCTTTTATTTGCCATGTGAGTATGTATGTCTTCTTTGGTGAAGTGTTAGTTCAAACTTTTTAAACATTTTTAAAAATAGGTTACTTATTACTGAGTTTTGAGAGCTCTTAATATTGTCTGATTGTCTTTTTCACATATAAAATTTGGAAATGTTTTCCTCCTGGTCAGTAACTGGAGTTTTCATTATTTAATAGTTTCTTTTAGAGAACAAGTGATTTAATGTTGTAAAGTCCAATATATCATTTTTATTCTTTTGTAGGATATGATTTGGGGGGAAGACATAAGAAATTCCTAAATCAAAGTCATAAAATTTGGCTCCTATATTTTCTTCAATTATTTTTTTTTTTTTTTTTTTAAGTTGGAGGTTAGCTGTCAGGATGCTAATTGTGTATGAGTCTGATTTTTTTTCCCAGCCCCCAACTTTGCATTCTTTTTTTTTATTGGTTGTTCAAAACATTACATAGTTCTTGATATATCATATTTCACACTTTGATTCAAGTGGGTTATGAACTCCCATTTTTACCCCGTATACAGATTGCAGAGTCACATCAGTTACACTTACATTGATTTACATATTGACATACTCATGTCTGTTGTATTCAGCTGCCTTTCCTATCCTCTACTATCCCCCTCCCTTCCCCTCCCATCCCCTCTTCTCTCTCTACCCCCTCTACTGTAATTCATTTCTCCCCCTTGTATTATTTTTCCCTTTCCCCTCACTTCCTCTTGTATGTAATTTTGTATAACCCTAAGGGTCTCCTTCCATTTCCAAGCAATTTCCCTTCTATCTCCCTGTCCCTCCCACCTCTCATCCCTGTTTAATGTTATTCATCTTCTCATGCTCTTCTTCCCTACTCTGTTCTTAGTTACTTTCCTTATATCAAAGAAGACATTTGGCATTTGTTTTTTAGGGATTGGCTAGCTTCAC
The DNA here is from genome assembly GCF_964194105.1 of Spermophilus citellus. Lineage (NCBI taxonomy): Eukaryota > Metazoa > Chordata > Mammalia > Rodentia > Sciuridae > Spermophilus > Spermophilus citellus. The sequence goes on from NC_138182.1 coordinate 131,888,333, forward strand.
TTAGCATAATCTGCTCTAATGCCATCCATTTCCCTCCAAATTCTATAATTTTGTCATTTCTTAATGCAGAGTAATACTCCATTGTGTATAAATGCCACATTTTTTTTTTATCCATTCGTCTGTTGAAGGGCATCTATGAAGTCAAACAACAACAAGTGCTGGCGAGGATATGGGGAAAAGGGTACACTTGTACATTGTTGGTGGGACTGCAAATTGGTGCAACCAATTTGGAAAGCAGTATGGAGATTTCTTGGAAAGCAGGGAATGGAACCACCATTTGATCCAGCTATTCCCCTTCTGGGTCTATTCCCTAAAGACTTAAAAACAGCATGCTACAGGGACACTGCTACATTGATTTTTTAAAAATGTTTTTTCTTGTTATTTTGTTTTGTAGAGGTTTTTAAAGTACAGAAATCACAGAGATCAATTAAAATGGATTCTAGCACACAGCACCAGAATCACAGACTGAAACTTTTTTTAATACATTTGAAACACTATTATAGATAAAACTAGTCTGTATGTTTTGTTCCACATCTTATTCTACTCCTTCAAGAAAGTAACTGACATCATAAACATGTTATATACCTTTATAGCACATATTCTTGTATTTTCACTATGTATTCGAAAGAATTTGAAAGAATTTCTCATGAGCTTCCAATTTACAAAAATATTATTCTATGTTAGTCTACCATTTGCTGTCTTTCACTCAATGTTGTTTTTAGCTTACTGTATATAACAAAATTTAATTTTATATTCTGTTTGGATAAATATTTGGGTCGTTTCTAATTTTTTATATCATAAGTGATACTATAATGCATAGACATTTTTTTTTTGTCCCTCTGTAACAGAGCTGGGACCTTCTGAGAAACTGAGGCAACATGAAGACCTGCCCTTCAAACCCCAATTCTTCTGATCAAGTCAGGAAGATTTCACACACGTTGCTTAAAGTAACAGGAATGATTTTATTGAAGGGACAGGAAAAAGGAAAGGGGGCACTTGCAAGGGAGAGAGTGGGTCATCATCCAGAGAGGAGAGAGACAATGTTCCTCTCCTGCACTCCAGTTCTACTGGGCGATCCCAGAAAAGTTTCCAAAGAGTCCTGTCCAGGTCCACCTTCTGCTCCTCCACCTGCACACTGGCTTCTCTCTCAATATGCTTTTCAGGGAATGCAATTAAATCTGGGACTCAATTCAGATTTAACTAATGACCCACCAGTATGTGGCCTGAAGCTTGACTTTTACATATAAATGTTTACTTTGCGTCTTTCTGTTCTTAAGTAAGTCTGCAGGTGTGACAAAAGGGAGAAGATAATACATGTGATTTTTCAAAAATATCACTAAAGAGTGTTTGAAAGAGTATACTATGAAAACATGCACCCTACACATTTTTTTCCTAAATGTTTACAAACATGGATCTGTTACATAGTAGACCACATTCAAGTTCAGAGATTCAAAGAAAAAAGAATTGATACTGATAGGGGTCAAATAAATGTGTGTGGTGGGAACACAATGCTAAGAGAATAATTGTATAAAATGAGCGCACTGTGCTGACCTCCACATGGTTTCTTTTTCAAGCAGCAATTTACTTGCAGCCCTGCCTGGCCTAACTGTATAGGATACATCACATTCCTCAGCAAACTACCTGTTTTCTATAGAAATGCAGGTCCAACATAGATATGCCAATAAGAGGAACCCAAGTTATCCTGAAGATGGGAGAGTTTTATCAACACTTTCATGGAGCAGATCCTGAAATGCAGAGAGATAAGGATAATTCCTCCCAATCAAAAAAAAAAATGTAAGAATGTATGGTTAAGACTCTACTTAGAATATAAACACGGGACAATGTGACCTAGAGCTATCATGGCAGTGGGAACTTTTAAGTCTGATGTCATCTTGCTGTCAGTCAAAAGTCAAGAGGTGGACCTGGACAGCACTCTCTGGAGAGTTCTCTGGGACCAGTGCGAGAAAGGCACACTGTCTCCTCTCTGAGAGGACCCACTCTCTCCTTTAATCGTGTCCTCTATTCCTTTTCCTATCCTTTCAACAAACTCATGCCTGTTATCAGGGTGACATGTCAGAAATGTTTCTGACTTGATCTCAAGAAAGGGGGATTTAGGTGGGGGTTCTTCATGATGCCCCAGTTTCCCAGAAGGCCTCAGAACCATCAGTCTGAAGCTCAGTGTCTACTCATTGGCTTTTCTTTTAACCACTGTGTTAATATCTTCATATGACTTTCATATATTTGAAATTCTGTGATCAAATATTCCTTTTCTGTATTCAATGATGTGTTTAGCAAATATTCAATGGGTAGTTATTATGTGCCAAATATTAGAATATTGAAATGCTCATGCTAAAAGGGAGACAACAGGAAAAGCAAGGAGCCATACCTGTGCCAAAGAGGAATATGCAAGTGTGCAGTCACAGTGTTGCAAACAGACAGTTGTCAGAGCCAAGCAGAGGGGCCGACTGCAGCAGCCATCTTGATCATGGTGGTCTCACTTGTAGGCTCAATTTTATCCCAGTTATTAATGGATTGTATGTTTCTGTTCTATTTCAAGTTTGTTCTTGGTTATTCTTTTTCTGTTTGCTTGAGAAAATACATTAAGATCTTAATTTATTTGATTTTATTCCTCTCTATTTTTCCTTTCTATCTCTCCAGCCTTTACGCAGGCAGCATATCCCATTCTTCATTGCCTCACAGGCATTTGTGGCAATGCAGAAAGCAGAGAATACACTCATCTCTATATTTTGTTTCCAGAAAGACCTAAAGTTGTGGGTGATTTGAAGATGTACTAAAAAAAAAAATAAAAAACCACAACATTTTACCCAGATTACAAAGAGATTTCCCTGGCCAGGAGGACTGCAGAAATACGAAAATGTGTGTAGGTCTTGAAAGCACCAGAGAGCTGCACCCACCTCCCAGCCATCCCACCCGGAATGCAGGTACTGGACTGAAAATGGTGGCATGATAGGTCCAGCAAACAGGTGTCTGTCCCCCAGGAAGAGCTCAGAAGCCACGGAGGAACTGCTCAATCTCACAGGATGATGCAGTCAGGGACGATGCTATTTCACTGGCAACTTAGAGAACTGATGCTTGAGGACAACTATTCTGCCCTCAGTGCATGTTTTTCATCTGCATAAATTCCTACTGCTGTGATATTCAGAAGGAAAGTGCTACATCCTTGCAGGCCAGAATCTTTCAACTGATATTCATATCTGTAACAAATATGCGGTCCCTCTGTTCTGTTTATTATTTTCCTTTTGTTCAAAGACTGCTTCTTTCTCTATTTCATGATATTTTTCAGGACTCCATCAGGGTCGACACTAGAAAACAGAAGCCAGAGCAAAGAAATAGAAACAATGAAATAGGTATCTTCTCAAAATGCTTTTTTTGGCCTCAGTCTTTACCTACAAAACAGCCTCTCATGGTGGTAAATGCATGGCTAAATATTCACAGAATGGATGCCTATGCTTTTATCCACTACCCAAAGACTTTCCTACTGAAGCATATCCCTGAGAAATTTCTAAAGTTATTATCTAAGAAATGGATCTTCTCTGATGGATATCACTTGCTGTTCCTCATTATCTTGCAAGTTATACTCCAAGTTGCAGTTGAAATCAATTCCATAGCAAAATCTACCTATTTATCTTCTTCCTTTCCAAAATAACTAGTCTGTAGTCTGTATTTTTATAGCACATAGTACTTCTCTTGTGCACTAAAAAAATGTTAAATTTTCTGTTGTATGTATTTTTTTATTTAAGGGTATTATTATTTTCCTATCATCTATCCTCAAAACTCCTGTGCTAATACAGGAAGGTTCAGAGGTGAAATAATTGGGGATGAGATCTATACCCATGTCAGTCCATGCTATTTGAGTGGAATAAGTGGTAACTAGGCAGGTAGGTGTGGCATGGTTGGCAGAGGTGGGTCACTGGATGTGTGGACCTCTTCTCCCTTCCCTGTCTCCCTCTGCTTCCTAGTTGCCAGGAATCAGTTTCTCTTTCCCATACCCTTCGCCCATGATGTTCTGCCTGTGTTGTGTGTAGAGCAATAGAGTCAGCCATCTATAGACAGAAACCTCTGGAATCATCAGCCCTATTTTAGTCAACATTTTTGGTTCTGTGACCAAAATACCTGACAAGAACAATTAGAAGAGGAAAAATTTTTTGATACAGTTTCAGAGGTCTCAGTCCATAGCTGGCTGACACAGTTGCTCATGGCAGAAGAGTATAACAGAGGAAAGCATCTCAGGACATGGAATCAGGAAGCAGAGAGAAGGAGCTCTTCTCACCATGAACAAAACATAAACCATAAGGGCACGACCCATCTACCCAACTCATGCAAACACACCCTACCTTCTACAGTTATACCAGTTAATTCCTATCAGAGGATTAATGCAATGATCATGTCATTATTTATTTTTTTCTTTTTTTTTTTGCAGGGATGAAAAACTGACTAAAAAATAGTATAATAATCTCATAATCCAATCATTTCACATTTAATCTTCCTTGCATTGTTTCATACATAAGCTTTTAGGGGGCATCTCATATGTAAACCATAGCAAACCCCCAATAAACTTTTACCCCTTTAATTTATTCTTGTCAGGCATTTGAACTACATTGATTCCAAGCTGATTCAAACAGAAATTGATACACAGAAGTGGGTTTGTTGCTCACCATGTTACAGAAGCTTTTGGAGCTAGGTTGCAAGAAGAGTTTAGAAAAGTTTGGAGATGAGAGATGGAAAAGTTTTAGGATGCAGTAAGCAGCAATTAATGGACAATTCTAGTGGGACCTTAGAAGACCAGAATGTAGACACTGAAGGTTATGTTCAAAAGATTTCAGAAAGAAATGAGGACTGTGTTGGAGCAGATAATTCATGTTATATTTTGGAAAAGAGCTTGGCTACATTTTGCCCTGAAACTTTGTGTGAGGATGAATTTAAAGATGATATGCTAATTAATCTGACAAAGTTTCAAGGCAGCACAGCATCCAGTCAGTAGCATGGGTATTGCTGACAGCTATTAGCATGGTTTATAGTGAGCAGCAAGCAGAGTTGAAGGATTTTTAAAAACTTGAAATTTGACCAGAAAAGTGAATGTAAAACTGATTGCTTTTTGAAGAGATCACAGCCCCTGCAAAGATGCTAAGGACTTTAAACACAGATGATAGAAAAGATGCCTTGAGAGTTTCTCTCAAGAATTTTCGAGACCACATCTACCACAGGCATAAGGCAGAAGGAAAAATTTCTTTGAGGAGAGATCATGGTGGCATCATACTTTTGGGGTCAGAGGCAAATGCTATGGTTTGGAATGTTCAGAGGATAAATGATTGAATTGTGAGAACTGTAACCTAGTCAGTCTTTCCTAATTTGAATGTATTGAGTAGTAACTGTAGGCACTGTAGTAACTGTAGTAACTGTAGTAACTGTAGGTAAGGCATGGCTGAAGGAGGTAGTTCATTGGAAGTATGCCCTATAAGGGCTCATGTTCCCTGTAGCCTCTTTTCCATTTCCCCCAACCCTGTATTTGTTTCATTACTGCCATGGGTGGAGTAACTTTCCTGTGTCATACCCTTCTCCATGATGTTCTGCCTCCCTCACCTTGTGCCCAGAGCAATAGAACAAGCCTTCTAGGGACTGAAACCTCTGGAACCATCAGGTAAAGCAAACTTTTTCTCCCCTAAATTGTTCTTGTACGGTATTTTTTGGCAGGGATGAAAAACTGACTAAAACAAAGAGAATCCCCCTTCCCAATCAGAATGTAAATCTATATATTAAAGACTTACTTTCATAACCCTTAGTGCAATGTTTGCTGCATAATATTTATTTAATCATTTCTTAAGTGAGCGTGTAACGGAGTAAACTTCAATTTATTGTTTTAATTTCCCCATGTATATATCTATGCATGCTTGTGGATTTGTGTGCATAGATATGTGTGTGCATATGTTCTATGAAAAGATAAAATTTTAAAATACTGTTCATTTTATAATGGGAGAGAAAAATTCTGAGATCAATAACATTTACTATGAGATCAAAGTATATGGAACATTAAACGTGATTGCCTTGCTTTTCTCAGCCTTTGTTACTAGGCTTCACTTATATAACATGCCAATAAAACATATCCAGAGAAATCTGTCTGCCTAGATGACAATGGTGTGATGAGCAATTCAAGGTTGTTATTCAGTTACACTTCTCTCCTACAGCACTATCTGTGTACTTGCACATGCGAAGAAGATTTATGGGGCTCCAGATTAGCTTTCTATGCAAAAAAAAAAAAAAAAATTACTGAGAAAAATTTAATTATGTACTTCTATCACTCACAGTGTGTTGGGTAAAAGACTGAATGTCAGAAATCATTGTCAAGAAGGAAAATGGATACGGCAAAAGAAAAATGGGATTCTCAAAGAGTGCAAACCACCCCATTGAAAACTACTTGTAATTTATCACAACAGTCAGTTACATTTATAGATTTGGAAAACCAAAGTGCCTTAATATTTTTGAAAGATAAAATATGGTCTCACTTTAGAATACACTATTTTATTTTTCAAGAGCACTGCTTTTTGTTTAGCTGCTCAGAAAAAAAAATGAATTAGAAATATTTATTATAGAATTAAAACTCAGTAAGTAATAGGCAGTTGATTTCTATAGAATGTGGCCTAGATCACAAATGACATAATTACATACTTAGTATGTCATTCAAGTAAATAAAAAATAAACTATAAATTAACTTTGGCTATTCTTATTCGATTAATATTTTTGATGTACAAGTCTAAGACACAATTTTTAAAAGAAAGCATCTTGCCTCACTCTGACACAGTCTTTGCAAATCTTTCCATTGTTAACTTAAATCAGTAAAACAGCATAATTTTAGTAGTGTTTAATGTGAATATTTAAGGTATACTTAATGAGGTGTAAAATGTTTATTTGGTTTCAAATAATTTTACTCAAGTGTATTAGTAATTGCCAATGAGTTTTATTAAAGAAACTAGTTATTTTACCAGCATTTGACTTTTAATTTTTTTGTAGTGGAAAGATTAATTTATACTTATTTCTAATGTTCTTCACTTGGCATTAATTATAACATTAATTATAACAATATAATATTATAATATTATATTGCCAGAAATTGTGTTTTATTTAGGGTGGATTCTTATTCTTAAGCACATATATAAATGAATCAGACATAATGAGGACCTACTGGGTATCCACTGAGATCAGAAATTTAATAGAAATGATGATGTTCTTATAATCTGCATGAAGGTAGAAAAGGAGGAGTAATAGAATGGAAAAAAAGACATACCCAAATTCTGTTCCCTCTTTGTATTAGGGTTCAGTGAAGCAGAAGTAAAGGAAGAAGGGAGGGAAAGGAGAAAGAAACACACACACAAACACACACACACACACACACAGAGATTTCTTATAAGAAATTGGTTCACATAATTATGAGAGCTAAGTTGTCTCACAAAACACAATCAGAAAACTAGATACCTAAGAGAACTGATATTTGAAGACCAAGTCCAAAGGTCTGAAAACTAGGAGAATTGATGGAGTAAACTGCAATCCTTGTGCAGGAGAAGACTGATGTCCCTGGGAGAAGACTGTTAGGCAGGGAGTGAATTCTACTTAACTCTACCATTTTGTTGACTCAGGTTGAATGGACTAGATAATGCCCTGTATTTGAGGAAAGTAGTCTGCTGTGCTTGTTCTTTAATTCAAATGCTAATCTCATTTAAAAACACCCTCACATCCACAACCAGGAAACATTATCTAACCAAAAACCTGGGCAGCCCATGGCTCCAGCAGGCAAAAGTTTACGTATAGAAGTGATCACCATACCCACTTTTATTCCTGATATTATCAGAATAACTGGGTTCAAAAGCACTCCAATACTTTCAATTTTAGACATTCTGTGCCTGCTTCGTTATTGCTACGTGAAAAATAACAACTGCTACTTCCTAGCATAGGTGTAAAGTCTAATGACATAACACATTTGAATTGCTTGTCAGAATGTAGTCCTAATACCAGCTGCTATTGTCACTATGAAAATTAACCTAAATAATAAAGGTTTGACTGCATCTAAAATCTAAGTTTTTAATAGGGCTTAAACGTATAATCTTAACATGCGCAGAGAGTTAGGAACTGTAGATAAAGATCATGAATGGCTGCCACAAGGGGCACTCTCATGGACAAGGTGAAATATTTGCATCAAAAAATGGCAAGATGTCTAAAGTCAGCTTCTTTCCTTTGAGTCACTTGGTCTTACTTCAAAACATATCATAAAAGTTTTGCTTCCACCAAGACTTCTATCTTAATTTTTGAGACATTTCACTGTATATGCAACTACCTCATCTTGGACTTATCTTACTTTGGCAATGTTCCTTAGATTCCACTTCTATCACCAATTTGCAAGGATAAATCCTGAAACCTTTAGAATCTAGAAAAAAAAACCACTTCAGAAATCACACACAATGGTAATTACTCTCTGAGCCTAAAACGTTATCAGCCTGAGGTTCTCACCAAGTCATTCTCCTTGCCCCCACTATTTGTTCTCAGTAATTTTAAAACCTTTTGATTCTTCTGATTCCTGTCCAGAAGCATACTCTTCATATCTCCCTCCTACCTTACTGTAACCACAAGCTTGATAGTCTCAACTGTTTTCTCACTTGGTGGCACCCATTTCTTAGCACATTTACGTCACTAACATCTGCCAGACATTCTGAGTTCTGATCACCAAACACCTCAGATTGTCATTTACTGTTGGAGGAAAAGATTTAAACTTTTAGTATTACTGACATACCAAAATCCATATTTTCAGAAACTACTAGTATTTCTAATTATCAATCCATTGACTTATTCCTGATCAGTTTCTACCCTGTGCCCTGTCATATCTGTTGTAGTCTTCACCCACCCCGGAGTCAACTGATAAGGACAAACCACCCTGGTGTGCTTGCATTTCTCTACAAGAAACATTTAGTCAGAAAAGATTCAGGGGATTTTATTGAACACAAAATTTCTTCTAAGACTAGCGGGTAAAACATACATTCAAGAACACTTCAGATAGAGCCCTAATATCCAGAGTATTCAAAGAACTCAAAAAATTAGACAATAAGATAACAAATAACCCAATCAACAAATGGGCCAAGGACCTGAACAGACACTTCTCAGAGGAGGATATACAATCAATCAACAAGTACATGAAAAAATGCTCACCATCTCTAGCAGTCAGAGAAATGCAAATCAAAACCACCCTAAGATACCATCTCACTCCAGTAAGATTGGCAGCCACTATGAAGTCAAACAACAACAAGTGCTGGCGAGGATATGGAGAAAAGGGAACACTTGTACATTGCTGGTGGGACTGCAAATTGGTGCGGCCAATTTGGAAAGCAGTTTGGAGATTCCTGGGAAAGATGGGAATGGAACCACCATTTGACCCTGCTATTGCCCTTCTTGGACTATTCCCTGAAGACCCTAAAAGAGCATGCTACAGGGATACTGCCACATCGATGTTCATAGCAGCACAATTCACAATAGCTAGACTGTGGAACCAACCCAGATGCCCTTCAATAGATGAATGGATTAAAAAATGTGGCATCTATACACAATGGAGTACTATGCAGCAATAAAAAATGACAAAATCATAGAATTTGCAGGGAAATGGATGGCACTAGAGCAGATTATGCTTAGTGAAGCTAGCCAATCCCTAAAAAACAAATACCAAATGTCTTCTTTGATATAATGAGAGCAACTATGAACAGAGCAGGGAGGAAGAGCAGGAAGAAAAGATTAACATTAAACAGAGACATGAGATGGGAAGGAAAGGGAGAGAAAAGGGAAATTGCATGGAATTCAAGGGAGACCCTCATTGCTATACAAAATTACATATAAGAGGTTGTGAGGGCAATGGGAAAATAAACAAGGAGAGAAATGAATTACAGTAGATGGGGTAGAGAGAGAAGATGGGAGGGGGGGAGGGGGAATAGTTGAGGATAGGAAAGGTAGCAGAATACAACAGTTACTAATATAGCATTATGTAAAAATGTGGATGTGTAACCGACGTGATTCTGCAATCTGCATTTGGGGTAAAATTGGGGGTTCATAACCCACTTCAATCTAATGTATGAAATATGATATGTCAAGAGCTTTGTAATGTTGTGAACAACCAATAAAAAAAATAAAATTAAAAACAACAACAACAAAAAAAAAGAATATTGTATAAGTTTAGCCAAGTGTGGTGGCACATGCCTGTAACCCCAATACCTCGGGAGGCTGAGGCAGGATGAACACAAGCTGAAGGCCAGGCTGAAAAACTCAGCAAGACTCTATCTCAAGATAAAAAAAAAATAAAATAAAAATAAAAAAAGGACTGGTAATGTGGAACAATGGCTAAGTGTCCTGTGTTCAATCCCCAGTACCAAAAAAAAAAAAAAAAAAGAATGCTGTATAAGTTTAAATATCACAATCATTTATCACTGCTAAGCTTCCCTTCTAATACAACTTAGAATTATCCTAAAAGTTTTACTGCACTAATGTCATGTTTCTGCATATATATTTCAAATTATGTAACCCAAACAACAAAGTAAAACTAAGGAGGCTAAATAAACATCTTACTGTTGTATAATTTATGATAGCTTCTGGGTTTTTTAAAAAAATAATAATATACAAAATTCCCTCATTTATTTGCCTTTACTATTTTGGTATTCCTATTTTGCTAGAATCTATGCAGTTTCTTAGTTTACCTGTTGGATAATAAAGAATGTTATACCATAAACACCTGCATGAGAAAGAGGAAGGGAATATAAAGAAAACTACTGAATGTTTTTGAAACTTCAGTTCTTTGAAGTGAGAAATATTTTATCATTCCTTAATATTCTAAGTAACTTCTGGTCAGATCCTAATACCTCATGCTACACTGAAAACTAAATATCTATAGTTACTGAAAACTAAATTTCTGTAGCTAACTGTATCAGATGGGGACATGTAAGAATATAGACTTTTAATGTTTGGTAGAGATAGTGGAACTTAATTAGCTATAAAGGAACAAGAAAACTGATTTAAATGTTGTTCCACTGAAAGTTATTTAAATACAAGAGATCCATCAAAGATTAAGTTTATGGAGGCAATACTTACAACTGAAAATGACTGGATTTTGAGAGCTACAATCTTATCAGTGGATTAATTCATTTGATAATTTAATTATTGCGTGGTGACTGTAGGCAAGTGAGCATGGCTGGAGGAGGTAGGCCACTGGGGGCATGCCAGGGGATTATATGTCTCTTCCCTGCTTCTTTTTCTGCTTCCAGTCAGCCATGAGCTGAGCAGGCTTCCTCAAACATGTCCCTCCATCATGACATTCTGCCTCACCTTAGGTGCAGAGTGGTGAACTTTGCTGACATTGAACTTGGCCCCTGAAACCATGAGCTAAAATAAACTTTACCTCTTGTAAGTTGCTCTTGGTAGGTATTTTGGTCCTAGTGATGAAAAGCTAAGGAACACACTTGATTTCTTGATGGTTGTTAAGCTTTTAGAGTTTTTATGAATTCTGGATATTAACCTGCAAATAATTCACAAATAAATGTTCCCAGTCTTTAAGCTGTCTCTTCACTTGTTGATTGCTTACTTCAGTGTGCATGAACTTTTCAGTCTGATAGAATCCCATTTGTCAATTCTTGCTTTTGGAGTCCTAACCAGAAATTCATTGTCTATACAAAATCTTCAAGTGTTTCCCCTATGCTTTCCCCTAGTAGTTTCAGAGTTTCAGGTCTTGCATGAGGATTTTGATCTACCTGGAGATGATTTTTGTACAGGGTGAGAGATAAGAGTCAAATTTGAATCTTCTGCACGTAAACATACAGTGTTCCAGAACTCTTTGTTAAAGAGGTGATGCTTTTTCAGCACAAGTTTTCTGCACCTCTGTTTGTGAAGAATTACTTGATACAGATGCATGGGCTTATTTCTGTATTCTCTATTCTGTTCCATTGTTCTGCAGATCTGTTTTTATGCAAAAAACATGTCTCTTTTGCATGTCTTGAAATCAGGTACTGTGATTCCTACAGCTTTGATGTTTTTGCTCAAGATTGCTGTAGCTATTTGGTTCTCTTGGGCTTTCCCCTAAATTTTAAGATTTTCGTTTCTTGTTCTGTGAAGAATGTCAAAGATAATGATGTGTCTGCATTGAATTTGAAGATTGTTTTGGATAGTATGGACATTTAAAAAGTATTAATTCTTCCAATCTATGAACATAGGAGGCGTTCTAACTTCTATTGTCTTCTTCAAAAATTTCATCAGTATTTTATATTATTCATGGCAGTGGTCTTTCCATTACAATGGAGGGTTTATTCCTAGGTGTTATTTTTGAGTATTGAGGATGGGATAATTTTCAAAATTTCTTTCTCAGCAATTTTATAGGCATATAGAAAAGTTGATTTTTTAAAAAATATATTTACTTTTTAGTTTTAGGTGGATATAATATCTTTATTTTATTTTTATGTGGTGCTGAGGATTGAACCCAGTGCCTCATATGTGCTAGGCGAGCACTCTACCACTGAGCCACAACCCCAGCCCCCCAGAAAAGTTTATTTTTATATGATGATTTTTGTATTATGCTGCTGTACCATTTATCGGTTCTAACAGTCTTTTGTTGGAGTCTTTAAGTCTTTATATGCATAAAATCATATCATCTGTAAGCAAGAATAATTTCACTTTCTCATTTCACATATTTATGCCTTTCTTTCTCTTTCTTAGTTGGTCTGGATAAAATTTCCAGCACATGTTTAGCAAAGTTGGTGAGTGGGCAATCTTTCTTGTTTCTGATTTTAGAGAAAATTTCTTCAGTTTCTTCCTACTGCCCATGATGTTGGCTGTAAGGTTGTTGTATATGGCCTTAATTATGCTGAAGTTTAATCCTATAATTATTTTCTTCAGTAATTTTAAAAGAACTGGATGTTGAAGTTTATCAAAGACTTCTTCTGCATATGCTGAGGTAATCACATTATTTTAACCAGTGATTTTATTTATGTGAGGCATTACATTTAGTGATGTGCATTTGTTGGATCATCCTTTCATCTCAAACCAACTTGGTCCTGTGCATTATCTTTTTGATGTGATGATGAATTCCATTTGCTGGTATTTTGTTGAGAACTTTTATGTGTATGTTCATCATTGTTAAGTATCTATCATTTGTTGTTGTTGTTGTTGGGTTCATTTAAGATTTTGGTAGCAGGGTAAGACTGGCCTCATAGAATGAGTTTGGAAGGATCTCTTCCCTTCAATTCTATGAAACTGAAAAGCATTGGTGCTAATTCTTTAAATGTTTGGCAAAATTCATTGGTGAATCCATCAGTCCTGGACTCTTCTTTGTTGAGAAACATTTTATTACAAACTGCATGTCATTATACACCTGTTCCTTTGATTCTTTTGGAGGAACAGGTGAGTCCTGGATGCCTGTTACTGTTACTGTTCTATTCATGACTTTTATATCCACTTTGTTCAATTTTGGTGGTGATATGTGTCCCAAATTTTGCCTATTTATTCTATATTTTCCAACTTGCTAGCATATTATTTTTCAAAGGACACATAATGATACATTGTATTTATTTCATTGATCTCTTGATTATTATATGGTGATCTGTGTTTCTCCTTCTTCTCTTCCTCCTCCTCCCTCTCCTTCTCATTTTCTAGCCTTTCACTTTCAGTCTGCATTTATTTAAACTGGTGAGGTCAATTTCTTATAGGCAGAATATTGTTAGGTCTTGCTTATTAATTAATTCTGCTGTTATTTAACTTCTAACTGGATAATTTAGTGTGTTTATGTTGCAGGCTGTTTTCAATAAGCAAGGATTTACTCTCTTCATTTTGTTGATTTTCTTGTTTTGAAATTTCATAATATTTTCTTTCACTTATACATCTTTATGGTTTGGTGATTCATTGTATTGTAAATGTTTTTCAATTATTTTCTATTTCTCCTTTGTGTATTTATTCTTGGGGTGGCATTAGTATTTTCACATGTTATCATTAATGGTAGTTACCTTTCCTTCACTTCTAGTTATAGGACTTCCTTAAACATCTTGTGTTAGGCTTGTCTGGTGGCCGTAAACTCCCTCAATTTTTCCTTATTTTGGAAGGTCTTTATTTCTCCTTCATTTTGAAAGACAGTTTTAATGGGTATAATAATCTTGGCTATGGGTTATTTTCTTGTAGAAATTGAAGTATGCCATTGCGTTTCCATCTGTCCTTTACGGTTACTGTTGAGAAATCTGCTCTTGGTCTAATCGAGTTTTTTCTCATGCAGATTGTAAAATTCTTTCTTTGTAATGTTACATTTTAATTATAACATATTGTGGTTAAAATCTTTTCCTTTCATGTCTGTTTTGAGTTCTATAAGCCTAAATGTCAATGTCTCTTTCTTTCCCGAGATCAGGTAAATTTTCTGCTGTTGTTTCATTCAATAGATTTTCTATCCTTTAATATTTATTTCTTCCAGTTTAGGTATGTTGAAGACCTGAAAACTCTCCTCTTTCTTTCCTGTTCTCTTTCTTCTTTTTCGTTTTTGCTTCCTTTCTGTCTGAAGGTGATATTTCAAAAGAATTTTCTTCAGCTCTAATATTATTTCTCATTTAGTCTGCTGTTTTAAGTTTTTTTTTAAAGATAGAGTGAGAGAGGAGAGAGAGAGAGGGAGAGAGAGAGAGTGAGAGAGAGAGAGAGAGAGAGAGAGAGAATTTTTTAATATTTATTTTTTAGTTCTCGGCGGACACAACATCTTTGTTGGTATGTGGTGCTGAGGATCGAACCCGGGGCGCACACATGCCAGGCGAGTGCGCTACCGCTTGAGCCACATCCCCAGCCCTGATTTTTTTTTTAAAGATAGAGTGAGAGAGGGGAGAGAGAGAGAGAGAGAGAGAGAGAGAGAGAGAGAGAGAGAGAGAGAGAGAGAGAGTTTTAAGTTTTCAGCATATTTTTTGACTTACTGAGTACTTCAAATCCTAGAAATATCTTTGGTTGTTTTTTTTAATCTCTATCCTTGTCCTGATATTCCCATTCATATCCTTCATTGCCTTCCTAGTTTCTTTTTACTTTTTATATTCACTTGGATTTCATTTAGCTTTTTAAAAATTGTTCTTTTAGAAGGGAGACCACTAGAGGAGAGGAAAGGAACCAGGGGGAGGAATGAGGGGAGCGGAGGTAAGAGGAGATACTGGGAAATGATAGTGAGCAAATTATGTTGTTATAATGTGTGCATGGATAAATATGTAACCATGAATCCCACCATTTTGTATCATTATAATACATCAATAAAATATAGAAAAAGTCATTCTATTATACCCTTTATCATGAATTTCATCCAGTTCAATATATTTGGAATCTGCTAGTGGAGATGTATGATATTTAAGAGGTGTAATATTACACTTTTTCATATTTTATGTGTTCCTTATGTTGAGATTTGTACATCTGGAGAAGTGGATATCTATCGATTTTATTAGACAGCCTTCTCTTGGTAACTTTTTTCTGAAGATTCATCTTGGTGTTTTCTTTGTTATACGATGTTGACTTTATTTTCCACTTGGCACCATACTGTAGACTCTGTATAGTTTGACTGTGGTTAGTAAAATTGGGCACAAGTGTATTCAGAGTCAGAGAGACCCATTCTCTCTGTGGGTCGTGCAAAGCTAAGTACACTAGCATTCAGACAGGTATGGTAAAGACAGAAGGGCTCATTGGGCACCTTGTTTTGCTACTCCTACAAAGAGAGTGATGCCCCTCTCGGGTGATTGAGGTTTAGTCAAGAAGTGTTGATATTGGCTCTGCTACTTGTAAGAGTCTCTGGCACTGGCTGCACCACTAGTGGTGAGGGGCCTGAAGTACTTCTGCTCTGACTATCAGTGGTAGAGGCCCAAGTGCTTCCTGTAGAAAGGCAAGAGCAGGAATGACACCACCCTCTCTGTAGCACTCTCATCTCCTCTTACCCCTAGTGCATGAGCAGTCAAGGTGCAGGGGGAGCAGTGGTAGGAACTTGCTTAAGTGAATGCAGCAGCAGTTGTGACATTCTTCTCTGCTGCTCCACCCAGAAGCAGGTTCTCAGACCCCCTTCCCAGCTGTGCATGCATGGGGATGATGTCGTGGGTCAAGGCTTTTCTTGCCCCCCATATCTTTCAGCTGTAGTGACCACCAGGAATCAAGCAGGAGTGAGTTGTGGATGGAGCTGGGTGCTCGTGAGGGCCAGTGAGAGTAGAAGGTGCTAGTCAATGGGCAAAATTTCCCTGTGGACTGCTTAGGAAGGTCATGGGGACAGCCAGAGTTGGGGCATTGATGAAGAACCCTCTAGCTCACCCCAGGAAGTGGGGCAGCAATGGAAACAGAGTTTCTTTTTCCAGGTTAGTGACAGGCACCCGTACAGGACT
Source organism: Spermophilus citellus (assembly GCF_964194105.1). NCBI lineage: Eukaryota > Metazoa > Chordata > Mammalia > Rodentia > Sciuridae > Spermophilus > Spermophilus citellus. The sequence goes on from NC_138182.1 coordinate 131,904,730, forward strand.
CAGGGGAGTGGTGTCACCTGCTTTCAGTCCTGGCACCAGTGTGAAACCACAAATGTCTGGCCATGGTCTTGGAAGGCCGGCTCCCTAGTACCCTGGTTCTTGAGGGTGGTGGCCTGTTTCCCTTCATGTCACAAGACTATTTCTCTAGAGTGCAGCACTCTCAGCAGGTTTATGTTTGGTTCATGAGGCAACTGACCATGGAGACAGTGCAGTGGAATGACTCTTGGGTCTCAAAGGTAGGAATCTTCAAATAGTATGACCCTTCTTAAGAGGTTCCTGGCTACAGCACACTGGGTGTTCACTGAGAAATGATGTAAGTTCTTTTTTTTTTTTTCAAAAGAAAGATAATGTTCAGATTTCAAGTCATTTCTCAATTTAGGCTACATGCTTGTAAAGGATGTGAACCTTTCCAGGGGCAGTGATTGCCAGGATCATGCTGATAGACTTTGCTGGACTCCTTCTTTCACCTTGATCTCTTCAGAGGGGGGACTCCTCCTCTCCTGGCTGAACAGCCAGGTTGGCAAGTTCTTGGATGATTTGTTCTCTTAGTGTGCTGTTGTCCCAGGTTTCTAGATCTTAAATTTTCCACTTTTTTCCTGTTGATTTCCTTGGTACCTCATCTCAGTATGCAGTTATACACCTGTTCCTTTGATTCTTTTGGAGGAACAGGTGAGTCCTGGATGCCTCTATTTTGCCTCTATCTTGTCATCTCCTCATAGCTCCCTATTTTTTTTAAGTAACAGAGCTATTGATATGAAATTTGGCTCACCTGATATACAATGCAGCCTTAAAATTAACAGATTCAGAAGTTGAGATGATACTTACAATATTATACACCATCATCACTAAATTAAGAAGACTTTTCTTCACACTTAACTGAAATTCTCGTCCTATTAGCATTCATTTCTCCAGTGACTGTAACTACTAACCTGCTTTCTGGCTACTAAAAATGGGCCCATTCTGAGCATTTCATAGTAACTGACTCTTACTATATGGGGTTCATTGAGACTGGCTTCTCTCACAGAGCATAATGTTTTCAGTGTTCATCCATGCTGTAGCATGAATTAGGACTACAGTCTTTTATTTATTTTAGAGGAGTTTTAGATTTTTAGAAAAATTGAAAATATTGGAAAGAGTGTTTCCTTATACCTCATTTCTAACATCCCTCTTATTAGCTGTTTGTATTGGTAGAGCATGTTCACAGGTATTAATAAATCAAAACTGATTTATTACTATTTACTTACGTCCACCCTTTATTTCACATTTCCCTAGTTTTACATAGTGGAATTTTTCTGTTCCAGGATCCACCCAGGATGTCACATAACATCTGACTTACCTGTTTTATTAGGGTTCACTGAGCTGTGGCAATTTATCAAATGGCTTGAACAGTTTGGAGAGTACTAATCAAACCAATTGTAAAGTTCTCCCAATGTATATATGTCTAACATCTTCTCATGATTAAATTGGTTTGGGGAGAAAAGATCCCAAAGAAGATTTACCATTTTCCTCACCTAACATTCAAGGTGTGAACCATCAACATGCCTTACCATTAGTACTGGCTTTGAAAATCTGGCTTCAGTCAGGTTTATCAGATTCTCAAGTGTAGAGTTACAAGATTCTATGAAGTCACTCTCTGCAATTCACACTTAAGATGAAGGAATTTATGCTTCACCTCCTGTAGGGAGGTGCAGGAGAATTGCCTTGATTCCCTATTTGTTTATATAGAAAATTATTGACATACCAGAATTCATCACTTTAATTTTTGAATAATATTCCATTTTATGGATACATCAGGGTTTGTTTTTCTTTGCATTGGGACATATATATTTGAATTCTCTCTTTGGGGCTATTATGAAAAATAATGCTAAGAGCATTTGTGAAAAAGTCATTGTGTGAAAACTCATTTGCTGTCTTTGAGTATATTCAGGAGGTGAGTTTCTGGGTCACAGGTCAGGTCAACAGTCAACATATTGAGGAACTTGCCAAGTTCTTTTCCTACATGACTGCACCATTTAAAAACTGGGAGAACCCCAGGATAAATGAGGGCTCTAAAACATTGTTATTTTTTATATTTCTTTCTTTTAGTACTTCTGATGGTATGAAGTATTAACTAACTTTGGTTTTGATCTTCATTTATCTAATGGTTAAGATTTTAAACATCATATCATGTACTTATTGGCTATTTATGTACTTTTAGAAAAACATCTTTGAAATCCTTTTACCACTTTCTGTTTGAGCTATTTGTCTTTTTATTGTTGAAAGGGTGTGTAATTTATTTATTCTGGATATAAGTTCATTATCAAAATATATTTTTGAAGCATATTTTCCACTACATGACTTATGTTTTTTCCTTTCTTGATGATATTCTCAAAAGTATAAAAATCTTCAATTGCAAACTTCAATTAAATGAACATACCCAATTTATCTATTTCTTTTTTATTTACATCATGTTTTTGGTGTTGTATTTAAGAAGCAAAATCCAAGTTCATGAAGATGTGTTACAAAGCTTTCTCCTAAAAGTTTTAAGAATTTGTTCTTTATATTTAGGTTCATGACTCGTTTTTGTTAATTTTTGCATATTGTGGGAGGTAGGTATCCAGCTTCCTGTAGGCAGACATCCAGTTCTCCCAGCACCACTGGTGAAAAAGATCATCCTTCCCCCATTGAATGGTTTAGGAATCCTTACAGAAATGGACTGACCATGAAGGTAAGGATATCTTTCTAGACTCCCAAATCTGTCCCATCAAGCTGCATGCCTGGTCTTATGCTAGTACCATACCGTGTTGAATACTGTATGCTGGTAGTAATATGTGAAAAATGGAAATATAAGTTTAGCATCTTTGTTCTTCTCTTAAAAATAACTTTGGCTCCTCGGGGTCCCTTGCATTTCCATATGAATTTGACAATCACCTCATCAATTTGCCCCAAATATTGTCAAAAAGTTTTAATAGGGATTGACTAGAATCTAAAGAGAAATTTGAAGATGATTGACATTTTAGCAATGTTAAGTCTGCCTCTCTGTGGACATGAGATTTATTTCTACTTATTTAGAATTTCTTTAGTTCTTCAATAATATTTTTCACTTCTCAGTGTGCAAACCTTCACTACATGTTAAATTATTTATTTTAAAGCATGTATACATTTGGTGCTATTGTAATTAGAATTATTTTAAATATAACTATAGACGATTTTTTGCTAGTTCATTGAAGTGTGATTGGTTTTGTATTTATCTTGCATCTTAATAGCTTAGTGAACTTAATTATCAGTTGTAATAGCTTTTATCACAGCATACTTAGGATTTTCTATATAAAAGATCTTGCAATTTTCTGACAGATAGTTTTAGTCATTTCTTTTTTAAAAAATTATTTTTTAGTTGTAGATGGACACAATGCCTTTATTTTATTTATTTATTTTTGTGTGGTGCTGAGGATTGAACCCAGGTCCTTGCATGTGCTAGGTGAGCACTATACTGCTGAGCCACAACCCCAGCCCACCCTTTATCTTTTTTTCTTGCCTAAATGCCTGATGAAGGCCTCCATTGCAGTATTAAACAGAAGTATCATGAGTAGATGATTTTTCTTTTTTTATTCTGGATCTAGAAGCAGTCTTTCACCATCAATTATGATCTTACCTGTGAGGTATTGTAGCGCCCCTATCACATTGAGGAAGCTCATTTTCCATCATATCTTGTTGAATTTCTAATCATAAAAGAATATTGGAATTTGTCAAGCATATTTCCTGGATCGATTGAAATGATTATATGTTCTTGTATTATATTAATATGGAGTTGTACATTCATTGATTTCTGTATGTGGAACTAATTAAACTTTTATTCCTGGGATAAATATTATTGGTCATGGTGTATGGTAGATAGATGTAGTTTGGGGTGTTTTCTTTGGGAGATTTGCGTCTCTAGTAATAAAGGATATTTTATTTTAGGATTTTTTTCTTATTATATTTTTGGACTTGATAACAGGGTAATAGAGAAGGAGCTGAGAAGTGTTCTTTCTTGTATTTCTTGATGGTGTAAAGTATTAACTAACCTTGGTTTTGATCTTCATTTATCTAATGGTTAAGATTTTAAACATCATGTCATGTACTTATTGGCTATTTATGTATTATTTTTAGAAACACATCCTTCAAATCCTTTTTTTTCTAATCTTTATTAATCAGGTCAAATTTAACACTAAAGATATTTAGAAAAGGTGTTTTTTTTCTCTCTGATAATTCTTTTGAGTTCTAATTTAAATTTTTTCTTGTTTTAATTGTATTCCAATTTTGAGTCAGTTTTGATAATTTCCATTTTCTTCACAATATAGCAATATCATCCACAACCTGTAAATAAATCACCACCCCATACATTATTTCCAGAAATGTTTTTATTTTGTAAAATTGAAAATGTGTGCTCTGAGAAACACACCATTAGGAGAATAAATAGACAAGACACAGACTGGGAAAAATATTTTCAAAACATACATGAATAAAAGAAATATTGAGAACTTTTAAATATGGAGACCTCTTTAAACTAGAATATAACAATCTATTTTTTAAAATAAAAAAAAAACTGAAAATCATAGAATATATACAAATGACATTCAAGCATATGGTGGGGGAGAGTATGGCAGAGATTTTTCTTACACAGCAAAGAAGAACCCAACTGATCTGAAAAGTTATAGCCACATATCAGCCTGAACTCAAGCCTTTATAATAGTAAAAGAATGTTTCATAATGTCCCCAAATGGAAACAACCAGATGACCCTGAATAGCTGAATATATAAAGAAATCATGATTCATTCATATAAATGAATGCTACTAAGCAATTAAAAATAATGGGGCATCAAACACTCAAAGATATTGACAAATCTTAAATGAACACCTTTAATTTAAACAAGCCAGATTTAAAACACTGGGTCATAAAAGATTGGCTCATAGGCTTAAATGCCAAATGCAAAACAAATTAAAAAAATTTTTTTGAAGAAAACATAGGAGAAAACCTAGATGTTCTTGGGTATTTCAATGGCTTTTTAGATACAACATCAAAAGCATAATCCATGAAAGAACTGATAAACAAGCCAAATGTCCTTACAATTAAAATTTCTGTTCAGTGAAAGACCAAGTACATAGAATGAGAAGACAAGCCATGAGAAAATATTTACAAAATATACATTTGATAAATGATTGTTATCCAATATCCATTTATGACCCTTAAAACTCAATAAAAATCAAGCAAACAATCCAATTAAAACATTAACCAAAGACTTAAACAGATAGATACCTCTCTTAAAGAATATATAAAGACAGAAAATAAGCATATGAAAAGATGTTCCTATCATAGGTCACAAGGAAAGTAAAATTGAAACAACAATGCCACTACACACCTATTAAAATAACTAAGGAACTGGGGTTGTGGCTCAGTGGTAGAGTGCTTGCCTCACATGTATGAGGCTCTGGGATTGAATTTCAGCACTTCATATAAATAAATGAACAAAACAAAGGCCCATCAACATCTAAAAAATATTTAAATAAAATAACTAAAATATGGAACATTGATACCAACAAATGCTGGCAAAGATGTGGAACATAGGAAGTTTCATTGCTCACAAGAACACAAAAGAATTTAGCCACTTTGGAAGGCAGCTTGGCAGGTTCTTACAAAAATAAATATACTCTTACCATATGATCCATCAATTATGCCCCTTGGTTGATTTATTTTCAGGTTGTGGATGATATTAAAAGGAATTTTAAATTCCTTTGTTGATCCAAAGGTATTTAAAACTTCTGTCCACCCAAACACCTGTACAAGAATGTTTGCTATAGCTTTAGTCATAATTGCCAAAAACTTGGTGTAATAAAGATTTCCTTTAGTAGGTGAAGAGATAAATAAACTCTGGTAGATCCAGACAATGGAATGTTATTCTGCACCAAAAGGAAATGAGGTATTAGGTCATGGAGAAAAGTTAAACATATGTATTACTAAGTAAACTAAGCCAATATGAAATGACAACATACTACATCATCCCAACAATATGACTTTCAGAAAGAGGCAAAAGTATGGAGACAACAAAACTTTAGTAGTTGCCAGAGAGTGGGATACAAGGAAAGGATGTGTAGAAAGAGCACAAAGGATTTTCAGAGCAATGAAAATCTGTATATGATACTATAATGATGGATGCATGACATTATACATTTGTCCAAACCTGTAGAATATACAGCACCAACAGCGAGCCCTGAGTTAAACTATAGGCCTTTGGTGGTTATGATGTGTCAACACAGGCTTATCAATTCTAACAAATGAACTACCCTGGTGGGGATTGTTGGTAATGGGGGAAGCTATGTATGCATGGAATCTAGGGAAATGTGGAACATTTTTGTGTCTTCTTCTTAATTTTTTGTGAACCTAAAACTTCCCTTTAAAAATGTATTTTAAAATGGCTATATAGCATAATATTTCTTTCATAAAATATTCTGTATAAAGAAAAACTATGGAGATAATAAAGAAATCAGTGGCAATCTGGATATGATGGAATGAGAATCACACTGGAACTTTGTGGTTTTGTGTTCACAACTTCACATAATAAAAGCAGGTGATAGGTTCCACTTAAGAGATATTCTACAAAACCATCTGGGCACTGCTTTTCAAAATTATCAAGATCATCATGGGAATTTTAATAAGAATCACATTAAATATGTATAGTGCTTTTGGTAGTATGGCCATTTGACAATATTAATTCTGCCTATCCAAGAACATGGGAGATTTTTCCATTTTCTAAGGTCTTCTCCAATTTCTTTCTTTATTGTTCTACAGATTCCCAAATTATTTTTTTCCAAGGCTATTGTGAATGGGAGAGTTTACCTAATTTCTCTTTCAGTTGATTCATACTGATGTATGAAAATGAGATTGATTCGTGATTGTTAATTTTATATCCTGCTACTTTGCTTAATTCATTTGTGAGTTCTAGAATTTTTCTGTTGGAGTTTCTTGTATCTTCTAAATATAGAATCATGTTATCAGCAACTAGGGGTAGTTTGAATTCTTCTTTTCCTACTTTTATCCTTTAATTTCTTTCTTCTGTCTAATTGCTCTGGCTAGCATTTCAAGGACTATGTTGAATAGAAGTGGTAAAAGAGGGCATCCTTGTCTTGTTCCTATTTTTAGAGGGAATCCTTTCAATTTTTCTTCATTTAGATTGATGTTGGCCTTCAGTTTAGCATAGATAGCTTTTACAATGTAGAGGTATGTTTCTACCATCCCTAATTTTTTTAGTGACTAGAAAATGAGTGGATGCTGTATTTTGTCAATTGCTTTTTCTGCATCTATTGAGATAATTGTGTGATTATCATGTTTAAGTCTATTGATGTGATGAAATCTGTTTATTTATCTCCTTATGTTTAACAACCTTGCATTTCTGGGATGAACCCAACTTGATCATGGTGCACTAATTTTTAAAATATTTTTTTTAGTTGTTGATGGGCGTTTATTTTATTTGTTTATATGTGGTGCTGAGAATTGAACTTAGTGCCTCACACATGCTAGGCAAGCACTCTACCACTGAGCTATCACCCCAGCCTGCACTATCTTTTAAATTTGTTTTTGTATGGGATTTGCAGCATTTTATTCAGAATTTTTGCATCTACATTCATCAGGGATATTGTTTTGAAGATCATCAAAAACAATGAATCCCACCAAGGAAAATCTTGGTTTTGAACATGTGGGAACTTTCTTTAATACTTTTGTAACTTTCATGTAATCTAAAACTATTATAAATTCAAAATGTGATTTTAAAAAGGCCAATGCCATCCATGAAAACTAAGAAAGTGGATTAAATAATTGGACCATAGGGGAATAATTTTATAAAGTTGACATCAAAATATTTAAATATTAATTATTGACTATAATCTAGATTCTTTTCACTCTATTTGACAAAACCTGATGCAAATTGAAGCAAAAAAGGAAATTTTATTTGCTCAAAGAACTGAAAGACTCAGAGATTTCTGCTAACATCATAATTGAAGAGAACTAAGAAATCCAAACATGCTATAGAGCAACTCTCTACAGTTCACCACTGATTTATGCTGCTAGATTTTGTTCTCAGCACTTCCACCTCAGGATGGAAAGTGACTAAAGGCAGCTCTGTGTTTAGATTATTCCTCTCAGCAGCACTTTCTAGAAATGTGGCTTTCCCTTGCTGGTAGCTTAAAAAAATCCAATATTAAGTCTAACTGGACAACTAAAAAGGGCTGTCACTTACCACTGTTAAGTTATGAGGGAAGGGCTCAGAACTGGAGGGTACAGTCAGCTCCAACTAATCCCTATGGAAGAGAGTGGGTTGAAATCCAGGAGAAAAGAACCTGGGATATGGATTGAGTTAATCCCAGACAGAAAAAAAGAGTTAAGTATGATTTTGAGTTCTTTGATCTGGTTGCAGAAAGTATACGTTAAAGCATAGAAAGTAAGTAAATGCAAAAACAGAAACAGGAGCCAGGAATGTTGGCATATGCTTGTAATCCCAGTGGTTTGGGTAGCTGAGGTAGAAGGATTACAAGTTTGAGGCCAGCCTCAGCAATTAAGAGAGGCTCTAAGCAAGTATCAAAACCTTGTCTGAAAATTAAAAAATAAGAAAGGGCTGGGGATGTTGCTCAGTGGTAAATGCCCCTGGGTTGAATCCCTGATGGAGATGGAGATGGAGATGGAGATGGAGAAGGAGAAGGAGAAGGAGAAGGAGAAGGAGAAGGAGAAGGAGAAGGAGAAGGAGAAGGAGAAGGAGAAGGAGAAGGGGAAGGAAGGAAGGAAGGAAGGAAGGAAGGAAGGAAGAAAGAAAGAAAGAAAGAAAGAAAGAAAGAAAGAAAGAAAGAAAGAAAGAAAGAAAGAAAGAAAGTAGTTCTGAGGAAAGAGCAAGAGAACATATCCAGTTTTGGCCAACTTGACTTTCACATTTTTTGGTACAACCAGGTATACTTGCCTAAAGTAAATAATGTGGAAACACAAATGGAAACAGGTTGGAAAAAAATGAAGTTTTTGTTTTTACACTATATGTTTATTGCATATACTTCTTAGAGTTTTATATCATTATATTGTCTCTTTAAAGCCTGCTGCCAGATCTTTGTATAGAGTAAACCTTATGGCTGACTATTGAATTCACTGCTTTGCAGGGTGAGGGTGATACTGTACCTTGTGATTTCTCATTCTTAAATTAATAAATAAATTATGACGTGCTTTAATGAAGATTAAAATAATAGACAAGGTTAATGTTCATTCAATTGAAACACTAAGATCTTCAACAGCCAGCTGAGGTCTGATGTGTAAACTGCATGTTTATACAGGGTTTTAGGTGGGTATAAGCTTCCTAAAATATGACTGCTGTTTCTCCTCTGTGTCTCAAATGATTTTCTCTTCCCTTTGTTCAAGAAAAAGACTTCCACAATCACCAGAAAGATATATTTAAAAGCTATGAATCTGAAATTTCAAAAAGAAAAACTTTGACCCTAAGTAAAGGTAACACAACTATCCATATTCAGTCAAAGCTCATACAGTTCCTATCACACCACTGAATAGTCATCTCTTTTTACATTCTCTATAAACAGGACATAAAATGGCATAAGAGCTGAATGAATCCCATACCTTACATATACTAAAGAAAGCTGTTGCCCATTATACTCATTTGGGTCCTTTGACTGGAAGCAACAGAGACTAACTCAGACTAAGCAAAGTAAAATACCTGCATATACTAAGGCTCCAGGGTCAGTCATAAAATCAAAAATATGGACTGAACTATGTCCTTTCTGTTGAAGTTTTAATAAAGATTTGGCCTTTAAGAGGAAATGAAGGTTAGATGAAGCCATGTGAGTTAATCCTAACCCACTATGACTGGTAAAGAGAGGAAATTAGGACAGGAGCACAGAGAGAAGATTATATGAAACTGCAGGGAAACAGTGGCCATCTACTAGACCAAAAAAAAGAGCCCTCAGAAGAATCCATCCCTGCTCTCACCTTGATGTCAGACTTTAAGCATCCAAAAAAATAAGTGTCTATTGTTTAAGCCTGTTCATTTTTTAATTTGTTGTATTTAGTTATGGGAGCTCTAGCAAACTAATAATACTGCATTACTAAGAACCAAGAATCCAAAAAAGATGACAATTAAAGTTATCTCCTGGAATAATTATAAAACAAATGAATAGTTATTTCCAAACTGCAGTACTTGAATAGAAACAGTATGAATTCAGACCATCTTTATACAAATTCAACGAAAAGTCAAAACTCCAGGCTAAAGAAGTTTATTGGGCAAGCTTGAGCAGCATGCCCACTTACTGACCAGAAGATGAAAACATTATCTTAACCTACAGATACAATAACACAGCGTGAACAGCGTGAAATGAAAATGGGAAGGGATCCAAATAATAAGTAATTTGCTTCTTCTCCCTCTCCTCCCTGCCCCCCCTCTCTCTCTATATATATATGTGTGTGTGTGTGTGTGTGTGTGTGTAATATATATACATGTATGTGTGTGTGAATATATACATATATATATATATATATATACACACACCTATATTTATATATGTGTATGTGTGTGTGTGTGTGTGTGTGTGCGCATATATGTGAGGGCAAAATCCTCTACATTCTACATCAGAGGGACACTCTGCATATCTAGAGAATGATGAATGAAAAGGAGATAAGTTAGACAGAAAGGGAGACAGAAGACCTATTTTTCAGAGAGGGTCTCATAGGTCACAGGAGGAAATAGAGATTAATTCTAGTGCAATATGAAGCTGTCACAGTTTTATTCAGGGAAGCTCTAAAATCTGTTTTACATTTTGAGTGATGATTATTATATTAGCAATGTACCAGGGAAGGTGTATAGAAATAACCAAGGTAAGGTTCGTGGCTGGCAGGATTATTGTATTAGAGAAGAGGGAGATGCTGACTTGGGCCAAGACAGAAGGAGATGAGTTGACGAGATGTCATTAGATTCAGAATGTATTTTAAAGGAAAATCTGAGAGAACTTGCTGATTAATTGACTGTCAAGAGGAGAAAAAAAGGTTCCATAACTCTTAGGTCTTTGACCTGAATAATTGAGTTATACATCATTAATTGACAATGGGACCACAGGGAGGCACATCTGGGAGGAGAGGGGGCACTCATCAGATATGAAGAGATTGGTGTTGACTATGTTAATTTGGTACGTCTATTCTCTAGTAAAGAGAAACTTTCAACTGGGCACAAAACTGAATAAATAATATACATTTGCAAATTAAACTCAGTAAGGTGGCGGGCTACTAGTGACCTCAGCGAAAGCAGCCGCAGAGCAGTGTTGTGGACAAATCCCGGATTGAAGTGGAGGAACAAGATGCGAAGATGTGTAAAAAGAAAATGAAGAGTTTTTCCAGAAGCAGTGAAGTGGGAGGCTAAATTGGGATACAGCAGAAAGGTTAGAAATTAAAATTGGATGCTATTATATGCTGACGAAATTATTCAGTCAAGTACAACTTGATAGTGTGGTGGGGAGGAGGAGACGACTGTGCAGTGTCAGAGCAGGTGAGACAGCATCAGAGCTCACATCCATAGGCTGGCAGCAGAAAGGACCAAGAACGATCTGGTAATTTGGAATATATTTCACAAGCGGAATATATTTTATTATAGCTGCAGGTGGTTGTAGAGAAGGTAGGAGGGAGATGGGGTACTACTTGTCTGATCTTTCCTTCTTTCTCCTGGTGAAAGAAGTGAGCCAAGCACTTAGGAGTGGGAAGACAAAGGGGAAATTTGACATTCGGAGAGAGATGTGACATAGCCTTTGCACACGGAAGGGAAAGTGAGGTTGCTAGGAAAATTCAATGGGATTGCCAGGCAGGGTTGCGTTTCTCCACCTGCCTAGATTTAAAGTGAGACACTAGCACAGTCAGTGGGTCTGTCTTTAGAGACAGGAGCTCAGCATAAGGACAGGTGGGTTTCATCAGATTTGAGAGTTTTTCTTGGAAGTTTAATAGAGTTAGAGAGAGTAAGAGCAAGGGCCTGAAAAGGAAAGAATCAATGCAAAAGAGAGATTGCAATGTTGTGAACAAGGGACAGACAGGCCAAACAAAAAAGCAAGTTGACAAAATTGCTAGTAACCAAGGCCAATCTAAAAGACTACTGCCTTGGGTGGATTCCATCCACAAAGGCCTAAAGCAATGGGTTCTTTTTATTGGAAATTGTCACCTGATTGAGCAGGTCAAGCAACAAGAGGCAGGACTATGAATTTCTTCTATGGACTAAATCCAGGTCATGGGAAGGGTAATAGGCCCGAAGAAGTCACAGACTCATGTGTTCACATCATCCTCTTAAATTACTCCTAAAAGTTTTAAGAACATCCTCCTGAGACTTATTCATTGTCCAAGGAAAAATCCATTTCAACTTCCACCCTCAGCTCCCTCCAAGAGGAGCTAGCTAGATCATATGCCACTCCCTTTAATAACCATATGGAATCGTGATGCAAGAGATGGTCCCAAAGCAGGGCATCTAGGAACAAAATTGCATTATCTCATGATGTGTGAACTCCTGACTCAATGCAGTTATTCTGCATTCTTGAGATTCATCCTACTCTGATGTTTGCAAGAATGTGAAAACTCTTGTCTCCATTTTCTTATATTTCATGTTCATCCCAGAGTTTCCGCTGATAACTCTGTTGTTATGAATTTATGAATGCAATATTAACTTTCTACTAAATAACTAGCTAATACATCTTGGCATTCAAATATAGAAGTCACTTTTTAATGAACAGTTCTCAATAGTTGTCAGATATATTACATCTACTGATGTATTTTTACTGCTGCTTCCTTAATCTATAGTAGGCTTATTGGTGTAGTTGGCTCACAGTAAAGGGTAATTCAGAATTAAGGATTAGAAGGCATCTCAGAGGATCATTTTAACAGCAATCACATTGTACACAACCAAGGCATGTCATGTGACGCTATGCTGCATTAGTTCTTTTTCTCCACATTTTAATTAGTGCATTATGGTTGTACATATTGATAGGGTTTATTTTTAACATATTCATACATGCATACAGTATAAAAATATAATTTGGTGATAGCTCTTTACTTTGTGTAACACATATAATTCCCTCCATTTTACAGGTATACTTAGTGTTTCTAGGGATGAAATACTTAACCAAATTCATACTGCTTCTCAAACTGAAAGATAATTTTACTCTCAGTTAATGTCTGCCTAAATTTTTGGCTTTTAATCTTACAACTCTGAAAAATTAGCACTTCCTAAAAGATATATCTTCCCCATTTCTCCCCCTGCATATGATATGAGTAAGTTGAGATTGAAAATCAGGAACTGATTTGCCTATGTTTCCATAGTTAATTGACAGGAGTGTTCAAGTTGTCACCCCAAATCTTAAAATGTTGAAAAGTTTCTCTAACCGCTATATTTTTAGTAGCACACAGTTTAGTCCTATTGTTTATTTTGAATATACCGCATGTGGTTACGATCCCTGTGGCAGGTAAAATTGAAGCATTGAGACCAAAAACATCAGAACTGGGTGACTTTAAAAGCCAATAAGGAAATATTTGTTTTCATCAGTACAATCAACCTATCATTTTTTTCTTATCATACAATGTCACTACAGCTAAAAAGTATCTTTTATATGGAAAGCACCACAAAAAAATTTTGTTGGGCTGGGGATGTGGCTCAAGCGGTAGCGCACTCGCCTGGCATGCGTGCGGCCCGGGTTTGATCCTCAGCACCACATACAAACAATGATGTTGTGTCCGCCAAAAACTGAAATAAATATTAAAATTCTCTCTCTTCTCTCTTTCTCTCTCTCTCTTTCTTTAAAAAAAATTTTGTTTCTGTGAGTTTAATACTTCATAGTCCATAAATGTTTTCTTCTGTAGAAGTAATTTAACACCAAATTGCAAGACAAAGTAATTATGGTAGTATACCATAATAGAACAAATAGGAGTTTCATGAATTAAGTGAATTGAAATTACCTAAGCAAATAACCAAACCTTTTCCTTCCTGTATTACATACAATCATTCCAGAGAGAAGTTTTTATCACTTTTCTCTTCATTATGTCTTCAAAATGAGAGCTTTTAGTATCAACCCAAGTGGGTAATATTCTAATTTTGCAAGATTGCAACTGTAAAATTTTGTAAAAAAGAAAAACAATGGTAATGAAATATAAATTAAACAGTTCTATTCATTTTAGCAAAGAAGAATACATTCGTAATTAAATGTTTTCTTATCAACTAAAAGATGTGTTCATTTATAGTATCAGCTTTAAGGGAGAATAAAATGTAGGATAAGTAAATTTATGTATTCTATTAAAATAACATTTTCAAAGAGACTTGAATAAGGAAAACATTAAGCAATGGTTATATTGTCAATTAATATACAATAATGAGTGTTTAGATGAACTACTGGGAAATAATTTAAATATTCTTATTGTAAAAACTGATGAAAGAAAAATAAATAAAAATAAGGATAAAGTTTTGATCCATGATATATGTACCTTTGAGTATAATTAAAATTACTTATAAACTTGATTGAAACATCGAAGCTGTTGGTTGATTAAGTTGTTGAGTTTGGGCCACACTTTCATTTTTTATCAGTTTGTTTTCTTATTTCTTTATTTAACAGTAACATAGACAAAAATGGCAAGCAGAAAATAGTAAAATAAATATTTCATAAATTTGATTGCCAAAAGCTCTTATATTTAGAAAAAAAATATTTCATAAATTTGATTGCCCAAAGCTCTTCTATTTAGAAAAAAAAATTACTCTGCAATTCCCAGCTGCCATGAGCTGATTAACTTTCCCTGCCACACCCTTCAGAAGCAGAGTAATGGAGCCTACCAGTCATGGACTGAGACTTCTGAAACTGGAAAAATGTACTCCTTGACTGGATCCAGGAAGTGGCAAAAAAAAAATCTCTAAGGTGACCTAACATTTTAAGTATTACTTCTGTTTTCAGCTCTGAATTTTAGAGTCTGAACATTGCCACATGCGTATTTACAAGAAGGAAAATATGGACAACCTGCAAAATCAGTATTTTTCTTGGTCTCATCAAAGTATTGAGATCATAGAATAAACAGCCACCCTAAAATTTGGAATGACTAAGCACATCCAGAGAGACACAGAGAGGCAGGATCATCTTCTTGGAGTAGACCTCTGGAGTCTTAATCTGGTAGGAATATTTAAAAGATAAGTTTTTTGAGTTATACGTAGAAAAATGAAGACTAACGTGAGAGTAAGAAAGTCCTCTGGTCTGGAGTCCTTTGATGGGTTTTATCTTAGGAACTTCAACAGCTTCCCATGATGAAAATCCAAGAAAGGTCTTCTCATGACTTTGTTGGAAGGAGAAGAAGATTTTTGCAGCCATGTTCACAGTTACACAAGCCTATTCTTCAGGGGAAGGACACTGCCAGAACTATGGGAAGGGTGATATAAACAGAGATGTGGAAACTCTTAAGAATTAACATAAAAGACAGTCTTTTGAAAATGAAATGCACAGTGAAGGAAAGGAAAGCTTTGAATGTCATCATTGCTAGAATCAGTTCAGCTTGAATAACTCAATAGAAACTTCCAAAATATAAATGCAAAGAGGAGAATATAATTTAAAAATATAGAGAATAGAAGATTAAAGTATGTTGGCGCAACTGTGAAAGGTATAAGATATAAGAAGGGCTGGGGTTGTGGCTCAGTGGTAGAGGCTCTTGCCTAGCATGTGTGAGGCACTGGGTTCAATTCTCAGCAACATATATAAATAAATAAGTAAATAAAATAAAGATTCATCAACGACTAATGAAAATATATATAAAAAAGATATAAGAAAAAGACCTGAGGAAATATTTCATATAGTAATTATCAAAAATTTTCCACATAAATGAAAGATCCAAGCCACAAATACAGGACATTCAGAGAACATTGACCAAGATAAACACCAAGAGCATAAGTTCATCATATATTATTCAAACTGTGGGAAACCAAGGACAAAAACCCTCCTGAACCAGAAGGACAGAAACAATCACTTATAGAGGAAGGCAAATATGAATTACAGCAGCTTGTCATTGGAAACTATAGAATGTGCAAGCAAGAAGAGAGGAGTAAAATATTTAAAGAATTTAATTTTTTTTAAAACTAAAATAATGTATCTAGTGAGCTTATTTTTTAAAACTGAAGCTGTAAAGACAAAGACTGAAGGAAAACATTAGCAACAATTCTGTTCTTCAGGAGAATTTAAAAGAAATCCTTCAAGGGTGAAGAAAATGGTATGTTAGAAACATGGATAAAGTCAGATCATCAGAGAAGGGATAAATGAATACAATATTTAAAAAAAGAAAAAATAAGATGTTAATTCACCTGATTTACCCTGTAGTCATCATTTTAGTGCTATGGTATCAGGGTTTTAAAAAAATAAAATAAAACTAAGCAATTTCTGCAAAGCACTGAATTGTCCCGTTCCTTGCTCAGCCTGGGAAGTTTCATATTTCTAATATCTAGAGTTAAACTGTAACAGGACAGAAACAAGCTTCTGTTACCTGAATTTGTGCTAGAGGAATTATTTAATCTTGGCCAGACAAGAATTGCTGAGTTCTCATCCGTTCAGATCTTCAGATTTTTTTTTTTTTTTTTTTTTTTTTTTTTTTTTTTTTTTTTTTTTTTTTGGTGGTGGTGGTGGGATACCAAAGATTGAACTCAGTGAACTCAGGGGCACTCGGCCACTTAGCCACACCTCCAGACCTATTTTGTATTTTATTTAGAGGCAAGGTCTCACTGAGTTGCTTAGCACCTCACCATTGCTGAGGCTGACTTTGAACTCATGATCTTCCTGCCTCAGCCTCCAGAGGCCACTGCCATTACAGGCATGTGTCACCGCACCCAGTTCCATTTAGATCTTTAATTTTTTATATTTACATATAAATATAGAAACCTCTGTAGGTTGCTAGAATCCTTTTTACTTGCTTTATATTATAAAGGTGTCCATTTCACTCTCCTTGGCCCACCGTCCGCCCCCCTCCTTTTCTCAGAGTGGTCTCCAGTGCTCTGGCATGTTAACATTGGTAGTAGCATGGCAAGAGGTTATCCTGCACACTAGATTGTTATGTATAAAAATAAAATATTATTTTTACTTTTTTTTAAAATAGCCCATGGCTCAAGTCTTTGAAAAGCCTGATAAAACCTATTAGTGATTAGTAAATTCATTACTTTATAAAGCTTGTTTAACTCTCATGAGACTTGCTTTATTACATGTGTTCCACAATGCAAACAAGTATTAGCTGATGAAATAATGAAAAATAAATTCTTAGGCCAAAACTAATGAGAGAAATAAATTGAATTGGGGTGCTTTAAGTTGGTGGTTTCAAACTCTAAAAGTAGAGCTTCCAACTTTCTAGAACTTAACTTCAGCCAGAACACAGATATTTTGATGTAGAGTAAACAAGAAGGATATGTCACCCTGTAAATAGTTTTTTTCCACTTGCCTGTAGGCTACAGGCTATATGTTGTAAAAAAAAAAAAAAAAACAGAAAAAGATAATAATAATGTTCTGTACCTACCACAATTGTGGACTGTCTTACAAATTCAGTGTTTCAGTTGTGAGAACTCAATTCCAAACCAATTCCCTCCTGCAGGTACAATATTCCCCCCCCCATTTTATTTATATATAAAAAAACATATTATTACCTGGCATTCTTTCAGAGTTTTGTGATAAGCATAGCAACAGCACTGGTACTTTAAAGTACATTCAAATACATCAATTTCTCAAACTCTTCCAAAAAAAAAATTGTTCAGAGTTATTCAAATGTTCTTCTCACTGATCATAAAACCAAACACAATAACTTTTACTTAGGGGCAATTAAACGGTTTGTGCCCTAAACTTTGAAAATGCTTTTGGGGATGGATTTTAATGGATACTTGGGTATCTCAGCCTGGAGTATTCTGGTATTTGGTCCTTCATTCTACTTGGACAGAAATCAAATTGGAAAGAAAGAAACACAGTTGGTCTGGCAGAGAGGTGAGTGATGCTTTCGAAATATCTGCAAATCCCATTTTCTTTTCAAGTTCACAGTAGATTGGGGAAAGCGTCTTGCCAATATCTCAAGAATGCTGCTTGCCTCTGAAGAGAGCCTCAAGAGGGAAAGCTGTGTGAAAAGAGGGAGAGTGAAAAAGGATGGAAAGCAGACATTTCTGCAATCTTGTACAAGATTTATCCTCAGTGTACTTTTGGCTGTATTTTAGCTAGAAAACTTTTTTCTTTTGCACTTCAGAAGAGACACAGATTTTTTTTTGAAGGGGTTTTTACATAAGTAAAACCAGATAGTTGGCTGTTTTCACCAACATAATTCCGTCAAAAAAAAAAGTGTCTTCATAGAGTGTCTAGAAATCACCGGAATATGTGCCAATCCTGCAAGGAAGCGATGGCACTTGGGATATTTTGGTGTAGTCGGTGTCCTTTGAGTATTGAGAGCAGGAGAACAGAGATTCGCATCTGGGATCCTCAATTCTCTGTTCCTGAAAATGTCATCTTAACAGATCTGCTCAGCCTCAAACATGTCATCTGACTTCAGTTTGATCCATCGATGTTTCAAAGAGTCTTTGATGCAGGACATATGTTGTAAGGATGTACCACCCAGGTGTAAATTTTGACCAGTGCTCCTTTTATTTTTAAGGCTACTGAGTTAACACCTATATAAAATTTTGGAGTTCTTGTCTTCACAGCTGTCCTTCCATTTTCATACCTCCTATACTGACTCTGACTTGTCAATAACTATTATTTGACAGCAAAATGGCCAAATGAAGTTCTTAAAAAAGAATTTCTCTTATCTAAGTCCTTTGAAAGGAAAGGCAAAGGAAGAATTTACGGTTAAGCAATTTCTTAAGCCGGAGCTGTTTCAGTTCAGACTGGACCTATAGACTTTGTACTAGTAACTTCCATACAATATATGTATATTTTAAATACCCCATGAAATTAACTGTTTTGTGTTGACTTCTGTGCACTTTGAGGCAACCAGTGGCTAGTTTTCTCTTCCATGTCTCTGATCATACTGGCATTTATCTCAATTGACTGATTATTATTGAAATAAATACAAAAAGTCCAGGAGTGTGTTATCTTCTATGTAAAATTGTTAATAAAGATGCATTTATAGAACAAAATACATCCTAGGCATGTTAAGCTGTCGATGCCCGAGGGGTGAGAAACCTTGGAAAAGGAATTTCCTAAACAAATCTTATGTAAGGGAGATAGCACTCTGTTCATTGATTTCATTCTACTAATAAGATGCTAGGTGAGCTGATGATATAGCTTAGCAGTAGAGCACTTATCTAGAATGTGCATGACCCTGGATTCCATCACTCACACTGGGAAAAAGTGAGGGAGGGGGATGTTATAAAACACAGTAGAAAAGAAATAAAAATGATCATTTTTTCTCTATTTCAAATTACATTTTTTTATCTAGATGAAAGCAAATCCAAAACTCATGAGTATTAATGCACATGAGTAATTAAAGTCTTTAACAGGGCTATGTTTGGAAAACCACTAAAACAGAACTTTTGAGTATGAATTAAGTCTATCCTACTGAATATGTAAGTGTTCATGGTATAACATACTTATCTTACCTTTCAATTTTTGACAGCCCTCTTGATTTGAAAATTATCATTGGTTTCTATTTTACACTCACTATTTATCAAATATTGACCCCATTAAACTGAAAAAAATCTACTACCTGCAAAAGCATAAGAATTTTTGCAGGTAAGGAAACAGGCTTAGACATATTCATGACCTTGGCCAAGACGGTTTGTTAGAATGAAAGGAGCCTAGATGCAAGGTCACTGATTCCTGCAGGCCATCCTGGAGAGCTAAGACTGCAGACAGGTGTTATGGAACAGCAGGGTGCAGATGCCGTGCAGGCCTGCCTTAACCACTGGGCCCCCATGGAAGGGCTGGGACTCTCCACCCTATGGATATTCTGAGCCTTGTAAAATATGTCCTTATAATGATCCACCTAGAGATAAAAGGGGAATGGTTTATTCATCGACTCCTATCTCCCATTGACCAGGAGCAAATCCCAAGGCTGTTAATTCAAGCACATTTCCAGGTTGCACATTGTGAAGCACCTAATAAAAAGCCCTGGATTGGAAAGCAAGTTCTAGAAGGTTCTATATGTGTCTGAAATGGGCCAAAACCTGTCTGAACTAGTCACAGCCACAATAATAGATTGTGAACTGGAGCAAAAAGACTTTGATATGGGGTACAAGAGATATTCAATATACTCCATACATTTCTACTTTCTCTAGAGGAATACTTGGAGAACAAACTTTTTCCAAGTAACATTCTGATATTCAAACAAGTCATTAAAAATTATAACTCATTAAACTATTTTAGCTATTAAAGCCAGCATAATATCCTGTGCAAAGAAGATATTCACTAAAAACTACTGGCTTGTTTAATTATGATTCATCTATTAAGGCTATTTTTTAGTTTTTTTTTAATTTGACTTATTATTGCAATTGAAATCTATATTTTCCCTAAATTGTTTTTTTTTCATTATCAAAATAAATTAGTGGATAAGCCATCCTTTTTTTTTTCTCCTGCTTAATTACAAGTCTTCTCTTATGTTTTATGTAGAATTTACATCACTTGCAATATGACATGGAAATAGCTGGGCAGAGCGTGAGAAATAAAGCATGACCCCCAGACCCCCCCCCCCCCCCGTAGAGCTGTTACTTTTCCTGGGACACTCCATCTCCCTTCATCCGTAAAAGTACATGCTAAGGGTGGTTTCTTCAGGAATGACAGGCTATTTTACTTTATAGGTTAATTGGTGTCACAATCTGTCCTGAATCATGTGCTCCAAGCTTATGTTTTAGTCCTTTTATTATCTTTTGTATGTAGTCAGACATGTACCTGAAGCCTTTGGCTGCAGAATTATGTCAACTTCATTCTTCCCTGATCTAATAAGGAGGTTTTTAGAATTTCAGTGTTTGACAGAGGTCTTGATGCAGAACACAAGGATGTGAATAAAACATAACACACATGGAAAGAGGATCCTTCACCAACTATGGGAAAGATGACACAGGAAGGGAGATGAATTCCATGGATGTCTGTTCCCAGAGTCACAGTCACAAAGAAGACTTCCCAATGTGTGTCCAGGGAACTGCCCACATGTGTACAAAAGAGCACCATGTCTATAATAGGAAACTGTATCCTTAGCTACATTTTAATACATCTAAAAGATAAAGAAAAATCTGAAATTCAGAACAATTCTGGATATGATGATTTGAACATAGGGAGAACCAACCAAGGTTTACTAAAGAACTGATTCAGGTAGCTATGTATAAAATAATAAGCACCATGATCCAAACAGTGAACCCAGCCATCATGGTTATAATCCAGCTAAATGGATCTGGAAGCCATATATTCTATGACCAATCTGTCCAAAATCTTCAACTTCTTATATTTCATATTGTCTAACTGCCCCACATTTTCAGTTTTTTCTGTGCATTAGCAATAGTTGTGATAATATATCTTAAGTGTAAGAAAAACAATGCATCCTGTATTATGAAGTAATCAATTTCATTTTATATGATAATATAAGCATGACAAATATTATAAGATATTTTAACTTATTCATTTTTTCTCCATAAGAAACTTTATAAATTCATTAATTTTCTTAGCAAATTGTATTTAATTTTACCCATTAAGTGAAAGAATGTACTATACTATAATCATTGCCATATTTACATATTTAATGCCTTTTTTTGTTTTTTTAATGCTTATTTAATTTGTTCAGTCACTTTTCTTATTTAGGGATTCGCAAAAGAAAAATGTTGTTAAATAACCTTTTGACCATTTAAATTTTGGATACTTAATTAAGCATAGCATTTCAATTGTATACTACTGGTTAATTTCTATCAAATTGGAAAAAAACCCTCTTCGATGTGTTATCCCACAAGGCAAAAGCTGATTTTGTCTAAAAATAAATCAAACTTCAAAATGAATATTTGAATTATCAGTTGGTTTAAAGTTTCTGCTCAGGTATTAACTATGAAAAGACATATTTTGGTGACACATTGTTAATGTGTGAACTTTCATTTCTGGCTAAAATAGAAAAGTACCTTTCCAAAAGAAATTGAAAATTTCTCTTTCTCTGATTATTTTTATCAGAAAGTAAAACTAATACTTAACTTTAAGAGTTAGGAATGAAAGACTGAAGAAGAGATTAACAAAGAAGTTAAGAAACAGTGACCAAATCATAAGATTTGTGTAAGTGCTTAATAGTTACAGAAGCAGAGGTAGGTGTAGAGAATAAGTAGGAAGAAAAAGATGAAATGATTTGAAAATGACAATACTCAGCAGTTAGAGAAAGAAGAAGGAAAGGGATTCAGAAGTTGTCTCCACCCTCTCTGAAGGCACAAGGGAAAAACAGCAACTTGGTCTTAACATGCCTGTTATTTTGATGTGCTTAATTCTTCTCTCCTGGAGTCTGCATTTTCATGATTTTTTTTTTTTAAATCATGACATAAGTATTTTATGAGTACACCGACATTTGGCTGTACAGAAAGTTTCTAAAATGTTCTGCCCATGTATGTTAGATGTCTTTATAATGACATGAGAGAAAATCTACTTTAAAGGAAACTTCATCTATGAAGGGAAATGTGGGAATCATGTTACCAGGAAGTTAAATAAGAGGGCTGGTCTTACCAAGCACCATTCTTGGGCTCAGAAACACCACTGGAACTCATGTCTTCCCATATCTCTGGACTGGCTTCTTCTGCTTAGTTCCATTACTAAGCAACCTATTTCCTCCTGGTTGCCCAATGCCTTCCAGGCTCCCAGGTCAGCAATCCACATATGCTTTTATTTTTCCAATCTAGCAGGAGTAAAGTTTTTATAACAGCTATGTCATCAACCAGATGATCTAAAAACTGAAGCAATCTTTTTTTTTTTTTTTTTTTTTTTTTTTACTGTTTAATCTTTTATTTTACTGTTTCCAATCTGTACTCTTATTTCTTGTTCTTGCCCTATGCAATACTGAGGACATCCAGTACCATGTTGAACAAGACTAGTGGAAGCGTACATCCTCATCTGATATTTTCTTTTGCCATGAAGTATGATGCCAGCTGTAGTTAGTTTGGATTCAGCAGATGCTGTGCTTCATGTTGAGAAGTTTTCCTCTTCCTAGTTTGATAAGAGGTGTTTTTTTTTTTTTATTGGTTGTTCACAACATTACAAAGCTCTTGACAAATCATATTTCATACATTAAAATCAAGTGGGTTATGAACTCCCATTTTTACCCCAAATACAGATTGCAGAGTCACATCGGTTACACATCACATTTTTACATACTGCCATATTAGTAACTGTTGTATTCTGCTACCTTTCCTATCCTCTACTATCCCCCCTCCCCTCCCCTCCCATCTTCTCTCTCTACCCCATCTACTGTAATTCATTTCCCTCCATGTTTGTTATCCCATTCCCCTCATAACCTCTTATATATAATTTTGTATAACAATGAGGGTCTCCCTCCATTTCCATGTGATTTCCTTTTTTTTCTCCCTTTCCCTCCCGCCTCATGTCTCTGTTTAATGTTAATCTTTCTTCCTGCTCTTCCTCCCTGTTCTGTTCTTAGTTGCTCTCATTATATCAAAGAAGACATTTGGTATTTGTTTTTTAGGGATTGGCTAGCTTCACTAAGCATAATCTGCTCTAGTGCCATCCATTTCCCTGCAAATTCCGTGATTTTGTCATTTTTTAGTGCTGCGTAATACTCCATGGTGTATAAGTGCCACATTTTTTTTATCCATTCATCTATTGAAGGGCATCTGGGTTGATTCCACAGTCTAGCAATTGTGAATTGTGCTGCTATGAACATCGATGTGGCAGTATCCCTGTAGTGTGCTCTTTTAAGGTTTTCAGGAAATAGTCCGAGAAGGGCAATAGCTGGGTCAAATGGTGGTTCCATTCCCAGCTTTCCCAGGAATCTCCATACTGCTTTCCAAATTGGCCGCACCCATTTGCAGTCCCACCAGCAGTGTACAAGAGTACCCTTTTCCCCACATCCTCGCCAGCACTCATTGTTGTTTGACTTTGTCATGGCTGCCAATCTTACTGGGGTGAGGTGGTATCTTAGGGTGGTTTTGATTTGCATTTCCTTGACTGCTAGAGATGGTGAGCATTTTTTCATGTACTTGTTGATTGATTGTATGTCCTCCTCTTAAAAAATTTCCTGAATTCAAAAAGGTCTCTGTATAAAGAGATCTTATGCAAATTTATTCACACTTTTATATAAAATGAAGAATATATGGAGAACAAATTAAAATCACTACAGTATTTTAAATTGCTCTAAATATAAAATATACAAGTATAAATTCAACTAAACATATAACATATAAATGTTAAAATGTTAATGAAGTAAACCAGAGAATCCCTAAATAAATGGAGAGATATATTTGTTCATGGTGTGGAAGAGTTAACACAGTAAAGACATCAATTTTCTCCTATCGATGTGTTTGTTTAATTCAGTTCTAACAATCCCATCATAGGCACAGACAAGCTTATTTGAAAATATGTATGGAATAATTTACTATTTAGAAAAGTTGAAGCAATTTTGAAAAAGAAGAATGAAGTTGGAGGAATTAATCTACCTGATTTCAAGCCATATTATATAGCTTCAGTAATCAAGACATTACCCTAAGTACATTTATGAAGACACGAATGGTGTGAAAATACTTTGTGTACAATCAGTGACTTGAAAAATTGTGCTCTATATGTGTAATACAAAATGAATTGTATTCTGCCATCATGTATAACAAATTAGAATAAATAAATAATTTAATTTAACAAAAAGGAACATAAGGTATGATAAAGAACCAAAATGGAGAATTCCAGAAATAAATTCATAGTTTTTCTTAGGTAGCTTTTGCCTCACTAGAGGAAGAAGTGTGCGAGAACAATTGGGAATCCATAGGCAAAATAAAAACAAAACCTTAGTCTTTAACTTCCTACCTTATATAAAAAATTAACTGTAAATAAATTTTGCAAAATAAAAAAAAAAGCTATGAACTCACATACTCACTTTAATATTTTTACCATGTGTCCCTTCGTGAGACAATCTTGAGGACTACAGATATATAAAACAGAATTGGTTTAGGACAAGACCAAAGTTTCCCTTCCTAGAGAGAAAGGTGTGCCATTTTTTTAATAGGAATCCAGAGTTAAGTCTGGATGAAAATATTGTTTATGTATTAATATCTTGAGTGTGCTATAACAAATTAACTCAAACCTGGTGGCTTAAAACAACAAAAAATTGGTGGCAAGAAGTTCAAAATCTGGCAGAGATACTTCCCAGAGGGACTAGGGAAATTCAGTCCCTCCAGTTTTGAGGATTCCAAGCACTCCTTGGTTTGTATCTGCACTACCCCGATGTCTGCCTTCATCTCCACATTATTTTATTTTCTCTGTTGCTCTCTAATCTCTTCTTTTTAAAAATCTACTTTATTTTTTCAATGTTTGTCATATAATTATCGTGTATACAGTTTGATACTTAGATACAAGTATATAATGGTACTGATTGAATCAAGGTAAATGGCATATATATCACATTAAAATTGATCATTTCTTTGTGTTGACAGCATTCAAAATCTTTTTACTACTTGTTTTGAAATTTATCATTAATTTTGTTGACTATAGTTGTCCTACTGTGCTATTGATCATTGGAAGTTGTTGTTCTCACACAATTATTTCCGTTACTCATTAAATGTCTCCTCTACTTTACCCTTAGACCCTACCTTTTACTTATAAGGATATATGCAAAATTATTTTGGCCAGACCAGATGATCTTGGCTAGTCTATTCATCTGGAAATCTTTAACTTAATTATATCTACAAAGATCCTTTATCCCCCCAAAATATGATAAAGTTTACAAGGTATAAGTCTTAAGACTTCATATTTTTGGTAAATACTGTTCAATCTTCTGCAGTTACCAAACAGTATGAAATAGGAGCTAAATAAATACCGATCCATCACACTTACATATGTGTAAATAGAGACAAGATCATAAGATGAATAAGCATATTAACTTTGATAACAAGGTTGAAATCTTAGCTATGTCTCTTAAAACAGTTTGTAGTCCCAGCAAGTTACCTAAAATCTCAAAGCCACAGTTTCTTATGCATATGGTACACATAAAAAAAAATCTATTTCATAGGATTAGGTGGGAGTTAAGTAAAAACGTGTATAAAATTTTAACACATTGCATAATATATAGGAATAAGTAAATATTACCTGGTAATACTTGATTAATTTTGTATATTTATATAATATATATATATTTTTTTTTCTATAAAATGCCCTGATCATTTTAGTACCATTTGCTTCCCTAGTTTTCAGCTACAAATGGAAGCGAGGTGAAGAATTGGAGACAGGAGACCTGGCTAATGATCTGGAACACAGACAAGTTATATTCCTTCTGAATAGCACCTTGTCTACAAATGGAGATAAAGTTAGATCAAAGATCAACAAGCTACAGCCTTTGGCCAAATCCAGTCACAGCCATTCATTCAGGTGACATCGGTGTTTCCTGACACTGCCCGACAACAGCAGAATTGAGTTGGGCCTGGGTGACCTGTCTGGTCCATCCACCATGCTAAAATTTTTTACTGTCTTGACCATTTACAGAACCAGGGTGCCAATCTCTGGTTCTCATGCTTACTTAGGACATCCTGCCTTGAGTTTCTGAAATTACAAATTCTCACTTTTTACATTCTTGTGCACCAAGGAAATGAACTGATAATGATACTAATTTATCTAAGTCATGCATTGTATTATAGAACCTCATAGAGTATCCATGATACATCTTCAACCGAATCAACTGGTATTTGACAATTTAATTGAAGGAGGAGGATAGAATCAGCAAAAAGGAAATAGCTCTCTCTCTCTGAATATATAACAAAAGACTTCTCAAATGAATAACTAGAACCTAGACCTGTTTTCTGATGTTATTTTTTAGCCTAATTAGAATTCTTTTTGAGAAATCAGTGGTCTAAAAATACAAAGATTTTTTTTAAAATTAAAAGTAGAGAAATGATTGCAACCTTGTATCTTTTTCTAATATAACCTCATCTGTTTTAGGTATCTAGAAAAGGAGTTAGAATCAGCATGTGAAATTACCAGTTAAGTAAACTCAGCCTGGTATTAATGTTAAGTTAGGCTGGGCTACAGTTCTCCCTAGTTTTTCTCTAGCAACCACAAGAAAGAAAGAAAACTCAGTATCATATTAATCAGACTCTGAAGAAGAACCTGGCTTTGGCTCTGTAAAGTGGGTATCCCAGGTCAAGGGCAGCTGGATTCCTCTTCTGGCTACTGCCTGGAAGCCTCCTCTGTTTATACCCACGTGTGCCAAAAGTAGAGTTTGATATTTTGCAGTAATGCTGAGAAACACTCTGGAATCTGAATTGGGAGGAGGGAAAATAAATGCATGAATTCTTTCCAACTTTTGGAGATGTGTGGCCAAGAAATTTTTCATCAATTCTCCCAAGGTTTCTACCACATTGAAGTAAAGACTTAATTAGCCAAATGAAGCAGGTTTCTCTACTTGACGTTTAAGTGGAGCTTAAGGATTCAGCAGAGAGAAACAGTGAATTCTGTCTTTTTTGAGTTTGAGAAACCTATCTCTGCTGTGACTCAGACTGACTTATATCTCAATGAAAAGGAGAAAGTGACCTGGAGAAAGAAGATTGAAATATTCATCCAAATACTCTTCTCTAGAGACTGACTGGAAGACACCTCCCGTCCCTAGAAAAACAAATGTCCAATAACAAATAATACAGAGTAACAATTTTGACCTAAATCCAGAACCAAGAGAATAGCTCTTTTCTGGATAGGAGGGTAACTCCAGTAGGGAACAACCCCTCTTGGTCTCAAGTGCAACCCAGATTTTAATAAATCAAAATATTTTCCTTTTAGAAGTTACTGAAATGTATAACCTATGGCAGTTCCTTCCCTTCAAAGATCTGTGATACTGTAAAAAGTGACTGACACTCAGTTTTCAGGAGGACTAATATGACTTAATTAGAAAAAATTAACTTACAACAGCTTTTTTTCTTAAAAAACAGCAGAGTGGGAAGTGGGATGGTATTGCACAACCCTACTCTATTATTTCATGACTCCTTATTTATAAATGACACAGTAATTATTGCTTATGGAATTACAATTGCTTAAATTCTTACTGGGAATGTTGTGCAGGAAATCTGATGCCTTCTATTGAAGAAAAAGTTTATTAGCGGGAAGAACAACTTCTCACAATAGAAAAGATGCCCTGGGAGCCAATTAAAAATAAAAACAATAATCTTGGGTAATGAATTACCAGATTATGCTCCTACTATAGATATGCTAATAATTAGAAAAAGTAAATGATAATTGCATTATTATTAAAGAATTTATCCCAGGAATATTTGCTTGATAAAATAATTCTATGTTATAGAAATTTATTTTATTATGGAATAATATAAAAACTCAAAAATATATTTATGAGCATGGTAAAATGAGACAATCTATGGTTCCTAACAGTTTTCTCTTTTTTATAGATATTTAGGTGAATAAATATCATTAAATTATAAAATCACATAAAAAGGGATTTATTAATGAAGGTTGAAAGCATTTTACTTTTGACACAGCCTTATAAATGCGATTATTTTTCCCAGGAGCTAATTGTAATTTAAGTCAATTTTAATAATTTATTTTACTTCTATTTGCCCAAATAATTACATTTATGTCATAATAGAAATTATCATAAATTTGGTGATGCTAAAAATCGTAACTAGCAGTAAAAAAAATCAATTTGTAATTCTTCAAAATGTTCACTGAAAACAGATATTATCTGCATTAATATAGCACTTTTTATTCAAAAAACACTTTTGCTTAATTGACTGTCATTTATAAGTAATACAATATCCATCTTCCAATCCATAAATTTCAAGATATTTTAAAATAATTAATTTTCTAATATACATTTTTGGTAGGAGTAATTAATAGGGATCCATGAATATAATGAAATAAATTTTGACCTCTATGGACTTATAATGAGGGACAAAAATACATACATATATGTATATATATATATATATATGTATGTGTATGAGTGTGTGTGTGTGTGTGTGTATGTATTATATATGTACACATTCTACAGTATCTAGCAGAGTTCTTGGAAAAAAGTAGCTGTTGAAAGCTTATGGTTTTGCCATTCCAGTTAAAACAATAAGATACCAATATTGAAAGTCCCAATAAACATACACTGGAGAAAACATAGTCTTTTCAACAAATGGTACTGGGAAAACTGGAAATCCATATGCCATATGTAGCAAAATGTAATAAAACCCCTGTCTCTCAACATGCACAAAACTCAATTCAAAGTGGATCAAGAGCCTATGAATTAGACCAGAGACCCTGTGCCTACTAGAAAAAATAAGTAGACCCAAATCTCCATCATGTCAGGGTAGGAAACAAATTCCTCAACAAGACTCCTAAAGAAAAAGAATTAAAATCAAGAATCAGTAAACAAGGATGGTATTAAATTAAAAAGCTTCTTCACAGCAAAGGAAACAATCCAGAAGTGAAGAGGGAGCCAACAGAATGGGAAAAATCTTTGCCACCTGCACTTCAGATAGAGTATTAATCTCCAGGATATATAAAGAATTCAAAACACTTAACACCAAAACAAAAAATAACCCAATCAATAAATGAGCAAAGGAACTGAACAGACACTTCACAGAAGAAGAAATAAAATTTGTCAACAAATATACAAAAAAAATGTTCAGCCAGGTGGCTGGTGCACACCTATAATCCCAGCAGCTCAGGAAGCTGAGGCAGGAGGATGAAGAGTTCCAAGCCTGCCTCAGCCAAAGCAAGGTGCTAAGCAACTCAAGAGACCCTATATCTAAATAAAATACAAAAGAGGGCTGGGGATATGGCTCAGTGGCCAAGTGCCTCTGAGTTCAATCCCTGGTACCCCCAGCCTCAAAAAAAAAAAAAAAAAGTGTTCAAAAACGTAACTTAGAACTACACTGAGATTTCATCTCATGACAGTCAGAATGGCATTTATCAACAATACAAGTAACAATAAATGTTGAGGACAATGTGGAATAAAAGTACACTCATACATTGCTAGTAGGACTGCAAATTTGGTGAAGCCACTCTGGAAAGAAGTATGGAGATTTCTCAGACAACTTGAAATGGTACCACAATTTGACCCAGTTATCCCACTGCTTGGTATATGTACCCAAAGGACTTAAAATCAGCATACAATAGTGACACAGTCACATTGATATTTATAGCAGCTCAATTCACAATAGCTAAGCTATGGAACCAAACTAGGTGCCCTTCAATAGATGAATGGATAAAGAAAATGTGGTATAGTATTATGAATTGACATTACTTTCCTATGTGCATATTTGAATGCATAACCAGTGTAACTCCACAACAAATGCAACCACAAGAATGGGAAGTTCTACTCCACGTATATATGTCACAATACATTCTATTATCATATATATCTAAAAAGAACAATTAAAAAAATTTTAAACACAAATAAAAATAAATAAAAGTTGTTAAAAAAGATAGCAATGTTGAATTGCTACGAAGTCTTCAAAGTGGAGATGTATTTGTGAATTAATTCTACTTCTCATTTAATAAGCAAAATTGTATTAAACACCATCTACATGACATTGAATTGTAAAATAGAAACGCAGTGGTTAAAGATACTTTTTCCCTGTCCATAGTTTAGGAACAGTAAAACTAATAAGTAAGAGGAAAATATCACTCAAGTTTATATACCATGTTAGTGGAAGGTACAAGACAAGAAAATAAGTGCTGAGAAATGAGAGACAATTCTAAAGTTAGTGAGATCTTCTTAAGTAAGTGAGATCAAATACATGAAATCACCTAACCCAGTACTTAGCATAGTGTAACCAATAGGAAAATCAAATAGCGACTAGAACTTGGCTAACAACTCCAACTAACAGACATTGACTGTCTGGACCTTAACTAGAAAATGTACACTGCTCTCATTTCATTTTATATATAGGTAAATATGTTTGTCTTTCCTAACACCTGAATCATTATTTTGAAAACTTTTAAAATTTGTTATTATGTATATGCCACACATTTATAGAACATGGAGAGTGCATTTAAGAAGAAATCAATAATCTTTAGCACAAAAGGAAACTCAGAAAGCAACTGGAAAAATATCTATTTACTTAATAAATTTTAATTATTATATCTGGCATGTACTTTGTGCTTGAGATGTAAAGACAGTTGGGATACAACTCCACTTATCCAGCAGTGAAGTGCCACTTAGAATTTTTAAGCAGGAATAGCCACTGGGATTATGAGGAACTATATAAAATGAATATTTGCCTAAAACATGAGAAAATAATAAGAACAAGGTATATTTTTCAAAATATCTGAAATGCTAGAATGTTGAAAAAATAAATTTATATAACTCAAGAAAGGGAAGATAAAACCAAAAGAAGGTAACTTGTCCCTCAATGGAGAACCCAACATTGATGCTAGCTGTTCTGAGACTCTAGCTATTCAGAGATGAACTGATGCTTTGTTGAGACTGATGGAGCACACCAGTCTTCCTCATCCCATGACCAGAGAGCACAGCATGAATCAACCATGTGCTCCTAACGCAGAGCCCAGTTATTCCTCAGAATATGTCTCAAATAGGATTTCAGGCAGGTGCTGCTGACATACTAGTTGGAGTTTGGGATGAAATATTGTTTCTCTCTGAGATAGAAGAAAATCCTGAATAAGTTAGTGATCAGAAGAGTTTACCAAACATTATATCTAAGTTAATTCTGTTATCTCTTTCATTCATTAAAGCCCTTCAGACTTGTCCTTTTGCTTCTGTCTTGAAAGAATAAGATAGTCTTCAGTTTCCCAACTTAGTGAAGCATTTTTATGCCACTGGTTGGTTTTGTTTAGCTGAAATTCATCTTTTCAGTCTTTCTTAAGCTATAAAACATGTTAACCTCACACTTCTCTGTTTGAATATTTGTGATTGAAAATTCTGGTTTGAATTTTTCTTAACTGCTGTTGTATTTCACATTTGAACTTTTTGCTATTTATTTCTTAGGTTAAAACATTGATAACCAGTTCCAATTTTTATCAAGAGAAAGTAAACTTCATAACACTAGAAAGACTATCCTGGCACAGATGAATCTAATAATTATTTAAAGTAGATTCAATTGCTTGTACCACTTCCAAACAAATTATGTTATCTTCAGGGATTTTTCCATTCTCATTAAAGTTCTTGCAATTCTTAATATTCTGGAAAAGAAACGAGTCTATCAATATTCAAAATATTCTAATCTATGTTTTGTCATTATTTGACTTTATGAATTTGGGCTATAGCTATCTCTTTTTAAGTATATTGTCAATATATATTTTATATATAGTAAAGAGAATGAATCTTAATTGCATAGTTCCATACATTTTCACAAATGTTTACATCAATGTAACAATTGCACACATATAAAGTATTCCCTCCAACCAGAAATTCCCTTCATGCCCTTTTCTTCTCAATTATCTTCAGAGACAATGACTGATGTGCTTTGTGTCACTGTTGATCACATTCACCTGTTTTGAACTTGATGCAAATGGAATCATGCAGTATGGTATTTCTGTAAATGATCTCAACTTGTTCCTTATTGTTATGTTATCTTCCACTGTGTGATTATACCAATTTGAGTTTATGTGCTCCAGGGAACATTATTCAACAAACGAAGAAGACATATATTTTAATTTCCTCTGAGTTAATTAATACTCATGGATGGTTTCCAGGCTTTCAGGACATTGTGGCTTGAAATTATTGGAAAATATGAAGTAGTTTTGTAAAATGGTTTTATCATTCTGCACTCTAAATATCAATATATGAGACTTCCAGTTTTTCTACATTCTTGTTAACACTTGGCATTGTCAGATATTTTAATTTTAGCCGTTCTGATGATATGTGATGGATTCAATATATACATTTATTGAAATCTGATAACTGTGAGAACTTCTTAACATGACTGGTGGCCATGTTTACACCTTCCAATATCTACAATTAGTTCATGTTTTTCATATTTATTAATTGCTTTTCATTAATGATTTATAGAAATTCTGTGTATTTGATGAATAAGATTTTCCATATAAATATGTAGGGAATTTTTCTCTATATGTATATGTCTCATTTCTTTCATATTTTAAGGTCTTAAACTTGATTGGCAGAACATTTTTTATTTGGTTAAAGTACACATTTTTAATTGTGGGTTTGACTTTTAATGCCTTTAATGTTCTGAAAATTGTTTCCTTATGAATATATTTATTTACATTTCTTATAAGGCATATAGTTTTGTATAGAAGATATAGTTTCATATTTTAAGAAAGTAGGTAGGAGCAAAGACTCATATTTTATATAGATATTCAATTATCCCAGCACAATTTTTTGGAAAAGTATTTCTTATTAGAAATATATGAGTGTCTAGGCTCAAAATCAAATATTTATATGTGTATCTATCTCTGATATCTAGATTTTAATACTTCTTAAGCAGGACAAAACAGTTATAAATATTTATGCCCCAAACAATGGAGCATCTATGTACATCAAACAAACCCTTCTCAATTTCAAGAATCAAATAAACCATAACAAAATAATACTGGGTGACTTTAACACACCTCTCTCTCTCACTACTGAACAGATCTTCCAAACACAAACTAAATAACAAAACTATAAAATTAAATAATACGATCAATAATTTAGATTTAACAGACATATAAAGAATATTTCATCCATCAATGAGCAAATATACTTTCTTCTCAGTAGCACATGTATCCTACTCTAAAATAGAACATATCTTATGCCACAAAGCAACTCTTAGTAAATACAAAAAAAAAAAAAAGAAAAAGAAAACAGAGACAATACCCTTTATTCTGTCAGACCACAATGGAATGAAATTAGAAACCAATGATAAAATAAAAAATACAAGCTACTGTATCAAATTGATACTAAATAATACACTATTGAATGATGAATGGATAGTAGGAGAAATCATAGATGAAATAAAAAAAAATTCTTAGAGGTAAATGAGAACACTGATAAACCATATTAAAATTCTTGGGATACTATAAAGGCAATACTAAGAGGAAAGTTGATTGCATTGCGTGCATTTGTTAAAAGAATAAAAAGTCAACAAATAAATGACCTAACACTACATCTCAAAGCCCTAGAAAAAGAAGAACAAATCAACACCAAAAGGAGTAGAAGACAGAAAATAATTAAAATCAGAGCTGAAATCAATGAAATCAAAACAAAAGAAACAATTGAAAAAATTGACAATTCAGAAAGTTGGTTCTTTGAAAAATCAATAAAATTAAACAAACCCCTGGCCATGCTAACGAAGAGAAAAAGAGAGAAAATTCAAATTAGTAAAATACAAGATGAAGAAGGAAATATCACAATGGACATGTCTGAAATACAGAAGATAATTAAAAAGTATATTGAAAATTTATATTCCAATAAAATAGAAAATGTCTAAGACATTGACAAATTTCTAGAGACATATGACCCGCCCAAACTGAATGAGGAGATCATACACAATTTAAACAGATCAATTTCAAGTAATGAAGTAGAAAATAGCACCAGAAGTGTACCAACCAAAAAAAGCCCAGGACCAGATGGATTCTCAGTCAAGTTTTACAAGACTTTCAAAGAAGAATTAACACAACTACTCCTCAAATTATTGCATGAAATATAGAAGGACAGAACCCTTTCAAAATCATTCTATGAGGCTACTATAACCCTGACCAAAATCAGATGAAGACATATCAAGGAGAGAAAACTTCAGACCAATATCCCTGATGAACATAGATGCAAAAGTTCTCAATAAAATTCTGGCAAATTGCATACAAAAACATATTAAAAAGATGTTGCACCACGATCTAGTGGGGTTCATCCCAGGGATGCAGGGTTGGTTTAACATATGGTAACCAATAAACGTAATTCATCATATTAATAAGCTTAAAAACAAGAATCATATGATTATCTCAATAGATGCAGAAAAAGCATTTGACAAAATATAGCACACCTTCATGTTCAAAACACTAGAAAACTGGGGATAGTAGGAACATACCTCCACATTGTAAAAGCTATCTATGCTAAAGCCAAGGACAACAGCATTCTAAATGGTGAATAATTGAAAGTATTTTCTCTAAAACCTGGAACAAGACAAAGATGTCCTCTTTCACCACTTCTATTCAACATCATCCTTGAACCTTTAGCCAGAGCAATTAGACAAAAGAAAGAAATTAAAGGGATACAAATAGATAAAGAAGAACTCACTATTTGCTGATGTCATGATTCTACATCTAGAAGATCCAAAAAATTCCACCAAAAAACTTCTAGAACTAATAAATTAATTCAGAAAAGTAGCAGGATATAAAATCAACACCCATAATCAAATGCATTCCTATACATCAGCAATGAACCCATTGAAAGAGAAATTAGGAATACTACCCCATTCACAATAGCCTAAAAAAATAAAATAAAATACCTGGGAATCAATCTAACAAAAGAGGTGAAAGACCTCTACAATGAAAACTACAGAATACTAAAGAAAGAAATTGAAGAAAACTTCAGAAGATGGAAAGATCACCCATGCTCATGGATACGCAGAATAAATATTGTCAAAATGGCCATATTACCAAAAGTGTTATACAGATTTAATGAAATTCCTATTAAAACCCCAATGACATTTTTCATAGAAATATAAAAAGCAATCATGAAATTTATTTGGAAAAATGAGAGACCCAGCATAGATAAAGAAATCCTTAGCAAGAAAAGCGAATCAGGAGGTATCACAGTACCAGACCATAAACTATACACAGAGCTATAGTAACAAAAATGGCATGGTTGGCACCAAAATACACTTATAGACCAATGGTACAGAATAGAAGACACAGAGACAAACCCACATAAATATGGTTATGTCACACTAGACAAAGATGCCCAAAACATTCACTGGAGAAAAGAGGTGCTCTCAAAACTGGAAATCCATATGTAGCAAAATGAAATTAAACTTCTATCTCTCATCCTGCACAAAAATCAACTCCAAGTGGATCAAAGACATAAGCACTAAAACAGAGAACTTGCACCTAATAAAAGAAAAAATAGGCCCCAAACTTCACCATGTTGGCCTAGGATCTGACTTCCTTAACAAGACTCCAAAAGTTCAAGAATTAAAATCAAGAATCAGATAGGAAAGGTAGCAGAATACAACAGCTACTAATATGGCAGTATGTAAAAATGTGGATGTGTAACCGATGTAATTCTGCAATCTGTATTTGGGGTAAAAATGAGAGTTCATAACCCACTTGATTCTAATGTATGAAATATGATATGTCAAGAGCTTTGTAATGTTTTGAACAAGCAATAAAAAAAGAATCAATAAATGGTTGGGATTCAAATTAAAAAGCTTCTTCTCTGCAAAGTAAACAATCAATAATATGAGGAGAGAACCTACAGACTGGGAGAAAATCTTTACCACATGCACTGATAAAGCATTAATCTCTAGGACATATAAAGATCTCAAAAAACTTAACACCAAAAAAGCAAACAATCCAATCAATAAATGGGCTAAGGAATGGAACAGATACTTCACAGAAGAAGAAATACAGTCGATCAACATATATATGAAAAAGTGTTTAACATCACTAGCAATTAGAGAAATACAAATGAAAACTACACTGATTTCATCTCACTCCTGTCAGAATGGCAACCATCAAGAATCCAGGAAATAATAAATATTGGGGAGGATGTGGGGAAAAGGTACACTCATACATTGCTGGTGGAAATGCAAATTGGCACAACCCCTATGGAAAGCAGTATTTTCAGAAAACTTGGAATGGAACCACCATTTGACCCAGCTATCCTACTTCTCGGTTTATACCCAAAGGACTTAAAATCAGCATACTAAATTAATGCAGTCACATCAATGTTTATATCACTCAATTCACAATAGCTAAACTATGGAACAACCTAGGTGTCTTTCAATAGATGAATGAATAAAGAAAATGTAGTGTAATATTACTCAGCCTTAAAGAAGAGAGAAATTATGGAATTTGCCAGTAAATGGAGGGAGTTGGAGAATATCAATGCTAATCAAAATAAACCAATCCCACAAAAACAAAGGCCTAATGTTCTCTCTAATATGCAGAAATCTAGTTCACAATAAGGCAGGGGGCACAAAAGAAGAATAGCATTACCTTAAATTAGGTAGAGGGAAGTGAAGGGAGGGGAGAAGAGGGAACATGTGGATAAGAAAGATAGTAGAATGAAACAGACATTATTACATTATGTATATATGTGACTGCATGACCAATATGATTCTACAACATGTACATTCAGAAAAATGAGAAATTATATCCCATCAATGTATAATATATCAAAGTGCAAAAATGCATTCTACTGTTATATATAACTAATTAAAACAAATTTAAAAAGTAATAAAAAATAATGTTATACTCTCTTAATTTTGAATTTAATAATATATATTAATATAGTTATAGCATGTACTAAAATAAAGACAAGTCCTCCAAATTTTTGTATCTTATTCAAGGTTGTTTTACACACAAGACATTTTGCATTCCCTTATAAATTTTAGATTCAGTTAATCAGTTTCTTAAAAGGCAACTTGGATACTGAATGGAATTGCAGAGACTGTAGATAAATTTGAAAAGAATTGGCATCTCTTAAAATTTACTATTCCAATTGATTAATATGTCATATCTTTCTATTTATGTAACTTTTAGCAATTTCTACTAGAACTTTATGTTTTAATTGTAGCACAGTGGTTCCATATGTTTGATTAACTTATTCTCATAGTTCAATGTCTTTCATAGTTTTGTGGAGGTACTTTTTAAAAGTTTCTATTTCATTTTGTTTGTTATTGGAATATTGAAATATAGTTAATTATTTTATGCTGTGTTCTTTGCTTGTTTAAAACATCCAACTATTCTTTTTCAGTAATCTGTATATTATTATTTTTTGCTTTTCAATTACATAGTTATGTAATCTGCAAAAAATGAACACTTTGCTGTTAACCAAACTTTTTATTTTTGATTGTTATCGTTCTTGCCTATTGCTCTGCCTATAAGTCAGAACAATGCTAAATAGAGAAGTGAAAAAGGTTTCTTTTCTTTTCGTCTTAGAAAAAAAGCATTAGACATTTCTCTATTATGTTTGATGTCAGCTATAGGTTCATTTTTAGATAAGCATTTTAAATTGAATAATGTCTCTTTGACTTCTAGTTTGATTAATTTTCTTGTATAGTATTGAATTCTATCAAAGGATTTTTGCATTTAGTGAGATAATAATATGATTTTTCTTGTTTATTTTTCTTATGCTACAAATTATCCTGATTATAAAGTTATACCAACTGGAGTGTTCCTGAAATTAACCCAAGAATTTAGTCTTCTTATATTTTCATTTTTTGATAAAACGTTAAGTTTTATCCATTGAAAAATGTTTGCATTTATATAAATAAGGAATGCTGTCTAAAATTTCCTTTTCTTGTAATGTTTACTGTTTGGTTTTGGGATCAGGGTTATACCAGACTCATGAAAAATTGATACATGTTCTCTCTGGTTCTGTCTTTGAAAGAGTGTAAATGTTGTGCTGCAGCTAAGAGGTATCCCCTAAAAGTTCATGTGTAAGAAAATGCAAAAGTTTTCACAGGTGAAATGACTAGATTATGAGAGGTATAACTGAACTTGTGAATTAATCCATTGACATGGATTAACTGGGTGGTGAGTATAAACAGATAGTGTGTAGCTGGAGGAATTAGGTGGCTTGCATGAGGTATGCCTTTGGGATTTTTATTTTGCCCCTAATGAATGCAGCCCCATCTTTCCTTCCTGAATGTCATGCTCTGAGCTGCTTCCCTCTAACCAGGCTCCACCACAATAATATGCTGCCTCACCCTGGGCCACTGGTATGGAGTTCACTGACCGTGGATTGAAATTGAAAAGCCAAAATAAATTTTGTTTTCCTGTACATGTTTCTTATCAGGTCTTTTGGTCATAGCCATAACAAGTTAACTAAAATAATTTTACTATTTGACCCTTAAATGTTTAAAAGAATTTTCCCGTGAAGCCATGTGGCATTTAGAATATTCTTTATGGAAAGAGTTTTAGTTATTGTAGCAATATTATATTTTTATGTCTTTTGTGTCTGTTTTAGTCAGTTGTGGGTTTGGAAGGACATTGTTATTTCACATAAATTATTGAATTTGTCAGGACAAGACTCACATCCCCTCAACATCCTTTTATTTTTTTAATATTCATTTTTTAGTTGTAGGTAGATGCACGATATCTTTATTTCATTTTTATGTGGTTCTGAGGATGAAACCCAGTGCCTCACGCATGTTAGGTGAGCACTCTACCACTGAGTTCACAGCCTCATTCCCCACCCCATCATCCTTTTAAAATCAGCAAACCATATTCTGTTGCTTCCTATTTCTTCCTCACAGTGGTAATTTGTATCTCTTCCTCTTTCTTGATAAGTTTTTCTATTGATTACCTTAATTTTAAAACTTTTATTCAAAGAAAGAAACTTGTTTTTTAAAATTTTCCCCATTGTTTGTTCTCCCTTCAGATCATTTCTCTTATTTTTATTTGGTTTTCTGTCTTCTGTTTGGTTTAATTTCTCATCTTTTAAAAAGTCTTCTTTGGGTTGGGGCTATCGCTCAGTAGGTAGAGTGCTTGCCTCGCATGCACAAGGCCCTGGGTTCAATTCCCAGCACCACAAAAAAAAAAAAATAATCTTCTTTACCTAGTAGCATGCTTAAAACCTTTCACTATTTCTGACGTATGAATTTAAGGGTACTAATTTCCCTTTCAACCTGATTTTTAAATTTATTCACTGAGTCAAAATAGTTTCTAATTCTCTTTGTGAATTCTTTATTTTATGGACTATTTAGAAACATTCTGCTTAATTTCATATATTTCAAAATTTTCTAGTTTTCTTACTGTTATTTATTTCCATTATCATTCCATGATGAGCTAAGAATGTATGCTGCATGTTTTTAATATTGAATCAATTTTAATACATGATTTATATATAGCATAAGGTCTATATTGGTAAATGTTTCATGTATACCTGAAAAAAAATATCTATATCTATATATATATATATATATATATATATATATATATATATATATATTGTTCCAGGTAGTGTTTTATAAAGATTAGTTAGTCATATTAGTTAACAGTGCTGTTCACAGTTTCCATATTCTTACTGATTTTTGTCTCTTTTTCATCAATTTTTTGAGAAAATAGTTTAATATTATATAATAATCTTCTTTATCCCTCAATACTCATTTTCTTGAAACCTACTTTGCTATTAATATGACTATCTTGTGATTAGTATTTGCTTTCTCTTTCTTTTCTCATTTTCTCATTTCCAGCCTGTGTGCCTTCATATATAATTTTAGTGCAACTCATCACTAAAACCTGCTTGTCTTTTTCTGGAGTGTTTAGTCTATATACTTCAAATAATTTCAAGGATATGTTTGGTTAATGTCTATCTTCTGGCTACTGGATTTCTATATATACTCTCTAGCATTTTGCTACTTTATTCTTTTGTACTAACAGTACATTTTGTGTTATGCATTATGACATTTTCTTTCCTTTGGAATCTATTAGCTGTAGATCTTTGTTTTGTTTTTCAGTGGTTGCTTTGAATCATTAACTTTTTACTGATTCAAATAGCATTATATCTTAGCATTTATACTTACACTTTCCCATCTGCGAACATTATAATATATTTAAGTTCTGTGACTATCATTATTTATGCCTCTAAACGGTCAATAGGCAAACAAATTAAGAAATCTACAATCTATTTTATACAGAAACATATTTACCATTTCCAATTGTCTTCATTTTTTCTTGCATAGGGATTTCCTTACTGGATTATTATTCTTACACTCAAATAAATGTCATTAAACTTTTCATGAAATGTAGGTCAGCTTTTACTTTCCCACTCAAATATGTTGACTTATCTTCCTTTTTATGAAAGCTATTCCGGGAAGAAATATAGAATCCTAGGTGCACAGTTAGCTCCCAATCTACAGTACTGAAAAAGTATCTTTTTCTTCACTTCTGACTTACCACCTTCTCCTCCTCCTCCTCCTCCTCCTCCTCCTCCTCCTCCTCCTCCTCCTCCTCCTCCTCCTCCTCCTCCTCCTTCTCCTCCTCCTCTTCCTCCCCTTCTCCTGACAACAAGAGAGTCATCTTTCTCATTGTTACTAAATGGAAAAGCATGTGCCATTTCTCCCCTAATTGCATACAGGATTTCCCTTTATCTTTGATTTTCAACAGTCTGGCTATAATGCCTCTAGGTTTTTTTTTTTAGTTTTGTTTTTGCCTGGAATTTGGTGAGATTTTCAGTTCTGTGGTTTGGTGTCTTCCATCAGTGTTAGAAATATTTTGACTACTATCTCTTCAAGTATGTGTTTTGTTCCCTACTTCCTCTCTCCTTGTCTTGAGGGATCACAATTACATATTACCATTTGTCACATGATACTGGTGCCAATGCTGCGCTCTGGTTTCATTTTTATTTTTATTTTTTCTGTTTCAATTTAAATAATTCCTGATTTGACCTTGTATATGTTGATTTTTATTTTGCTATTTCTAGTCCATACAAAGATCTTTTATGCTTTAGACATATTTTCTTTTTGGTTCTGTTTTAGATTTTCCATTTCTCTGCTGTGATTCTCCATCTGTTCACCCATTTTCACCATATTTACAGGAATCCTTTAATTTACCTATAATACCAGTTTTAATGTTCATTAAATTAGATTTTAAAAATTTTATTACTGACTCTAGTGCATAAGACATCTGTAGGATTGTTTATATTTTTTAATTTGAGTTTTTCATTCATATTTTATAAATTTTAACTGTATATGGGACATTATGGTTAATATGTTATAGAAAACTCTAGATTATGCCATTGTATTTGAAAGAATGTTTATAAAACCAGCAGATTGCCTTGATCTGATTGAAAATCTAAGTGGCCTGTTAAGAGTCCTGGCTTTGTCCTGAGAATTAGAACAAAGCCTTTTATCCTTATTGATAAGGATTTCATCAGAAATTGCAAGGTGTTTGCTGAGCACCTCTAACTTCCTGTGACTTGGAGTCCAACTCTCTCTTTTACACCAGCAGCTGAAATTCTGCTCAAGACTTTCTCTAAGCCTGCAGCTTTCTTCAATGTTCTCTTTGATATTGCCTTGCCCAGACAACAGTTGGCATCTGCCAAATATTTGAGGAGAGTTTCTATTCAATTTTGGTGCTTCTTTCTTTAAGAAAATTACCCCTTCAATCTCCAGACATTCCAGTAGCTCCAGTTCCCAACCTCTGTCTCTTCATCCCAGTAAAACCATCAATACAAGCATGCAGTGCTTTTCCCTGATTACCACTGGATGCGGGGGATTACCCTAGCAGAAGAGTTAGCTAGTTACAAACTCTGATAATTTATTTTTCTTTTTCTTTTTTAGAGGATTATTTCTTTTCTTGTTTTAGTTACTTTCCAGTTCTTTAAAGTTGTTGTTTTATAACACGTCGTTTTCAAAATCGTCCAAGGTTTATAGTTGTTTTTAACAGGATGATTAATATGAAGTTAGCTGCTCTCTCTTTTGAAACTAGAATATTCAAGTATTCATTTTAAAATTGATAACATTAGTTAAGCACATTTTTTTAGGAGCCAGATACAACATTTTGTGTGCACTTTAATTTAATTACCAGAAAAGTTCTGTGAGGTACATAGCATCTCATTTCTACATTAGGGGGAAAAAAAAAAAACCCTGAAGCACAGAAAGTGATGTTTCCTTCCACAAAGCACAGATAACTAAAAGGAGGCAGCCCTAGGGCTCAGTGCTAGGCAATATGCCCTTGGATTTAATGACTGTTACACATTTTACCTCAGGCTGGGGTAAGATCATTGGTTGACCATTGGCCTGCATGCCCATGGGTTACATCCCCAGCACCACAAGGAAAAAACAAAAGAAAACAAATCCACTGCACATTGCATCTCTAAACTTGTTCCTTCACTTTGTACCTGAGTACAAAGTGAAGGAACAAGATTTAAAACAATCTAAACAATTATTTCAGAGATTTACTATGCACTTAAAAAAAAAAGACAGTCAATGAATATTTCCTTTGGCTCTGTTGAAACACCTACCGCACAACTGATTTTGTACTTCTTGAGCAAGAATATCTCATCTTTAACTTCCTCAAAATGTGACTTATCATACCATTGCAATCTCTCAAATATACATGGAAGGCCATTTGAATTGTTCATTGAATTACCCAAAGTGGCTCTTAACTGAGTTTATCTATGAACTGATATTCTCAAATAACTTTGTACTAAAGGTACAATTTTTTTATTGGGGAAAATAAAATACGTGTTGGATTGACTTGCCCTTCTTCCTTCATATTTCTAACACCTCTGTATTTTCACAGAATAAGAGATTCTTAGACTTAAAGAAATGTGTGGTTGAAGTTTTTTTTTACTTGCATGTAAAAGACTAAATGGCCATTGAAGTAAAATGACACCATATAATATCATATAGTATTTAGTAGCAGATTTATAATTTGAATAAAATGTTACCTCTTTATAATTTTTTAAAAATCACTCTTATATTGAAAAGATGGAGGGTAAGTATGCCCAAGAATACATATTCTTGAAGTAGTAGAAATCTTTTGTCCTTGTCCACACAACCTCTGAAATTGTGTTGATTAATTCACTGGGATTTCACAAAGTAGCTCTCTTGAATCAAGTCTATATTAAACGTCATGTCATTCAACTTTCCACTGCTACACTACTTTCTTAAAAATCATAGCTACCCTTCTTTGTTATTAAATTTCATATTCTTTCATTTGCACAAGCCAATCATACATTTAATTTACTATTTCAGTAACATTCAGAGCTGAATCCAATAATGTATAACTGAGTAGAAATAAATATTAATACTAAGTTGAAGAAAAATGGGGGGAAATCACTGAAAATATTTACAAATGACTTTTTAGGGGAGGAGAGCCATATCTCTTTCAAGAAGTTCTACCAACTAGATATTAACATTTTCAGCCCTGGTTTCAGGTTCACAACATCTATCTATCTATCTATCTATCTATCTATCTATCTATCTATCTATCTATTTTTATAGCAATGCTATTTATAACAATCAAAAGATAGAAACAACCAAATGTCCCCAAGAGATGAATGGGTACACATTGTAGTATCATAACTTGTAACTTGCACTACCATTTACATTTCATCTTGATAGTATTACAAGCATGCATCCCCATTCTCGAGGCTGATAATGATACC
The DNA here is from genome assembly GCF_964194105.1 of Spermophilus citellus. Lineage (NCBI taxonomy): Eukaryota > Metazoa > Chordata > Mammalia > Rodentia > Sciuridae > Spermophilus > Spermophilus citellus. The sequence continues at coordinate 131,949,140 of NC_138182.1, forward strand.
ACTTAAATATTCTGCTCCTCACTTTGAGAAGAAAAGTCCATCATTATTTCATTTTTATGCAATGAAAATAATGTGGCCAAAAGAGGTGCAGTGATTTTTTCCAAGTTAAACTAATTGAGTGAGGATGAAAATTGAAATCCCAATTGTCTTCTTTTAAACAAGGTGCGGTTCTCCTGTGGAACAATGCATCTTCCTCAGTGGCCTCAAGTGAGCATGTAGACAAGAAGCTGCAAGCTAAATATACAGAGCTGATGATAGGTCCTATAGGTTTAGTCTCCAATATTTCATCCATTAGTACTGGTAGGACACAAGAGGGGATATAAAAAAAAAAATCCTGATCAGAAAAGTATGGCACATGCTACAAACATTTAGAGTAAATATCTAGGTAGTCAAGAGAAAAACAAAAGCATGCCCAGATGAGAATGTCCAGATAAAGTGGGATCTTGAAGGGCACGGACTCTCTAATACGTGTTGGAAGATACCCACAGACACTGCTTTCTAGCACATATGTCAAGATAGCTGTTTCTTGGGTTGCTGGCCATACAATGCAATAAAGCTAGCTATGATTTCCGTGTTTATATAGTCTAACCTGTAAAAGCCTCTCCTTTTGGTAACTGGTGGAGAACAGAGAATCCTGGAGAAGGTAAGTGGTACTTATCCACTGGTTGCCACTGGGACAAAACTTTCTGGTGAAGCAACACGAGGGATGGGGATTCTTCCTGTCCAGCCTGTTCCTATAGGACCTTCCCTGTAAGCAATTTTCAATGAACTTCATCAGGCACACCGTCTCTGGATGTCTTCTGTGGTCTCTTGGCAACTTGTCCCACTGTTCTAGTACTGCCTCAGCCCTCTGTGGATCAGTGAGGTGACATCTCACAGTGCTTTTCATTTGCATTTCCCTGGTGATTAATGAAGTTGATCATGTTTCATATACCTGTTGGAAACTGGTAATTTGTATGTCTTGGTTTGAGAAGTTTCTATTCAAGTCTTTTACCCTTTTCTTAATTGTATTAGTCAATTTTTCTTTCTATAGTGCTGAGTTTCTTATTTACTTTGTATATTAATCTCTCAGCACATGTATGACCTGCAAATATTTTCTATCAATTTGCTGGTTGTCTCCTTATTCTGTTATTTCTTTGGTTATACAAAAACTTTATTTCCATAATAATTGAGTTATGGAATCAACCTGTCCATTAAAAAAATTAATGGATATAGAAAATGTGTACATACAAAGTGGAATACTATTCAGCCATTGAGAAGATGAAATCTTACCAATTTTAATCAAATAGTTGAAACTTGGAGACATTCTATCAGCTGAAATAAGCAAAACACAAAAAGACAAGTGCTTCCTGTGTGTGTGTGTGTGTGTATATATATATATATATATATATATATATATATATATATATATATATATATACTTTTTTAGGTGTAGTTGGACACAATACCTTTATTTTGTTTATTTATTTTTATGTGGTGCTGAGGATGGAACCCAGGGCTTCACACATGCTAGGCGAGTGCTCTACCACTGAGCTACAACCCCAGCCCTGCTTCCTGTTTTCTTGTATGTAAAATCTATAATGATTAAACTCAGATACAGAGAGTGAATGGTAATTTCCAGAGACTGGGGCTAGTTTAATTGGAGAGAATAATCAAAAAATACAAAGGCTCAGTCAGACAGGAAAAATAATTTTGATTTTTTTATATTTACTTCACAACACAGTGAATATAGATAATAATTGAGTATTGTACATTTCAATATCACAAAATGAGTAAATCTTAAATTTTTTCATCACAAAAGAATAAAATATTTGATGTTATAGATAAGTTAGTTTAATTTAATCATTTAACCCTGTATGAAAAATTATAGCATCACTTTACACCCCATTAATATGTATATAATTATAGTTTTTCAACATGTAATTTTAAAGTTGTGGGAGATGTATTACACAAAGCTGAGAAGGTATTTTCTTCAGTGCTGAAATTATGTGAGGTTTTATTATACTAATATGCTATGCACACAAGTTTCTAAAAAGGAGAGAGATCTTCCCAAATCATTTGACCAGAAGATCTTTTCTCTTTTCCCTGAAAAGCATCTATTACAATAAATATTTGATATACTGTACCTACAAAAATTCTTCTTCAGCGGTTTAGCTTCTCACATAATCCCCAGGACACTGGAGCAACGTAATATAAATTTATAGAAAGAAGGAATGGACATTAAAATTGTATGTACATTCATAATGATTTATACCTAAGGTACATCTATTATCAACTCCTGGTTCAATAATGTCACCAAGGGCCATCTTGGGAGACAGAAAGACAGTTAATCATCCCGATGGTGGCCTCAGTGAATGGAGATATATTTCAAGAATTCTACCTCCACTCTACGCTGATGAGACACTATCATTCTTAATCTCATTTAACTGCCATGTCTTTTGAAGTGACTGTCTTTTAAAAAGATTGATAGAACCCATTACCGCATGGGAAATTTTAACTGGGTTTAAACAGCTACAGAGCCACCACTACCTGGGAAATTTGCCATGTTGTTTCCAGAGAGAGAAGTCCATGAATTGACAACCATTTTAAGCCTCTTCCAGTTAGAGAATGAACCCTTCCCACAAAAATAGATTGTCCAATTTTCATTCCTCTGGAAGCACTGATTTGAGTTGCCAATAGAACAAAATACGATATCAAATACTTTAGACAAGAAAACACAATACCATTTCTCTTAAACTTGTTTGTAAGAGGAAAAAATTCATCCTGATTCAGATCACTGAATGGAAGATGTATATTTATCATCTACTTTTTACATATAAAGTTTTTTTATTTCAATTACAGAATCAAAACAAGAATTATTTTGCCTACCAGAATTTTTCTATTTAATAGTAAGACTGTAGATAATAAAAAAAAATAAAGTCTTTACTCTCAAGGAAATTAAAATTGAATCAGGGAGAATTAAAAGAACAAACAGTTACTTATAATTCCAGGCAGAAGGCCCTAAGTCATTCCTGAACAAAAAGAAAACACAGCAAAGCCAGTCGGAGTGGGGAGCGAGTGAGTAACAAATTCTACACTGAGAGATCTAGTTAGGGGTTTTCTAGTTAGGGTTTTTTGTTGTTGTTGTTTTGGTTTGGGTTTGTTTTTTTTGTTTGTTTGTTTTTTGTTTTTTTGTTTTTTGTTTTTTTGCCATACCAGGGATACAGGGATAGAATCCAGGGCACTTAACCACTAAACCACATTCCCAACCCATTTTTTTATTTTTTTATGTTGCCACAGAGTCTTGCTAAGTTGCTTTGGACCTCACTAAGTTACTGATGCAGGATTTGAACTTGCGATCCTCCTGCCTCAGCTTCCCTAGCCACTGAGATTACAGGTATGTGCCTGGGCATCTGGCTATTCAGATTTTACATAGCATAGAACAGGAGTGCCAACACTTATCAAACACTACTTCTTCCATTGAGACTTTTCTAATATTTTCTCTGTGAATTTGAGCAGAGGACAAAATACATTGACAGAAATATGGAAAAGAAGGTGTGTTGGATCCAGGACATGAATCTCTTTGAATGATGATTTTACTAAATAGTGATAGAGCATTTAAGATTTTTTTAATTAAGAGAATGACACAATTAGTGACAATCAGGATAAATCTGCAATCATTTTTGTGAAAGAGGAACGGGAAAAAATGAACTGGGAGCAGCGTTGAGTAAGTACAGTGTTTCCGGGCAAAAGGTCCCTTTACACGTATAGTGGAAGTGAGAGCTGAACAGCGGAGCTGTGGAAGAGGCATCCCCAGGCAGAAATGGCGAGACAGAAATGGATGAGTCGTGGATGGAGAGGGACAACTGAAAAAATAAACCTCAGCTTTTAAGCCTCAGTGAAAGGAAAACCATCATTTCATAAACCCAAAATAAGCACAAGAAGGAGGAAAGCCAATGTGTGGAGAATATTTAGTGACTATATTTGACATCTTGGTGAAAAAACCTGGTTCGGTTTTTGAGAAGAAGAATGGAAATTTGGACAAAAATTATAAAAGGCAAAATTTACAGTTAATAGCTAGTACAATATGGGCAATCCACAATAAGGCATGGGCAACCAGAACAGTTGCTGGCCATAATTAACTGGCAAAATTGTACAGTCTGGCCACTGGAATATCCACCCAAAATTGATGGAAAAGTGACTAAGACCATCCAGGGAGAAAGTATACCACAAAAAAAAAAAAAAAAGGTTGGGAGAATGTTTGGGGGAACCTTTGTAAAAGAAGCTGTTAGAAGGAGAACCGAACAAGAGAAAATGACCAGGAGAAGAGGGTATAACATTGAATAGACAAACTCAGGGCTTCTGGGAGCCTTGTTTGTATAATTGAAAATATGCCATTATCAGTGCTTTCTCATTCTCCCCAGTTAGTTTATACTTATGACTTATCTCTAATACACTGGATGTATATGAAGAAAGATTACATACCTCCACTATGCATATATCTCACTGTGTTTTAGGTCCTCATGTTTGTGGATCATTGAAATTTTAAATTAGCAAATAAAGCTTTCAATTCATAATATATAATGATATATATTCGTATGTATTACATAATTGGTTGTCATGATGTGGGATAGGTTACACCAACACCAAGGATTTCAATTTACATGTGAAGCTCAGAGAGATCAAGTGTTTTGGCTAATGCCTCTGCCACAGTTGGTGGAGGATTCAAAAATTCATCCTGGTCTGCTGGGTTCATGGTTCAGAACTCTTTTCTAAATGCTCTTCAAGTTTACTCTACTCGTGTTCCTCTGAGTACCCCAATTTATCACATGTTCTTAGAACTTACTCTGTAGCTGCTTTCGTAGTCCTTTACTAAATATAGCAGTGACCCCTCTCGCATCCGCCCAGGCCACACTGCAGACAATCTTTCTAGGGATTAAGCTTCTGCATCCTTCCCTCTAAATTATACCAACTTCAGATAACCTTGCAGGAAAATAGGGTTTTGTCATTGTTTCTCTTTTATTTTGTATGCTGTTCGATCATAGTGTACAATAGAGGTGTTCAACCCTTGCTCACTGGGGATAGTAACAGATAATACATTTCCGCATTAAAGCCATTGGCCAGGATGCCAGAGCAGTTGCTTCAATCTGAGCGAGAGAAAGGCTACTGAGGATTAAAATTGTCCTCATACAACCTTTTAATGAATTTAAACTAGAAGGACTTCCTGAATCCCCAGCTCTTCACTCTATTTAATATACTTGGCAAGTCTTTCCTGAAGACAATCAAAAGCATTTGGATTGATCTCATGTTACAGGAAGCATATCCCTTTCTGTTTAGATATTGTCAAAGTGGACCTCACAATTGGGTCCCAGAAGCTTCAGAGGAGAAGTGCATTAACATAGGCTCACCATATCTTTGTTACACAAGTTGAAACCTGTCTCCTCACATACATTTCAGTTATTAGTTTACCATAGAACTTATCCTGTATACTTGCAGAGTTCAAAAGTAAAATGTCTCAAAGATTTCACCCAGGCTTAGAAAGTAAATATTTTTACCATATTTTGCTTTCTTTGTATAACCACAGGCATATTCTTAGGATTATAAATGTCACATGCACATATATTTACTCTGAAAGGGGCATGCACATGCTGTACTTGATACTGAATGCACATAAAGGCATAAAATACATCACCATAAATGGAAACATAACACATTTGCTGAATCAAAATTTTTATATTCTGATTGAATGTCTGAGTATACTACATACAGTAAAATGTTTTTGATAAAATCAAAGACTGGTAAGAAAGACAATTGCTACAAAAATTATAGTGTTTTTTAAGTTAGAAGGCAATATATTCTATTAACATTATATTACAAGTGAGGAAATTGAGGTATTGAGAGTAAAGTTGGAGTTGCTGCATAAACTCAAGCCAAGTTTGGGACTAAGATTGGGACCATACTGCATCCAATCCTTTGATCAATGTTCTATCCAGGAGAATTTTTTTTTTTTTAGAAAAAACAGGGTCATATGAATAAGTCATCTTTAATTTATAGATTGAAGATCGGCTTTCTGTACAAAATAAATCTATGCTAATCCTGCCCAATTGAGATTTGGTTATTATAACATCAGATCACTTTTTATTATAATTCCAACAGCTGCATTTATTAAACACTTATTTTATGTCAAAGATCCCATTCAAAACTTTACATAAGTTATCTCTTTAATCATAAAAATCCTAAGGCATTATAGTGTGTTGATCATCCCCCAAAATCAAAGAGACCTGGAGAGTTTAAGTAATTTCCCAGGATCACATATTTGGGGATCCCATATCCTTAAGAACATTTATGTATGTTAAAAGCATTATCATTAACTTCATTGAATAAACAGGCCTAGGAATGTGCATTTAAAATGTCAAGGCTACAGCAAATTCAAGAATTTACCCACAGGAAAAAAAAATGATATTCCTACATAGAAGAAGCAAAAACAATATGGAACCACAAAACAACGTTTGGGTGAAATTAATTACTGCTTATACATTAATGAGACAGCTTTTGCGTAAGTATTAAATGAGATAATTCCTTATTGCTTAAACATACTAGTTCTGTCTAATTCTATTGTTAACCAACATTTTACATGATATAACAAATGGTGTACCCCATCGTAAAAATCAAGTCCAATTATAATTTGTCAAAAAGAAAAAGAAAGAGAGAAAACTGAAGGATGAACTAAGGATTGGGCAGACACATAAATAGCTAGATCAAGGTTTAAAGTCTAATCATTTCTGGAGTTCAGGAATGGAATGCTTGCCCCATGAAAGCTGTAGCTTCCATTCATAACAAGTAGAAATATGTTGCTCCTCTGTTGAAATTCTCCCTCTCTGCCTATTCCACCAGTATTTATCTATCCAGTCCTATTCAAACAACTTACTTTTGTGCAAACTGTTGAACATCTCCTTTACCTACTCTGAGATCTGTCATGACTCAGAAAGAACAAAATATATTTTTTACCTTCTTTCTATTTAGCAATTCACTTTTATTTGTGTTATACAAAATCTATCAGGCTAATATACTTACTGGCAAATGCTCTACCATGGAGCTGCACTCTGTCTTAATACTCACTACCTAGCACCACTCCTCCCACAGAGTAGTTATTCATATTGGCAGTCTGTGGATGTGTTATTCAAGTGGAGTTATTTTGTATATAATAGCCCAGAATCATTATCCCATTATAAATGCTCCTAGACATGATAGGGTTATGCCCTGATAAACCCATTATTAAGTTGAAATTAGAGTAGGTAAAAAATTCATTTAATATACCTAACCTTCTAAACATCATATCCCAAACCCTGCCTACATGGACTGTGCTCAGTATACCTTCATTAGCCTAAAGTTGGGCAAAATAATCTAATACAAATGAATTTAATAATAAGGTATTGAATATTTCATGTAATTTGTTGAGTATTTTACTGAAAAAGAAAAATAGAATGGTGACCCCATTATAAAGTTGAAGTATCTGAAGTATTTAAATCAAACCATAGTAAGTTATCTGTATAATAATCTTTGGATTCAGTGGTAAATCATGTGTCCATGACTTTGACCTATGTTCCACCAGACCTTGCAATCACAGGTGAGGTAAAGCAAGATGGCAACTGTATAATATCTCTGATGTTCATGCACCAAACTACCTTAACAAGAACTAAGGGAATCAAATGAGAGAATATGTTTCCTTTTATTGTAATAAAATGAATAGACATATTAAAGAAGGTGAGAAGGAAAGAGTCGCTCATGTCACCTGTCCCCCAACCCTAAGATGCCTTCCATGGACAGAGACATCACCCAGTTGGGGAAGGGAGATGGAATTAAATCCAGGACTTAGACAAAACCCAGTACTAGGCTCACCATGGTGAAACCCAATGCTGAGCAAAGCCCCATAACGCCTTACCCCAGGTCAATATGCATAGACTGAGCATTTGGAACTTCATGAGTCCAGGCTGCTCACTGCAACCATCAGCCCTCCTGCAACCTCAGGCAGCAGAGCAGGAACAGAACTTCACCTACCGGGAAGCAGGGCATGAGACAAGCACAGGGCTTTGTCTAGGCCAGGGAAGCTGGGACAGTGCTTTGTTTTGGAGGCCAGGGCCAGGCCCAAGTCAGTGAAACTGAACACTATAGAAACTGAAGGTCTGATACACATAACAGAGTTCACAGATGGAGCTTCTGTGCTAACCCCAGCATCAGGCAGAGAACTGCGAGTTGGTAAGACAGACTCAAATTTTGGCTTAGGTCATTTCTAGCCTTGAGGTGGGCCTGAGGCACTCTTATGCTCTTATAGGAACTTGTGGCTATGAAAGTCAGGTGTGACCCATCATAGCCACAGCTTCAGTGGACAAGAAACTATCTTCAACAATTCTCCCCAACCTCAGATAGCACAGCTCCTAGCCACTGCTCATCAGTTAGGCTCAAGAACTGCCCTGGCATCAGGTGAAAACCTACTCCCCAGGGGGATGGACACATTTGTATTAACAGTGCCAGCTGCACTGTGGGACTTTGTTGCTGTGAGATTCAGGTACAAACCAGGTTGTCTTCTGTCAGGGGCCAAAGGGCTGCCATCAGCAACACTGCCCCAACCCTTGACAGCATACTATGATGCAACACCCCATTCACTGGGGATAGGACAGGGTAGTAAGCATATGACTTTTCTCTGGAACTTTAGTGCTGAGCTATTAAAAGTTAATACTGGCCAATACTAATGGCCTCATCCCATGCCTGCCTATAAAGGAAATCTCTGGAACAACTCCAGTGGAGATGAAAGCATGCAGCTCCAGCCTGTAGGATTTCTGTTAGCATCATCTGTAGCTTTTTGCAGTGGTCTTGGGTCACAGTGCATCTCAGCAATAGCAGGCCAAGCAGTGTGTGCCCAGGTCCCACCCCACTGTTCTGATAGTCTTGACAGAATGTGGGCTCAGGGTATGACAAGGTTTGCTGACATTGATGTCCCTGGGTGTGACATAGGAGCATGGAGCTGATCCATCCATTGTGTCTCTGCCCAGACATAGGAATAAATTTCTAATCCTCCAATATCCCGGTAATGACACATGCTAACAAGCCCTAAGAGATTTCAGGAAAATATGACGTCACCTAATATTAAAATTAAAGTGCCAGAAACTTCCCAGATAGTAATCAATATGGGAGAACTGTCAGAGAATTCAAAGCAGTGGTTTTAAGGAAACTCAAAGAATTTGAAGAAAATAAAAATGTTGCAACACTCTAGCACAGAAACTTAATGAAGAGATAGAAGCAATTTTTAAAAATCAAATTCCTGAACTGAAAAATGCATGCAGTGAAATTAAAAATTCAACAAAAGGCACCAATAGGTGGACAGACCAAGTAGAAGAAAGAATTAGTGAGCTTGAAACAGTTTATTTGAAAATACATGATTGGAGGGGGAAAAAGAATAGAGAAATGAAGAAAGATTATGGATACTCTGTGAGTATATTACAAGAACAGATTTTACATTGTGATAAACCACACCAAAAGAATGAAGGAGAAACAATATAGTCATCTCAATACCTGAAGAACAAGCATTTGATAACATTTTATATCTCTTTATGATAAAATGCTAAACAGATAAGGGACAGGAAGAATGGACTGCAACATAATAATGACTACATATAAGTCAATAGATAATTTTCTATGGAATGGGGAAAAGCTGAAAAGGTTCTAGGCTCTGCAACATGGCAAGATGCCATGTTTTCACACTTTTATCTAACATAATTCTGAAAGTCCTAGTCAGAGCTATAAGGTAAGAGAAAGAAATAATGGGCATTCAAATTGGAAAAGAAGTCAATGTGTCATTGTTTGCAGATGACATTATCTTATATAGGAAACCCCAAAATTTTCACTGAAAAACAACCAGAACTAATAAATGAATTCTTCACAGTGGCAGAATACAAGTTCAACAACAACAAAAAAATCAGTAGCATTGTTATTTGCTAATCGATATTTATCTGAAATATACATTTAAAAAACAATTCTACTTATAATAACTACAAAAAACACCACACATGGAATAAATTTAACTGAAAAGGGTGAAATTTCTGAACAATAAAAATTATAACAGAGCAATTAAATAAATCAAGGAGAATACAACAACATGCAAAGGTATCCCATATGTTCACAAACTGGTAAAGCATATATTTTTAAAATGTCTGACTTATCCAGACTTTGTTCCAGATTCATTGCAATTTCTTTCAAAATACTAGTGACATTCTTCACAGAACTAGAAAAAGCAATATATATGAATTGCATATATATATAAATGCATACACATACACAAATATACACACACACACACGCACATACACACACATGTGTGCGTACGCGCGCGCGCACACACACACACATAACCTGAAAAGTCATAGCAAAAAAACCTGGAGGCATTAAACTACCTAGCTTCAAGATACAGTATAAAGTTGTGGTAATCAAAACAGCATGGCACTGGCATAAAAACAGACCTAGACCAATGTAACATAATAGAAAACCTAGAAGTAAAACAACTTATCGACAGCCAACTAATTGTCAACAGAAATGCTAAAAACATGCAGTGGAAAGAAGATAGTCATTTCAATAAATGTTGCTGGGAAAATTGAAAACCTACATGCATAAGAATGAAATTAGACCTCTATCTCTCACCAGTTACAACAAAGCAACTCAAAATGAATTAAAAACTTAAACATAAGACCCTGGAACTATGAAAGTACTAGAAGAAAACATATGAGAAATGGTTTAGGACATTATAATTCAAAATGAGTTTTTTAGAAAAGATCCCAAAAGCACAGGAAATGATAGCTTAAAGGTAGACAAATAGGACTTCACCAACACTAAAAACTTCTGCAAAGCAAAGGAAGAAATCAACAGAATGCAGAGAAAATCCCACTGTGGGAGAATATATTAGCAAACTGTTCATCTGACAAGAGGTTGATATCCAGAATATAGAAGAAAGTCCAAAAAATTTATAGCCAAAAAAATACTGATTTAAAAATGAGCAGTAGATCTAAAAAGACATTTCTTAAAGAAAGATATAAAACGGCTGACAGGTATATGAAAAAAATGCTCAACATCTCTAATCATCAGGGAAATGCAAATCAAAACCAGAATGAGCTATCACATCACCCTGGTAACGTTAACTGTTATCAAATGGATTACAGATAACAAGTGCTGGCAAAGATACAGAGAAAAGGGAACACTTGTACACTGGTGGGAATGTAAGAAGAGTCATTATGGAAAACATTATGGAGATTCCTTAAAAAAAATAAAGATAGAACTACTACTTCTCAGCGTATATCCAAAGGAAATGAAATCAGTATATCAAAGAAACATCTGCCCTCTCCTGTTCATTGCAGCATGATTCAAATGGTCAAGAAATGGAAACAATCTAAGAGTCTTACAATAGACAACTGAATAAAGAAAATAGTGATTGGTAGGTGCATGTATACTACATATGTATTTGTGTTATGTAGATTATATATAAAATAGATATACATATATATATAATATATACAATGCATATGCATATATACCTACATGTATACATATATACTACACACATGCACACACACACACACATACATACACACACACACATAATTCTGCCATAACAAAAAGAATGAAATCCTGTCACTTGCAAAAATATGGATGGAACTGGAGTCCGAATACATTTTAGAAATCAGTTCAATTATAAGAAAGGCATAAAGGAGAGAAAGAAATGAAATAGAAAAGTTTCTTCAGGTGGAAATATCCTTGAATTCCTTGCTATGGAGTTTAAATCATTAACAGCCCCAACATTACCTAAAGTTTCACTGCTCTCCAATGTCTTCACAGTCTTGGTTGATTCCTCAAATAACATAGTTTGGTGGAGGCATGAAGCATACTGCTACTGGGAGACCAAGAAGTCCCACAAAGATATGCTTACAAGGCAGTTCCCATTTGTGAAGTGACTTGTCAGCAAGATTTAGGACAGATTCATCAAGAATAGCTCACTCTTCTTTTTGTGTCTAACTTGTCCTATTGACTGGCCACATTTTAAGTGACGCTTTAATTTCTCTTTATATTTATTTCCTAGGATTGTGGAAAGAGAGTACCACAAACTGGTGGCTTACAACCACAAAAACGTATTGACTCACCATCATGGAGGTAAGCAGTCCAAAAGCAAACTGTCACCAGGGTTGGTTCTGTCTAGAGACTTTAGAAGAAAATATTTCCCTAAGTCTCTCCCATAGCTTCCAGTGGCCTGCTGTCAATCTTGAGCTTCTAAGGCTGATAACTTCTTCTTTTCACATGGCCTTCTTCCTGTGCATGTGTGTATAATTCCTACTGCTCCTGTTATAAGGACATTATTATTATTAGCAGACACTAGCAGACAGCTTACTCCAGTATGACTCCACCTTAGCTATTTATATCTTCAACTACCCCATTTCCTCATTCTGAGGCAGTGGAGCAACATATAAATGAGGGAACATCATTCAACCTATAACACTGACATCGGTAGCCTCAGCTTCAAGACATGCACTTGTGGACCATTATAGTTCATGCAACAATGCTAAAGAATAAGTGCTTTATTAAAAACAATTCTGGGACTCTAGGAATGTAACCTAGTTATTTTGAAATAAAAGTGTAAGAAGAGGAAAGCTGAATTGATCCAATAACAAGGAAAGTATTCTGAAGGTTACAGCTGAGTCATCCTGATTACAACAAAACACAAGCCCTCACGCACAGACTCACACAATTTCAGAAACCTTAAAATTAGAACTTACTGGCTCAGCTAACACCGCCTGGATTTGTTTCACCTGTGGAAATTTTCTGGGTCTGATTTGATTTTAATTTGCAATTTGAAAGTGCTAAGTCTGAGGTATGAAAAAAAAGACTGATTTCCCTATTTCTAAGTAAAACTGAAACCAGACTGACCTTCAGTCATAATTTCTGAGAATAGGAACAGAAACAAAGTTAAATGTACAAAATGTAGGGGACCCAGAGAGGTTATACCAAAAATAACTGTTTTATATTGAATATGTGACTAACCTGGGGAAATATTTACCAGGAAAAGTATGACAACACATTAGGTCTTACAGCCCGAGTTGCTATCATTTGTGATGTCAGAACAAATTAATATTTGTATTGAAGTACACAGCCTCTCATTTTTTTTACTTTTTCACTTCATTTTTCTGAAAATTTGATGAAAGCAAGGAAGGTCTTGCTCCAATAAAAACACTGCTTTGTATTTATTATTTTGATGGGGTATATGCAATGTTTAGACATGTGTATAAGCAGTGTTGTATGTTTACAAATCATGGTAAACATGTCTATCTCCCAAACATCATTCCTTTATAGCCCAAATATTCAATATTCCTTTTTTAAATACATAAAATATACATAAAATAAAATTTAAAAAAAACATAAAATAAAATTTGTACATAAAATTTGTACATAATTATGTATACATAATTATGTATACATATAAATATGTATGCATTGCATATATTCTAATCAGGGCAAAACATGTCTATCTCTTCAGTTTCATTTTACTGTGGTGAACATATTTGAAATATTTTATTTTAGTGTTTTGGAATACACAGTACATTATCCTTATACTTTGTTCATCCTGCCATGCAATATCACATCAGAGCCCATTCCTCCTATGTCCCTAGACTCTGGAAACTACCATTCTACTCTCAACTTTTATGAGATTAACTTTCTTGGATTACTTCTATGAGTGAGATCTGGTAGTATTTGTCATTTCTGTGCTTGGTTTGTTTCACTTATCATAAAGACCTCTGGTTCTATTCATGTTGTCAAAACTGACAGGATTCTATTCCTTTTTTAGGGCTGAATCATGTCCTGTTGTGATGATATGTACCACATTTTCTTTATGCATTCACCAGTTGATGGACACTTAGGTGGTTTCCTTTTCTTAGCTATTGTGGAAAATGCTACAATGAACACTGGAATGCAGATGTCCCTTCAACGTATTGAACAGTCAACTCTCTGTCACCATAACAAGTACCTGAAATAATCAATTTATGATGAGAAAAAAAAATATTATTTTGGCTCACAGTTTTAAAGGGTCTAGGCTATGATTGATTACCTCCATTGCTTTGGGCCTGTGGAGAGACAGTGCATCATGGCAGAAGCGTACGGTAGAGTGAATTTGCTCAACTCATGGTCAAAAAGCATCAGAGAGGGAAAGGAAAGGACCACCTGTACCACTTGCCAATCGCAGCAAGCTGGGGACCAAGCCTTTAATAATGTGTATCTTTAGGGGACATTCCAGATTCAAATTATGGCATTACTGATCATTTTCTTTGAATATTTGCCCAATAGCAGGACTAGTGGGTCATATGGTACCTTAATTTTTCAAATTTTTATGGAGTCTCCATCATGTTTTTCATAATGATCACTAATTTACATTCCTTCCGACAATGTGTAAGGGTTCCTTTTCCTTCACATTCTCACCAACATTTGCAAAGCACCTTTCTGTAGGAGGACCTGGAATGACTTGTCATCTTTCCTGGACAACTTCCCAAGGAAGAAGGCATCAGTCAGGGAAATTTAAAGTAAGAAGCTGAGTCAGCTTATTCCTCTTCTTTCTATAAGCTTCTGTTACCATGATTAGGCTTTCTAGTAGATATTTCCATCTCCAACTCACTAACTTTTAGAAAGTTGCTACAAGCAATAACAGAAACAAATTCCTTCACAAAATGTACTCAATGAAGGTGGTGATTTGTGAAAGGCCAGACTGAAATGGTTTCCATTCATAAGCGGAAATCACATGAATGAGCCTCAGATATTTACCTCAGACCCACACTACGTCATTATAGTTCTTAATCTGAGCAGGCAGAGAATGTAAAATACCATATTTAAGCTATGAATTTGTGGCTGCTGTGTACCACAGGAATCACATCCATGTTATGAAAATTATAACATATACCTTTTTAAAATATCTGACACTGTCATCAATAAATTTGCTGTTACTGCAACTTATGAAAATGTTTCACAACAAAAAAAAAAATCAGGAAAAGAGAACAGAAACAGCAATTCGTATTTGCCAAGGAAACATATCTGAGACCACTCTACCTGAGAGAATGAGGAAATCAGGATGAATGAAACTTAATCCCAAGCCATGAATGCATGGAAGGGCTGCAGCCTCATTCCCCCCTCCGTCTGCTGATATGAAGAGGGCATCCTCCTGGAGAATATACCCATCCTAAGTCTAGTAAGGGTTATCAATGAACATATCATAGAAGCCAGTCTGAGCCAAGCTTACCGCCTTTTCATCGCATCAGCAAACTTCCTCTTGCTTGCTCCTAGCCAACCCCATTCCTACCACCCCTAGAAGGATGCCCTTTCTCATCGTTCTGCACCATGATCAATTTTTCCTGCTATCAGATTTTAGAGAAATGAAAGTACACAGTATGTACTCTTCTGGGTAAAATTTCTTTCCCTCAACATATTGGGAGATTCGTCCATATTTTGGCCTGTCTCACTAATCCCTTTCTGTTTATTGAGGAATAACATTCCATCCCGTGTATGTTAGGTGTGCCTCTGTGTGAGTGTGAGTGTGTGTGTACATGTGTGCACGTGTGTGTGTTTAAATCATTCTCCTTTTGATCCATATATACATTGTTTTAGGTTCTTCTTCCCAGTTTTTTTTTTTTTTAACTTTTATTTCCTTTAGTTATTTTTGTGTGATGCTAAGGATAGAACCCAGTGCCTGACCTGTGCTAGGCAAGTGCTCTACCACTGAGCTACAACCCCAACCCTATTTTCCAGTTTGGGGCTATTATGAATAAAGGAGTTGTGACCATGATTGTATCCATTGTTTTGTAGAACATAGTCTCTTTCCTTTGAGGATAATATCCAGAAACAGATTGGACGAACACATAGGTATTTATGCCATTTTATCTGAAATTCCAGACATCTTTCCAAAGTGAGTTATCACATCATAACAAGATGTATAAGAGTTCTAGTTGCTGTACAGTGTCACCAATTTTGGAATTGCCAATCTTTTTAAAACCTGGGCCTTTTGGGTGGGGGTGCAGTAGTATCCGATTATCACCTTCTTCACCGTAACTGATAAACAATAATGCTCAGCAGTTGTGCTTATTGTCAGTTTATGCGTTCTTATGCTTCACCTACTTTTAATTGAGTTTCTTATCCTTTTAGGAGTTTTCATTTTCAGGATATGTGTTTTAGCAGACATATGTTCTAGCCAGTATTTTCTTCCAGTCTATGACTTGCTTATTTTATTTGAATAGCAGTGTCTGGTATTGCTAAATCTTCAAATATTTGAGGATTTCCAGATATGTTATTGTTATTTATTTCTAATTTAATTTCATTAGTAACATCCCAATGACATTATTATTAGAAATTCAGTGAATTTGCCAAGTGCACTTGACAAGAAGTTGTGTTCTGAAGTTCTAGGGTGAAGTGTTCCTCACATATCATTTATATCAAGTCAGTATTGTGTTGTTCAGATCCCTATGCCTATACTGATTGTCTTTCTGTTTGTTTCTTTCTTTCTTTTCAATTACTGAGAGGGTATGTTATGACTCCATATACATTTATTTCTTCTTGTAAATCTGTCAAAGTTTGCTTTATGTGTTTTGAAATACGTTATGATCACATACACACCATAGGAATTTTATGTCTTGCCATTCATTTTAAAATGCCTGCTCCACCAGCAGTATATACTTTCTTGTATAGCTTACGGATACTACTACTACAGTCAAACCATCTTTCTTATAACTATGTTTGCATGAAAAATCCTTTGCCATTCTTTTACTTTCACTACATTCAATATATAATATTTATACTGAGCAAACAGAAATTTCCTGCTTTTTTTTAATTCACCTTGGCCATTAATGATAATGTTTTATACATTTAATGGAATTATTAGTGTGATTGAATTTTGTCTGTTATTTTGCTGTTTCTGTTGGTCTGATGTTTTATCCCCTCCCCTCTGTCCTTTTCTTGCCTTCCTTTGGTTTGAATATTTTCTAGAATTCTATCTATAGGCCTCTGTTGGAATTTTAGCTATTCTTCTTATGATTAACAGCTTTCGATGTTTCATCTAGAAATGATAATATGCACCCTTAACTTTTTCTAATCTAACTAAACTTGGTATTGTACTAATTTATGGAAAATAAAATTTTCCATGAGATACAATCTTCATCTCCTCCATTATGGGGATATAGTTGTTCCATATATTTTGTGTAACTCTGCTGTAAACATCACAATATAACATTATACTTTTAATTCAAATAGTTATCAAAATTGTAAGAAATAAAGAGATATATGAAATATAGTATCTTAAACTTACATATTTATATTTTTTAATATTTATTTTTTAGTTGTAGTTGGACACAATATCTTTATTTGTTTTTATGTGGTGCTGAGGATTGAACCCAGGGCCTCACATTTGCTAGCCCAGCACACTACCACTAAGCCACAATGCCAGCCCCTTACATATTTATCTTTTGCCGTTATTTTTATTCTCTTAAAGATGTAAGCTTAATCTGGAATCATTTTTCTTAGCAAAACTTCCTTTAGCATTTCTTCTTAGGGATAAGGTAGCAGTTTTCAAATACATGATTTTTGTTGTTGTTGTTATAGGTATAAAATTCAGGAGAACTCAACCACTGAACCACATCCCCAGCCCTACTGAACCATATTCCCAACCCTACTTTGTATTTTATTTAGGGACAGGGTCTCACTGAGCTTGCTTAGCACCTTACCATTGCTGAGGCTGGCTTTGAACTCGCTATTTTCATGTCTCAGACTCCTGACTGCTGGGATTACAGGCCTGTGCCACTGTGTCCAGCAAAAAAACATGAAATTTTTAAATTTCTTTTTCCAATCTGGAATGATATTTTTCACAGACACAAATTTCTGAGTGACATATTTTTCTTCTCTCAGTACTTTAAATATATGGTTCCTCGGTCTTCTTTTTTTTTTTTTTTTTTTTAAGAGAGAGTGAGAGAGGGGAGAGAGAGAGAGAGAGAGAGAGAGAGAGAGAGAGAGAGAGAGAGAGAGAGAGAGAGAATTTTAATATTTATTTATTTATTTATTTTAGTTCTTGGCGGACACAACATCTTTGTTGGTATGTGGTGCTGAGGATCGAACCCGGGCCACACGCATGCCAGGTGAGTGCGCTACCGCTTGAGCCACATCCCCAGCCCCTTCCTCGGTCTTCTTAACATCATGGTTTCTGATGAGACTTCAGCAATAATTTGTAACATTGTTCTCTTACGTTTCACCTGATTATTTTTAAATTTATAATGGTGCCAAAGTCACATGCTTTCAGTAGAAACCATACTTTGAGTTCTGATCTTTTCCTGGCCCATCAGTATGCAATACAATTCTCCAGCAATACTGGGCATAGCTCCCAGTCAGTCACACAGTGACAGTACTGATTATTAACTTAAGATGCTTGCTAGGTTAGGCATATCAAATGCATTTTCAACTTAAGATAACTTCAACTTGTGATGTGCTAATCTGGATGTGATCACACTGAAAGTTGAGAAACTTCTGGAATGTGTCATTTTTAAAAACTGCTTCAAAGATTTTTCTCTTTATTTTTGTTTTTTTTAACAAATGAAGTTTTCTTTGTATTTTCCCTCTTGGAATTTTCTGAATTTTTTTAATTTTTTAAAATTATTTTATTTTATTTCCCTCTATGTTTACTGGTGCATTATATTGTACATAATTGTTGGATTCTTTGTTACATATTTGTACACACACAATATATAACACTATAATTTGTCCAATATCATTATCCAGTATTTCCCCTTTCCCTCTCCTCCTCCCAACCCCTGTTCTGTTTCCTCTACTTATCTCCATTCAGTTTTCATGAGACCTCACCGTCACCTTTCTTTTCCCTTTTTCTCTTTAGCTCCCTCATATGAAAGAAAACATATGATCCTTGTCTGTCTGAGTTTGGATTATTTTACTTAACAATGTTCTTTTATTTATTTCACTGAAAACAACATAATTTCTGATTTTTTTTCTTAAAAATTAACTTCTGCCTATGGTCAAGTTTGGGAAAGACTCTCTAAATCTACATAAACCTATATCTAGATATCTTTATATATATATATATATATATATATATATATATATACACATATATATATATATTCTCTATGTACAGTTTTTTATATAAATATATGTTATATATACATATATATATATATATATATATATATATATATATATATAATCATAGACATAGAAACAGATACAGAGGAAATTTAGATATATCTATAGATAAACTGATATAGATGCACACATATGCTTTTAAGAATATAAATGAAGACCTCAAATGTTATTTAAAAATAGGCTGAGAACAAGGTCAAAACGCCTCAATACTGAAACTTTCAAAAATCTAAAGATGCCTAGGAAAATCGTGCAAATATGAGTTCAATGCAATTACCAGAATTATAATACTCCCTCTATCACAGACATGCTAAACTCAGAATTAGCAATGTGTCTGACACTTGAAGTTTGGGCATGAATCTTATTCAAGAGAATTGCAAAATGTATGCCTTGGAGCAAAGTTTTTGCTGTCTCTGGAGCTAATCTGATTGTGGTTTCAGATGATATATATGAAATTTCACTGGTGATGTAAAAGAGATTTTTATGTAAAATATTCAGGCCTTCTTCTCTGACAGGTCAGATTAAGCATTGATGAAGGTCTTAATGATCTGGGAAGGCACAGTATGGTAGGTAAGAGATAGCTGACCATTGGAAGGCCACAGGGGAAACTGGTGTCTTGGAGTTCTGGATTCCAGCTCTGGCTTAGCTTCTTGCTGGGTAAACATATTCTAGTAAATAATATTCCTTGCTCATTTCCTACTAGTTAAAATCAGAGAGGGGATATCTTCCTTCAAACTAACAAAATCCCTCATTTTCCTTCTGGGTTAACATTTATAAAAATGATTTTATGAACATTCTACAAAAGCTTAAGTACTGTCATACTGAAATTAACCTTGACTCGCGTGAAACATTCAGAGATATCTATTCGGTCTTTTGTAATAAATGAAGTTTGAAGACCTTTAATTCTAGGCATTTAAAATGAAAGTAACATGAAGTCATAAAAGGAAACATTTAATCAAGCATATGTTTAATTAATGATTAATAAAATTACTTTGAAATAAAACTTTAAGATTATCGACAGGAAACAAATTATTTTTTTTAAATTGAAAATAAATCTAAATGTGCTTATATGGTGGCAATTGTATATTGCCAAATTGCTGGCATGTTTGCTTTCACACATAGATCCAGTAAGTTTTCTTTATAAGTTTAAGTTATTCCTTCTTGATAATCTCTTTCTGTTAGAAATTGAAAGGGACAACCTTAAGACAAAACAACTCTATTTTAAAGTATTCTCATTGGTGGTGGCATTGCCTAGCTAAATGACCTTGACCACATCAGCTAATTATTAATTTTTCTGAACCTAGATTTTCTTCTCCTATAACAACAGGATAATAATAACTGTCCTTTGTAAGTCACAAGCTTATTGTGAGTTCATTATGAGTTCTGGGTATAGGATTTGTTTAGGTTACTTTCCAATTGTGATCATTTTACAATCTAAACCTGACTTGTCCTACTATTTTTATGGCAGTTTTAATCACTTCTATTTTTAGAACTGATTGCAATGAAGAGTGATTTGAAACTGGTATCAATAATCCTGATTGCAATATAAAATTGCAAATTATTTACAGAGCTTAGTGCAGCTTGTCTTACTGTGCCTCTACAAACCTCCATGTTACTGCTGTCATTGGAGAATAACAGCTATTGCCTACTTATTTGACCTTGAGCATGTCAACCAAGGATGGTTTTCCTGTGCCTGAATTTTCTTCATCCAGAACAACTAGACAATCAAATCTGTCCTGCCTAAGTCACAGACTTATTGTGAGGCTGTAATGAACCAATGTTTATGCAAATGCTTTGCAAGTTGCAACTGCTACAGATGAAATTTTTATTATTTTAGTTTAGCTTTAAAATGCATTGCAAAGGGGGCTGGGGTTGTGGCTCAGCAGTAGAGTGCTCGCCTAGCACGTGCAAGGCCCTGGGTTCAATCCTCAGCATCATATAAAAATAAATAAATAAAACAAAGTTATTGTGGCCAACTACAACTAAAAAATAAATATTTTTTAAAAATGTATTGCAAAGAAACAGTAATAAAACCAAGACTTTTCTAGAGTCACTGAGTCTAAGAAACAACACATACAAATGAACTTATTATAAGTAATAAAGTCGGGAAAAATAAGGTTGAAGTTGAAGAGTTGGTCTCTAGACTGGATGTAGTGGCACACACCTGTTATCCCAGCAACATGGGAGCCACAGAGGCAAGAGGATCAAGTTCAAGGTCAGCCTTGGCAACCCAGAGAGACCCTATTGCAAAACAAAATTAAATCATGGCTGGGATGGGTAGAGTACCTCTGGGTTCATTCCCAAGTGTAGCAAAAATTTTAAAAAATAGTCTCTAAAGTCAAAAGGAATTAGGTTCAAATCACAGTTCAGTTTTTTTTTATTAACTTTGACCTTGAACAAATTAGAAAATGTATTTGAGTCTTTGGCTTCTCAATACAGAAAATACCTACTTGATAACCTGTCAGTTAGGACAGGCTAGGACAGTTTATGCTATGATAACAATTTCCAAAGTTTAGAGGCATACAAGCAAAATTTTATCTGTTTGTTTGTTTTCTCCCCTCACTTATGCTATATGTTTTTGTGCATTACTTACAGATTCTATTCTGTTCTTTCTCACTGTAGGATTTTTGTTGATGGTAAATTTTGGTAAAATTTTGTTGAACACTGAAGAAAATTAGAGCAGTTAACCATGCCCTGACTTGGCTTTAAATACTTTTATTTCTAGGGCCAAAGAAAATCATATAGCCTAAAGGGTGAAGAAAAATATCATCTTATCATATATTGGGGTATGAAAATATTTGAAGGATATCCCCAATCAGTGTCACAAACAGGTTGTTGTAAAAGTATGTAAATATGAAATGCTTATCACAAGTGCCTAGCTCATAGGAAAAAAGTTCAATGATATTTTATTGTTTGGTGCTTATTGTCTTATTTTATTTGTATTTTGCAAACAGAAGGAATAGAGAGGTTTTCACAATCTTTATTTACAGTATCTTGATTGATGAGACAGAAAGAAAATTATCTAACAAACTTAAACACAAGGTTGTTTGGATATGGGATCATCATCTCCCCCTTAAAGACTCATCATTCGCCCTTAAAAAAATATATTTTAAAGAGAAATATAGTGGCTATGGTAAAACATCATAGGATGTTTCAAAGTACTTTCAGCTTCCAAAAGTGCAAGAGTAACCAGTAGGGAACCCATTTTGTTGAGAGGTACCCAGAACCACCATTCATCTGATGCTTCAAAGAAGGAAAAAAAAAAAACCCTGCAGATGGGCCTCAAAACAACTTTGCAGTTCCTTCCCTGGAATCTCTCTTGATGGTCTTCCATTCTTCATGGAAATTGTTATTCAGGTTGAGTCTCTGGGATTCCCCAAAGACCTAGATATCTATCGAATCTAGATGACAATCACAAATAAGCAAGACAGAGAGTAGAGTAATTGGGAAAACAAATTTTTACACAGAGTGACTAGCATAATTCCTCAGATGTGATACATAACCTGAGCTCCATATGCTTTACATTCCATGATAAGGGATCTGTACAAAACTATGGACATGTAAATTAATACTATTATGTTAAAATCATGAACTTACTTAACCTCAAGAAGGAAGAAATGGGTGCCATTTATTCGTACTGCCTGTCTCCACCCCTTATTTTCTCAGCCACTCCCCATAGCTCCAATACAGCCTTAGAAATGTCTCTTTAAAAATGAATAATGATGTTTAATGCTAACCCAGAAATCTGATTGGTTATGTATTGAAAGTGTAGGTAAGCTTCTGGAATATGGTGTTTCAGAGTAGCAGAAAATAGGTGATATTCTTAACCAGCTGAGAATTTGGAGTTGGGAAAGATGATATTTTATTCAGTTTCAACAATCATCTTCATATTTCCCGGCCTGCCAGATCCATGACCAGATGTGTGTAACGGGGGACCCATTTAGACATATGCACTGATTTCCAGAAGGCAATACTTGGTTGCTTTGGAAAATACTATTTTGGGGGTGTGTGAATAATTGAATAATTAGATATTCAATTTTAGGCAGGTGTTACATATCTGACAGCCTCCCCTCCTCCCCTCCCCCCTCTTTTTTTTTGGTAACTATTTGCTGGAATAGAAATTCTAGAATTCTGGCCTCAAGAGCAGTAGCATTTGTTAGTGGGAGAAGGTGTGGGTGGAAACAAATGTACTTTTCGAGTCACTGCCTTGCTCAGCTCTCAGAGCACGACTCCTGCTGTTGGGATGGGTACCTGTGAGTGCTCCTTCCTTGGGGAAGCTTCCTCCTTAATTTATGGACATGCTCAGCCTGATTTTAGAAAATACGTGGTGGTGCAGGCAAAGAATCAAGGAAAAATATCAAGTTCTCACAGCAGCCGCTTGCTAATTAATCCCAGTGATTACCCACCTGAGAGAATCATCCAAGAATGGCTGTACTGGGCAGTATTCTTCTTTTCTCCTCTTTCTTTGGGTATTCACACAGGGGAGAAAATAGAGGGTATTTGGAATCAAATATTTTGACAGCTTAAAGACAATAATCAAGGATGACATTCGTGGTCTTTGCTCGGGTGAGACACACTTAGAAGAGAAGCGGGGAGGCCTCTTTTCATCCGCAACCTTGTTGATCCTTTCAAATGACTCAGTTCAGGACATCTCCAGAAGGATGCATCAAGCCAAATAAAAGACTTAGAGATTTCCTAAAATCCCAAACTCCGGGGGCAACACGATCAATTCTCAGTAGCCTAATCCATCTCAGTAAGAAATATCTAGCCCAAATGAAACTGATAAATTTACAATAAATGTTTTCACTATACATGCAAAAATCTCCTAGTTCATTTTAAATTATCTAAAGTAGATAATAATTTGTTAAGCAATCTAAAAGTTTCCGCTCTAATATTTTTAGATTCCTTGTGTATATGTGTGAGTTACACATGAAGCACTCAAAACATCGTATGCCAGGCAT
This sequence comes from Spermophilus citellus, assembly GCF_964194105.1. NCBI lineage: Eukaryota > Metazoa > Chordata > Mammalia > Rodentia > Sciuridae > Spermophilus > Spermophilus citellus. Next base: position 131,973,289 of record NC_138182.1, read on the forward strand.
TGTATTAGATTAATACATAAATTCAGATGTCACCTGTATGAAGTTGTATACTTATACACTTATTTTAAATCTGCTGGTGAATGTGCTTCTGGAAATTGTTATAGAGTCAACTTTATTATAATAATTACATGATGATCTAAAATTCTACTACAGTGAGATCTCTGTTAGCATTGCATTTTAAAACCCTCTAGATATTTCTTTCTATATACTTATGTAAAAAGCAAAACTTTCAAAAATGAGATCTACAGATAACATAGAAATGTAGTATAAAAATATAGTGTATAAATGTTAAGAATGAGTGTTTTTTCAGTTGTGCTATGTTACGTATCATCATTACTACGCAGATGTTTACATTTAGTGGTCCAGATTTTTACCTTCTAAAGGATGAGGCATGGTTTTCAAGGGGCTTCACAAAGTTTCATTTTCCAAGAGCCATTCCATCAGTTCCTTTCAGTCCCACCACATTAAAGTAGGAAGATGGGAAACTAGTGATAGGACCTTTGGCAAATATTGCCCATTCCGGAACTCATTATCAGTGTCCATTCAATGACAAAATTATAGTAAATGACTTCCTGAATCTTAATGAAGTTCATCTGATCCCTCCAGGAAGGCCACAGTCTCTTCTCAGATCCCAAACTCCTAGCCTCACCCTCCTGGCCTAATGAAATGGGCTCCTGTTAAGGGAACTCTGCTAAGCTCAGCTTCTCTGTTAGGTGCTCAGGATACAGGATAACCCTGCAGGTAAGATCTTCATTCTACACATATGACATGCTGGGTTCTTCAGCCATCCTCTAGATGTGAAGGTATCTCAGCCTGATTCTAGCAGTTGTGAAGGATCCCATGCAGGATACTTGGCCAGGAGATCAAAACGGGGAGGATTTAGTGTCTGGGCCTAGCTAGCAATGGCAAAACCATGTCTGTTTGGCTTGTCTTCTGCACATCTCTCTCTTCTCATCTCTAGTGGTGGGTGTTGATGAGGTTGCATTGACGGACTTACAAAACCTGAATCTAGTTCCATGCTGGCCATAAGTCTGTTCTACTAGGAAAGCCCAGTTTACAATGAATTTTCAGAAGCTATTATTTGTTAATAAGTTAGGATAAACATCAATGTCACCAGCTCCTGGCACATAGCAAGCACTTAATAAATGTTTTCTGAATAAAATAATTCCTCAGTTTCACCTCTTCTCAAAGTATAAAGTAGACATCCTAGTAGGGAGGAAGGACTTATTTCGTCTACTAAGATATTCACTAATACAGACTTATGACACCTAGATAAGCAGACAGTGTAGGCAAATTAGAAAAGGCCAAACAGCCCCAAAATACTGTTCCTCTGCCTTCTAGAGCTGACCCTTGCTGATTGCCCACTGAGATAATCATAAGTGTGCCTTCAGTTGAGGAGAGATCAGGGACATTACAGAATCAAAAAGTTCAGTGCTGTTTCTCCACTGACACAATTTTATTGGACAAGTACTATATCTTTGGCCAAATGTACATCATGCAGATGAGGAGACAAATATGTGGGTTTCAGTTGGATTTTTGAACAAATATAACCTAAACAGTTCTTTGTTCAGAATGAGGACAGAATAAGGATACTAGCCCAAAGGTCTTTCCTAAGAAGTTAAACACATTTTTCCAAACTGTCTCATTATTTGTAATTTTATCATCCGCAGCCTGGTTTACAAAACAATAATATTCATAGTTTCTAGAAAGTATATTCAAGTCCTTTAACTCCTTAATATTATTGCTTTGTTTTTAGGAAATTATTCCTTGATGTGTGTGTGTGTGTGTGTGTGTGTGTGTGTGTGTGTGTGTGTGGTGTTGCTGAATCCACATCCTGGAATATCAAGGTGAGTAGAAAGGAGAGACTCATTTCATCTACTTAGATATTAGCTACTACATACTGATGATATCTAAGGTATGCAGACCATGGAGGAAAGAAAGAAAAGGAGAAATGGCCCAGGAATACCATTTCTTTGCCTTTTCAACCTGATACTTGTTAATGATGTATTTCTCTTTTGGAAAGAGAAGTATCAGTAAGGTGAAATCGTTGCAGCATTTTTTCCTTAACTGTGTGCAATCTATTTCTCGAAATGTGTCAGTTGCCTAGGAAACCTTAGTAGACTAACATTTGATTTGCTGTCATATTGGACTTATCATGAGAGTTTTGAACATAGTGTTAGGGTGGCATAGCCCTGGATAAGTTGTTCCAAAGATACAACAATGCTTTCTGTGCTTATTTACAAGCAGATGCAAACTATACTGAGTTTTCGATGTCATATTGTTTCAGTAAGATCTGTGTGTAGAATTTTCAAGACTTTCCTACTAGAAACTATAACAAAATTTTCTCAGTATTTAAAATTTGATCTCTTATCATGCATTCAAAATTTTTTTTCTGACATGTACCCTCAGATTCGTAATTTAGGACCATCTTTGAGATTCTTAATTGTGCTTTTCCTACAGAGAAGTAGAACTATTTATTACACTAGAATATTTTATCTACTATGGTTCATGATTAATTTACACATGACATAACATCCAGTAGAGATACACTCCTTACATGATGTATTTAATGATGATTTTAATATCTGTGGTAGAGTATGAGTTATAAACTGTTTCCACATATAATTCCTTAGTCAATTCATTCTGTAATCTGTTAGGTAGGACAAGTCTAATTAGCTCACTTAAAAGATGAGATATTAAAGACCCAGAGAGATCAAGCTATTTGTGCATGATCACACAACTGAAAAATGGCAAAGCTGAAACTCCTATCTGGGTCTACTGTGTAAGTTCAGAGTTCTTCCCACAAGAATTTCTAATTTCCATATCTAATAAAACAGCATGTCCTAGTTAGCTCGAGCTCCAAAATATACCTCAAAACATGTATTTCCCTCATTTTGTTTTATTGGTTATTTTATGCCCCCATCATTTCTCCTTTAGGCTTCTTAAGTATCTTCCTAGATTGTCTCCTAAATAGTACTCTTGTTCTTTAAAATTCATTCCCCCCGTGACAGTTAAAGTAATTTTTTTAAAAATTTTTTAATGTAGGAGTTTTTGAAGTAAAATGTGCATACCATGAAAGGCACAGATTGTAAAATTATAATGCAATGCATTTTGATAAATATATGCTTCATCTATTCCAAAATTGAGAAAAAGAACATATCCCATACTCCAGAAATTTCTCCCATGCCCAGTTCCAAACCCCACCTCTCAGAGGAAGCCACTATTTTGATTCCTTCACCTAAATTCACTTGGCTTGTTTTTGACTATTACATAAGTGAAATCCTACAGCATACATTCTTCTGATTCTGGCTTCTTTCCTCCACAGAACATTCTTGAAATGCATCCATGCCATGCTGTTGTAGGCATCAGGAAGTTGCTGTTTAAGTGTGGTAGAGTGCTCCCCCATAAGCACAGACCAAATTTTGCTTACCTGTTTTACTATTGGTGGACTCTTAAGTTATTCCCTGGTTTGGGTTGTAGATCCACAGAAATATGTTAGCAAAATTTTTATTTTAAAAGAGTTTCAGATTTATAGAAGAGTTGTGAAGATGGTAAAAAAAAAAAAAAAGACAGAGTTCCACATCCAATTTCCCCTATTATTCAACACGTTATATTTATATTGGCACAAGTATAGTGTGTTTGTCATAACTAATAAACCAGTGTTGGTACAGGACTATTACCAGAAGCTCTAATTTCATTAAAATTTTCTTGAATTTTATGCGATATCATTTTTCCGTTTCAGGATCTCATCCAGAATACCTCATGACATGTCATAGTAGGTGTATTTCAAATTTGCTTATTTCTCATGACTTTTGAGAGATATCAGGAGTACTGGAGAGACATTATGTAGATGAAACTCTAAATTGATGTCTTCTGTGTTCTTTTTTTCCCTTTCTTCCCATTATTATACTCAAGTTTGTGGTCTTCAGGACAAAAGCTACTGAGGCAAGGTTATCGTCATCATGTCACACATGCCAGGGTCCATGCTACTAGTGTGACATTACTGTGGATACAAACCATGGTCCCCCATCTGGGGCTGGGTGTGACTTGTCCTCTGTAAATTTACTCTTTCCTCCTTTCCCTACTAAACTTTCTGGAAGGAAGACACCATGGTCAACACTGATGGATGGAAGGACACCCCTACACATACTCCTTGAAATAAAAATATCTTGCTAGAATTTTAATTAGCATGTGTGTAGGCCAGGATGGGAAGAACTGACAGTTACGTTGAGATTTCTGATCTAAGAACCCAGAATACCTCCATATTTATTAAGATTTTTAGATTTTTTATCAATATTTTCTGCTTATGTATCTTTTATATATATTATTAGATTTATACATGTTTGCTTACATTTGGGGGGTACTGTAAGTAGTATTGTTTTTAAAATTTCAGATACCAATTTCCTATAGTTGGTGCACACAGTGAGTTTTAAACCACAAGCAATGTCATGTCTGCTCACCTCACTCAAAATGCAAATTCCTTACTCTGACTAACAAGACCCTGCCAGTCAGTCTCCCTAAAATAATCTCATATCAAATTTGTCAATGATTTGTGAAGTCCAAAAACCACTATTCTTTTTATTTCTTGACCTATTTCAAGCTACTCATGCCTCAGGGCCTTTTCACATGCTTATCACATTGCCTGGGCTTCTCTTCCCTAAAGTGTTTTCCTTTCAGGATCTGTCTCCATTCATCCTTCAGGTCTCAAATTTCAAATGTCAGAGTGGTCTTCCCAACCACTACATTTAAATACCTTCAACTCTCCTTCCTTCACTTCTCTGCATTTACACTTGTTTCATAGTCTTCAAAGAATTTATCACTATTGGACATTGTCTTATTTATTATTTTTCCTATCATAGGTCTTTACCCAAATAAAATATAAATTTGATGGCAGTAAAATGAAATGCCTTTTTCATTTTCTGTTATATTCCTAGTAATTATCACCATATCTGGAATATAATGGACACTTCTTTATATATCTTAATTGAATGAATGTATGTTCTGCTAACAAGAAAAATACATCAAGGTCAAATACCTCAATTTCATCTATCATTGAGTATCTAAACTACCAATAATTATGCTCTTCTCTGAATCTCTCTAACATTCCTTTCTTTATTACATGATTTTTATAGTGCTTCTTGTTGACATGTATCTTTTGTCTTCTACTGTATTACAGAATTACTGAGAACAGGGTTATAATTTATTGATCTATGTATTTTCCATATTTCTTGAGAGAAAATTTTATATATTTACCTGTTGAATTAAAAAAAATAAATAGCTAGACTGGTAACTGAAAAACCTTGCAAAGGATCCCAACATATTTCATCAATTAACTGTATTACTGTTACACCTCAGTAGCCTAATTCCCACTCTGTAAAATGAGGAAATTTTAATGGAGGGTTTGATAATCATTAAATTTTTTTAAGGAGCTATTACAGACACAGTGAATGCTCCACCAGACCTCCTGGATCCCTAGTTCTTAAAACATCACACTCACGTGAATTCTCATCTCACAACCACTTCTCCAGAGCCCATGTGGGGGACAGAAACAGTGGTCAGGAACTACTTTGAAAATCTGTGGCAATCCATAGCTTCTCTTAATATATATATAAAGAGGAGAGAGAGAGAGAGAGAGAGAGAGAGAGAGACAGAGAGAGATTGAGATTTGTACAATCTATGTATTTCAATTTAAGAATCCCTTGACTAAAAATCTCTAGTGTAAGATCTTGTTCTTGAAACCATTCACTCCTTCAAAACAAGTTGAGTATCTTCTATGCTCCTGAAATCATTCTGATTCTCAATGAGATTAAAGTGAATAAGACCAACCAGATCCTTGCTTGTGTGGAGCCTATCTGGAAGCGGAGAAATGTTTTGATGCCCGTAAGATGTATAAAAACAAGCACGTGTGGTTAATCCCATACACATAATTAAAATGGATAGAAAGCTACTGGGTGACTTCCTCTTGCATAAAATAGATCAAGGGAGGCCTCGTGAAGGATGAAGCATGTAAACTCACACTGAGTTGACAAGCAGGAGCCAATCATATAAAGATCATGGAATGGCAACATGGTCAGAAGAACAGCAATGCAGTTGGAAGGAAGATTCAGAGCAAAATCTCTCATTAGGAACAGGAGGAGTTTGAGAACCAAAAAAAGGTCTGAGTTGTCTAAATGTGGCATACAAAGTAGAGAATGTCATCAGATGACATTGAAAAAGTGCTCTGGCACCTGGTGGTGGAGAATAAGTCAGTGAACTTTATTCTGAGATGGACATAATGATAATCAGTGCTAGTCTTCTACGGGGACATTTTAAGTGCCATAGTCCTGGTTCCTGTTCCTACAGTCTTGAGAGAGGACAGGGAAGATGACATGGTAAGTACCTGAATGAACTGAAGTTCCTTGAAATGACCCTAACTTCATGGCAAGAATTTCCATGAATATTTATACTGACAAAACGATGCTTTTGACCTCTGAGCTCTACTTCAGAAGGTGTCACATGGAGGTGACAACATTTCTGAGCATAAAGGTACATGTTGCTGCTGTCTTTTGTCTTTTGTTGGGTAGGTATATATTTGCATTGATGGCCGTTATTGTTGACTCCTTAAAGACTTCATTTCAAAGAAAAGAGCTAAAGATTTTATTTTATTTTTTTAAAGTCTCTTCAAAGGTCAATAGGTTATTCAAAAGCATAGTAGATATCAGAATCCAATATATGCAAAAAATAAATAAATAAATAAATAACAAGCCTTCGGAAATGTCTTTATTTTTTCCCCAAACCCGTTCACTGGCACCAACATATTCTACGACTCATGCCCCTAACAGGAAAGGAGTCTTACTGACAAAGCATGCTTGATAAGACAGCTGGAGTTTCTTGGAGAATGTTGACCAGAGTAATTACTGTATTTCTGACAGCAGCTGTAAAGCTTCTGTTGCTAGGATAGAATTTAACCCCTAGCTAACGGAAATTTAAGAAATTGAATCTGTATTTTTTTTTTTTTTTTGCTAATGCCCATCAGGATTATTACTTGAAAACCATGTGAATTATTTATTTGGATAAAGAAAGTAGTGATTTCTGCCTTGATAGTCTAGGTTCACAAGCTTGGAAAAAAAATTATTTATATAACAGATGAAGAAGAAGTAATTCTCTTTACTGGTCTGCTCATCCCCACTCTGGTTTCCATAGTTGCATGTACCTTAACACTCATCCTACTTAGTAAGCAACAAAATATAAGCTTCTCTGGGATATGTTTAAGCTTGAAGTTCACTTGCTTCAAATTGAGAGTACTGTAGTTCTTCAAGCAATATGGAGGTAGTACAGATGCAGTACCCTCTCCAATCTCAGATTTCCAAAATTATGTTGAAAAATTTTCTCCTACTCTTCTTCTAAGTTTTCAAAGGTCATCGTATTGCCACAGCCAGTTGCCAGGTATTTACTGCAAATCAACTATTTATGAGATGCCAGGCTGATCACTAATGAGTTACCAGGAAGCACAAATCATAATCTCTGCCTTCAAAGTTTATGTTACAGGTACCACACTGAGACACATGGAAAAATAACTATCAAGAGCAGGTAGTAAAGGCACAAGCTTCATGACGATCAAAGTTTATTATTTAGTACTTGGTGGCTGCACAGGATTCTAAATAATATTGAAATTAATGATGGAAACAGCAATCTATTAGGAATTTGGAGAAGGCCGAGCTGTAAAGTTCTGAGCGTTCAAAAAAATGAGGAGGAAGCAGCTTCTTCCTTTTCTGCCAAGATTCTCTAATGGGTCAAACTTGGGGCACCTGTTCTGCCAAGGTACAGCAGCACCCAGTAAGAAAGGTTCCAGTGCCCTACCTACTACATAGTGCCATCCCCATCTCATTTTTGCTTTGGCCTCTTCAGATCTCCAACATCTTCCTACCCAAAGATGTTCCTCACTGTTGCCTGCAGCTCAGAGAGCCAAACTGTTTTTTCCTCCCCAAGAAATCCAGTACAACTTTTATCAATGATCTAGGATACAAGAAAGGGGGGGGGGAGAAAGAACAGAATAGGCTGTGTCTTGTAAGCCACTTTTCTAGTGACCCAAATCTCTCTTGAGACAAGGGGTCACATAAAGCCGTGTTGTCTTTGTAGAACGGATGGGGAGAAGAGAAACACCACAGGGTAAGCAAAACCAAATTAATATCTCAGTGAATCACTCTGTCACATAAACATTGAAAACAAAGAGGAATGCAATAGGCAAAGAGAAGACAGAGAATTCTAGCTCACTCAATAGGTTTTATGTGTAGAGTCTTGTTGCCTAAATGGGATTCTAGCACCTGGGAGTCTGTTAGAAATGCAAAAACCCTAATATGGCATTATGTAAAAATGTGGATGTGTAACCGATGTGATTCAGCAACTTGTATTTGGGGTAAAAATGGGAGTTTATAACCCACTAGAATCAAATGTATGAAAGATGATATGTCATGAGCTTTGTAATGTTTTGAACAACCAATAAAAAATAAAAAAAAGATTAGAGAAATAAATCTAAAACAATTGAAAAAAAAAAGAAAAAGAAATGCAAAAACCCACTTGTTCTTCTGATCAGTAACACAAATATGAGTTTTCACAAAATTCCTAAATGACTGGTACACATGAAAGTTGGAGAACCACTGATCTAGAGAGCAAAAAATGCAAAGCATGTTCAGGATACAGTAAATAGATCATGTGGCCAAAATATAGGGCTTCAATTTGTGCGTTTATAAAGGATGGTTGGTCCAGAGAATCAAAAGTCTTGAAAGCTGATTTCCAGGGATTAGAAGTTCTCATGTAGTTGGGAGCACCATGGGAAGCTTTTGCACTGGAGACTGACACCATCAAAGGATGGTTTAGGAAGATTTAGCTTGCAAGAGTGGGGAAAAGAGCACAGAGATGTATTATCTCAAATCTTCAGTGTAAAATACTCATCAAAGTCCATCAGACACTTTCAGAACTACATAAACTTTTAGGCTGGTGACATGCACTAACACTTTATGATGCAAAGATATTTTTGATAATGACCTGAAAGAGTCATTTTAGCCTTGTCACTATGTTCTGCAAAGAGGTGGTGGGATGTGGGATCCTGGGGATGAGAGAGAGTGATTGTTCACAGCCATTAGACTCCCATCAGACAGAGATATAGGGCAAACAAAGCCCTAGGAATACATTTGTATGAAACTTTCATATTCTTTAACACCACAGTTGTGCCTTTTTTCCCCTGTCCTTTGGCAATTTCGTTATTTTTTTGAATTCTTACTTGAGGTTGGTCAGGATACAGAGTGGAACAGGATGTTGTCATCATCTACAAGCTTCCCTGCCGGTGGTTTGCACCATCCCTGCACATTAGTATCACCCGGTGAGCCACCCAGCCTCTCCCAACCAAGTGAATGATTATTTCTGGTAGTTTCAATTATCCGGCAGTTATGATGAGAGTCAAATAAATGCTCTCAAACTGAAAATTACAATAAAAGAGAAAAAAAAATCTTGTATTTCTTTATTCAGAGCAAAATATAATGGTTACTATATATTACATTTATATCATGTGCCAAATATTCAGGTCTGGTTTCATGTGTCTTATCTATTAAGACAACCTCCATCCCTTGAAGATAAACTGTGTCCAGTAAGATTTTTCTAATACCCTCAGTTTACAGAATAATAAAATGGGACTCAAAGGAATGCATTTTCTGACCCGTATAAACTTGGGAAGCAGCCCAGACGGAATTCAACCTATGAAAAGGAGTTAGAGCCTGACCCTTGGTCTAAATCACAAATTCTGAGAATACTCTGTGGGCTCATGCAGCCCTCCTACCGTGACCCCAGGCCACTGAATACAATTTTCTAATCTTGGGGAAAGAATGTGCTCTGATGCTCAGTTTGTATGTGCTCCAAATGGTTGCAGCATGATTGGGCGTTTCTAGGTGCCATTCCCACGGTGCAGTGGGGCCCTGGGTACCATAGGCATTCAACGACTGCTTTTTAAATAATGAGCCAAGTGATTGCATGGGAACTTTGAGAAAGAATACAGCAGCATCTGATCAAATCAAACTCATCACCAAAGCACACACATCACAAGGTGTTTTCAACAGCCACTGTCAATACCTTGGCCTTCTTTGTTTTGCTCCACACATGTCTGCTACTCTATTTGGAATCTCACATGTTCACTTCATCCATGTTGAAGTGCCTCTATCCCATTAGTCTTTTCTTCTTTCTCAGAATGGGAGAATATTTCCCACTCCCTGTTTCTCTGCTACTCTCATCTTCCCTCCATTTTTCCCCTGGAATCACATGGCTGACACTCTATCCCCGGTCACACCTTCAGGTTCTAAATTAAATGTGATTTCTTTACATAAACAACCCTGACCTCTCAGCATATCCTCCCCTGAAACCTTCCCTCATGCTTTCCCCTTCTTTTCTTTTCCCCACAATATCTTTATTTTGTTTATTCATTTTTACGTGGTGCTGAGGATGGAACCCCTTGCAAGGGAAGCGCTCTGCCACTGAGCCACCATCCCAGCCCTCCTCTTTTCTTAAAACGCTTTTCCATAACGTGTTATGATGCATGAAATTCCAGTTATATTTAGCCAGTAACTAATTCCCCACTCAATACCTTCCTTTAACATCCATATTTGTTTTACCAGTGTATTTCTAGTGCTTAAAAATACTTGGTAGGCAGTAGGTGCTTAGCAAAAGTGTTGAATGTTAATTGTTTCTAAGTATAGAATTGTTTAATTCCTAAAAATAATGTTAAAAAAAATTCCCTCCTTGGGGCTGGGATTGTAGCTCAGTGGTAGAGAGTGCTTGTCTAGTACATGTGAGACACTGGATTAGAACATGAATACCACATAAAAATAAATAAATAAAATAAAGATATTGTGTCCATCTACAAATATATATATATATATATATGTACATATATATGCACATATATATATATATATATATATATATATTATATGTATATATATATATATATATATTTTAATTCCCATCCTCGATAAGTGATCTAACTTATATGTAATTTTTTTCCTCACTTCTGTGTTCTCAATGGATGCTTAAAAAATAATCAACATATGTAGTGCTCCCAATCAGTAGACTAGTTTTTCAGAAAACCATTTGCCTGCAGGAAGTCACAGAGAATCAATGTGAATTCAAGAACATTCCCCAGAAGCAAAAAGTAACCTGAGAAAAAGAGTTCATCTGAGATGAGAGCTTTATAATATGACCAGGTAATCTACTAGGGAAATATTTTACTCCAAGTAGATTTACTCAAGTAAAATGTAAAAATCTGGTTAATTTTCAGACATGACTCTATTGTTCTAGCATTTCTGTGTACAGAATATTTAGTGATGACCCCTAATCCATGCCTGTTGGAACAAGAGACTCCATCTATACAGAACCAGTGTGCACTCTCAAGAGATTCCTAGGGGATTTTCTTTATTTGTACCATATGTATATACTCATTTAATCAATTCACCTCAACAAGCATTGGAAACATGACCATGATACATCTTACAAATTTCCCTTAGCTGTTCAAATGAAAATATATACATGAAAACCTTAACAAAGTATTAGAAGATCTCCCAACCCATCAAGGTTATAAAAATGAACCCATGATGTGGGTAAGAGAAAGAGCAATCACAATACCGTGTGTTCGGGTGAGCAACAGCACTGTCAAGGGTGTTCCCAATTGGTAGATGGCAAAAGTTATGTGGCTTAATGACAAGTTGATTGGCTTTGAAATTATCTAAACTTTAATTGAATTCTGGCTTTAATATTTATTAGCTTTCCTTGGGCAGATCAGCAATATCCTTGTTGAGTTGTTTTAAGGATTAAAATATGTAAAATATAAAGTGACTTGTGTAATAATTTTCAAAAATGTGTGACTCTTATAACTGATTAGAGGAAGAAGGCAATACCGAGTGAAAGAAGAAAGATTCATGACGAGATTGAAATTCAATTGCTCCTTTGATATAAATTTTATTTCAAATGTATTGTGTGTCAGAGATATTGGATACTCTGTTGAAGAAGAGGGAGTTTAAGATTACATTTTAATGGAAGGAGACAGACAAGTGAAAAAAAAATAGATATAATTCCCAGATATTCAGACATTGCAAGGCTGTAATGTAATAGAGTGAGGCCAGATGGTGTTAGGGAAGTACAACTTTGGCCACTCTAAGCAGATCACATGTGGACCGAGACATAAATATACAACCATTGGGGAAAGCATTCTAGTCAATGGGACAGCTCATAGACAAGAGGCTGGTTGGTGCATATGGCTAGTGTAGATGGAGAGGAGTGGAGGAGGGAGGGAAGGAATAGGGTGACGTTCCAGAAGTAATTCTGGGTCTTAACATTGAATATCTAGAAGACCAGGTAGCAAAGGGTCTGCTGCACACCCAAGATTGTGCAGAAAGACAGCACAAGTAAAACGACCATGTAGAAGAAAGAAACCTGCCTCTAGGAAAGGAGATGAGGAAATGAGCCCAGCTGAAGTATAAAGACAGCATCCCTGTCTCAGAATAGAGATATGGAGTTAGGAAATTAGATGCCACAGCTGCTATTTTTTATTCAAAGGTGAGTGTGGACTGTCAACAGAAGTTCAGCAATGGTTCTAATACCTCCAAGGGTTTGTTTCTTCATTTTGGAATTGGTTTTCTTGTTAGTCAAATCTTGGCGAAAGACTTTTGACAAATCTAGGTTGTGCATTCTAAATGCATTATATTCTTCATGGAGAATCCTCCTAAAATAAATTATTATGGAGGCACAATTTATATTTTTAAACAGACTGTTTTAACTTATTCTATCACTCTTCAGGAGATACAATTGTTTTTGCTTTATCGATTTTCCTTACATTTTTCTAGTCACAGGCAGATTTAGTGTTCTGTGATCTACAAATAATAACTCACATAAACTTAAAATATAAGTGAATGATAATTAACACTTCCTTCAAAGCACATGGATGTTATTTAAGTAGTAAAGTGAAGGGTTTTTTTTTTAATAATATCCTGTTCTCTTGCTACTTTCAATTTAAAAGAAAAAAACAAAACTTTAGAATTTTCCAAGTTATTTAGAATGCTTTTCTTTCATCACCTTATAGTAGAACCCCACCACCCCCACCCCGTATAATGTACATGATTTCAGTTCATAGTCAAGTGCCAGGCAAGCTTCCTAATGTTACCCATATCCATATTCTACCTTGCTATCTGTGTATTTAGAGACAAGATAATTGACCTTTCTGGTCTTTGATTCATGAATGTTTGTGCAGAGTTTAAATAATTAATATGCACAATGCTGAGCGTAGAGTAGGTACTCAATATGTTCTGATGTCCTTTCACAAATTCAGGAAATAGGTGTTTCAGGTTTAGTTTCCTTTAAATTTTATGTACCATTGTAAGTACTGGAGGTAATAGATCTTTCATCTTGTTTCCTAGTCCTGGGACTCTTTTGGACATCAGACATCTGTTTCCAAATTCCCAATCTCTATGAAACTTCTGGCCAGATTAAATGTCTATTTCTCTAAGTACCTGGATGACTATGATGTCATCATTTTCTTCTCTACTTTCACTCTGTGGATCTAGACTCATCACTAGTATCTGGTCCCCACTCGGTAACCTGCATCTTTCATGTTTCACATAAGAGTTTAAGGATTTCTGGACTTTTACTCTGTGGGTCTGAGAAACTGATGTGACTCCATTTTTGAGAAACCAGCCTCTACCTCAGAGCAAAGCCTGTCCAAGGAAGGGGGCGTGACCCTTGTCCTTGGAAAAACCCAGAGGGCACTCCTAGGCACATACCCATCCTGCTGAGTTGTTTCTCTACAAATAACAGGGGAGATCTGCAGTGCCAGGCATCCCTGACTCAGTTAGGCTAGGTGAGGACCCATAGCAACCCCCTAGCAACCACCAATCAGAATGAGACAGGGAAAATACCTGGGATGCCAGATGACCCCCCAGCAGTCTGGGTGGTTGATAACATGTTAGGAAAACATGTAGTTTAGCATGTACACCCCCCCATGGCTTAAACCAATCAGTTCAAACGAATCCCCCTCTTGTACTAACCAATCACCACTACCCAACTTGTTCCCGCCAGTGAATGTGCTAACCAATGTTAAGAGTTGTTTGGTTTTTCCATGGTGTGGAATGATTTGCTGTGTGATGTTGTGACACACAGAGTATCCCCCAAAACCTATAAAATCTCACTGAACAAAGGACTGGGGCTCGCTCCTTGAGACCACTGCGTCGAAAAAGGTTGTGGGTTCAGGCTCGAGCTTGCAATAAGGACTCTTGAGTGATTGCATCAGATTCGGCTCCTGGAGGTCTATTGGGGTCCCACGAATCTGGCATTACAGGTCCATAGAAAGTGTTTTAGGAAACCACTGACTTAAGTAACAGTCTTCCTTATTATTATTGTATTAATATAATAATTTGTTATTGTTGTTACTTGTTATATAAACTTGGGCAAGTTCTTTAACTTTTTACAACCTCAGTTTCCTCATCTGAAAATTGTGGATGGCACTCCACATAATAAAGTAAATAAAGTAAAGCATAGTAAATTCCTAGCATAGTGGCTAACAAGATTAAAAATCAGGCAATCAGGCAGGCGGAGAGGAGCAAGAGAGGGAGAAAGTGTTTTAACCTTGTCACAGACCCAAACGCTGCTAAAAGTGGTAATTTAAGACAATTCTGACCTGGGCAGTGTAAGAAATTTATCAACCACTTTACGTGCATTAAGAAGCATTAAGAAAAGTATTAAATTACAGCTGTAATGTCCCAAACCAAGTTATTTGTGCCAGGTTCTCATAGTAGATGATTGTTAGAACCCTGTGAATTAGAACACATTATAATCTACGCTTCTATAAGATATATATCAAAATGAATCCTATTGTCAGATATAACTAAAATAACCAATAAAGAAAAAAGGAACGCCTATGAATGATAAAGATACTCACCAAAAAGGAAAATAGATATATATATAGAAAAGGAAAGAAAGGGGAATTTGTATCAGATGCCACTATTTCTTCACAATCTGCATTCTAGCTGTCATTTAAGGAAGATAAGTGGAAAATGACTCCATCCTCTCCTTTCTCGATGTTTCCTTCTTCTTCAATTTATGCACATGTACAAACTTTTTTCCACCAAAGGAGTCTTTACCTTAGTGGAAAAGGACACGCATGTACATCTTGAAGGATTCATTTCAATGAGATCTAAAACCTCCAAATGTTACAAAACAAAGTGGCTGATGCACAGCAACACCAGGGATTGTCAACAGCAAAATCATCAACGCTCAGCATTGTCATTCATCACGTTGTCTAAGCAGAATTGCAATCTCAGAGGAAGTGGGAAGGGGATGAGAAGTGAGAAGTGGCAGTTCCGCTCTGAGACGCAGGATGCCTGTGTGCTCAGGACCAAGTCAAGCATCTTAGTTGTGAATTTGTGAATGTGTCTGCGATTTTCACCAAAAGGAAAAAATGAAGAGAACACAAAATCACATTTTAGAACTGCATGTGATGATGAAAATGTAAGCAGGTTATATTTTATCCATGGTGTTATTTTCTAACATTGCTGAGCTTGTAGACGTGCCCCCACCCCTTCTCCTCCATTCATGTTTTTCCACATAATTTCCTGTTGATGTGAACTCACTACAAAGAACAAAGCAAATGTGATGTTTTTACTATGAGTCAGTAGGTTCACACATCCATTTTCATTGTGTCCCTCCCAGATGAAGGCAGTTTAGCATCCTTAAAAGCACCAACTCTCAGCAGACTGGCTCGATGTGAATGTCAGGTCTGCCAGTTCTTACCCTATCTTGGCAAAGTTCCTTGACCTTAGTTTGTCTGGATTTCCTCACTTGTTTCAAAAAATGTTGAAGATGATAATAAACAACTTAGGCTACTCAATTCTGCAGTGGTAGGATGAAAACAGGCATAGACAATATCTAAGTTAGTGAGTGTGGATGGTCCATCATTTGCCATTCCCCGTTTTATATCATAGAAATTGTGATCTGAAAGAAACTTTAGCAATCACCTCGTCTGAGCCCATCATTTTATACTGCAGATAACCGAGAGTCAGAAAAAGGATGTGATTTGTGTCGTTATTAAAAATATGACAAGGGCTGGGGTTGTGGCTCAGCGGTAGAGCGCTTGCCCAGCACGTGCAAAAGGCCCTGGGTTCAATCCTCAGCACCACATAAAATCTAAATAAACAAAATAAAGTTATTGTGTACAATTAAGAAATAAATATTAAAAATATGACAAGCAACTAGTTATGTTCTTCTATAACTCATGATAACATTGTCATCTTCAGAGTCCCATAAAGGATCTCTTCTTTTCCAGAAACAAAGGTATTCCCTGCAATGATGGATCTCAAACTTTCAAAGTTTCTGTCTTAAACTTCTTCAATTCTCTGGAGCTGACTATAGGAGAAAGATCCATGTGCAGATAAGAAAGTAAGACAGAGAAAAGGGAGAAAGTAAACAAAGGTGAGACAAAAAACAAGAGCCCTGCAGGGAGTCTGTTTCAGCCTGATCCCACAAGGAAACTCTGGAGAATTGTCCTAGTCTTCACTACTGCATTGGTTAGTGGGTGTCCAGGGAGTCTGCACTCACATTGTCTTCTTGGTGTCCTTGACAATAAAAGAAAATCCATAAACGAACTTGTTTTAGAGTGTGGACCAGAGATTTCTGCTGCAATCTAGGTATCTATTTGAAGTTTCTTGTATTATCTATAAAAATTTGTGTGAATTATCTTCATCAGTTACTTGAGAGTCTTTCCAAATCCATGAGTTTGATTTGCTATCTTCAAAAGTTGTTTTAACTAATATTTGATTTTTTTTAATCTTTAAATTTTAGGATTGTTTTTACCATTCTTTACTAGGGGTTCATACAACTTCAGTTTAAGTAGAAATAGCTTCTTAATAGTTTTCTTTTCTCCTGTTCCATTTATAGTTCCCTCTCCACATTGGTAAGATGGAAGCCCGTTTCTGATATATCACATACCCCATCTTTAAGAGGAAACCAAGAAGACAGTTAAATAAACATCAATTTTTTTACTATTCAGGTTCCTTTCCATAAATTCTTAAGAGTTTTTCTAGTCTAATTTTAAAAGAATCTGAGATCTAAAGTTTCCTGCAACTCTACATGAAGATTTTAAGGACCTATGATGCCATGCCAAACTTTTCAAATATTTAACTGCCTCTTTACATATGGAAATGACAAGAGACTCTCTCAAATTCCAAGTGCTATTGACATGATTGAACAAGTGTGTAGCTTGTTTATTTATTTATTTGTCTTTCCTGGTAAAAATTTTACTAATTTATCCGCACCTCTTGCCCCCACCTGTTGCTCCTTAAACCATGAAGTGCACCCTGGGGAAACACCAAATCCCCAAAACAGTCACTACTGCTGTGAATGCATCAATAACTACAATAGCTCATCACTTAACTCTGAAATAATTTAGGATATTTATATTTGAAAATATGCACATTGGTGCAAACTAGTTATGAGTCTTCCTTTTCTACTAAGAACTTCATCTTACACAGCAATGATGTTGCTCAATACCACACACAGTAGGAACACTTCTCCTTATTGCTCTTAATCATTGATTTCACACTAAAACCAAATTAATCTTCTCAGGAACTAGGAGCAAAGCGTGTCTTCATGCAGTTTCAAACATAGAAGAACTATGCTAAAACAAATGGAAAAAAAAAAAAAAAACAGGAGGTTTTATCACCTACTCTTTTGTTTCCAATTAGAGAAGATCTTCACCCTGACAGACTTAGACTACTTATTCTTCATTTCTCTTTTCTGAAGAGAAGTTTTTCTTCACAACAAAATCTGACACTTTCAGAATATTGTGAAATGGAGATAATATTAGAACTTTACCTCATAGTATTTTGTAAGAATTAAATGAAGTGTAGAGATGCTAGAATATCAGGAAGTATCAGGAAAGGTCATTTAGTATCCACAATGATTTATATATCATAGCTAAATGCTAAATGTGAAGGTATATTTCTATTATTAAGAAAAAGTCACATGTTAAAAATAATTTGAGAAACTAGGAGCATTAATGAAATTATACTATGAGCACTAATATTATAAATGCCTACACAAAGAAAAAGTTTTTATGGAATTCACTCAGTCTAAAGTTCATTTATTCAATAAATATTAATAATGCAGAAAATGGAGATAATAATGCGATTATTTAACACTAATATTACAATTTTTTCACTAATAGTTGTTAAGTTCTCAAATATTTAGTTGTTGAGGTTTTCTATCTCTAGCCATTCTTTTTTTTAACATTTAAATTTTTTTTCTAATTAACTATTCATGACAGCAGAATATATTTTGTTTCATTGTACACAAATGAAGCACAATTTTTCATTTCTGTGGTTGTAAATGATGTAGAGTCACACCATTTGAGCAATACCTAGGGTAATGATGTCCATCTTATTCCACCATTTTTCCTACTCCCATGGCCCCTCCCCTCTTGTCTCTCGTTTGCCTAATCCAATGTTCCTCCATTCTTCCAGTATCCCCTCCCCGCACTATAGAGGAGCATCCATTTATCAGAGAAAACATTCAGCCTTTGGTTTTTTTGGTTTGTCTTACTTCGCTTAGCATGATATTCTTCAACTCCATCCATTTACCTGCAGCATAGTATAGTGATGCACCCACATCAATGTTTATGGCAGCTCTATTCACAATAACTACATTGTGGAACCAACCTGGATGCCCTTCAGTAGATGGATGGATAAAGAAACTGTGGTATATATACACAATGGAATATACTCAGCATTAAAAGAGAATAAAATTATGGCATTTCTCCAGCCATTCTTACTCAAAATGTCTGCAAGTTTTTATATGAATTCCTGCATGTATTTACTTCTGATTATGCAGTTGTGCCATGACTATTGTCAGTTTTCAGAACAAATGTTTCTACATATGACTATGTGAGTCAATAAAATGTAAAAAACAATTATCTGCAGTTAATATAAATATGATACCCTCAGGTGTCCTAGATGGATGTTTTCATTCATTCATTCAATTGTTCACCCATTGATTCTTTCATCCAGTGAATTACTGGTGTTCACACAGAACAAGCAAATTAATAAACAAGTACTCAATAAGTATTAACTATGAATAATAATTGCAATTTTAATTATTGCTAAGCACCTAGTACAAGTTAGGTAAACATACTGCACTTCAGAAATAATAAAATCAAAAAGTAATATATGAAAGTGTTGTCTCTTGTAAAATTTGCAAGGGAGAGGCTTGCAAAGGTGTTTTTAAGGTGGGCAAAGAATATCAAGATACAGCAATTGTCTGTAGATGCACAGAAATAGGAAGAGATTAACTCTGCTGGGGGCTGTAGGCACCTGGGACTTTCTGAGACCATCACATGTTCAAATCCTCTAACTTCTTGTGGTCACTTAACATATACTATAAAGCATACTGAATGTACCTTTCTGTTATTAAACTTAATTTTTTACAATTATAGACATAGTTTATATTTTGCAGATATTTAATTAAGCATTCATTAATTTTAACACTGCAATTTGATTTTTAAATTTGGAACCAATATGTACACTTTTCAGAATTTCTAAGAGAGAGAGAGAGAGAGAGAGAGAGAGAGAGAGAGAGAGAGAGAGAACCCTCCAATATTTATTTTTTAGTTTTTTGGTGGCCACAACATCTTTATTCTATTTTCATGTGGTGCTGAGGATTGAACCCAGCGCCCCGCGCATGCCAGGCGAGCGCATTACCACTTGAGCCACATCCCCAGCCCTCAAAAGTTTTAAGAGACGTTCAAAGGCTTATACACACTTATACTCACTAGCTTTGGTATCTTCTAAGTGGATCAATAGTCCTGGTAAGGAAGCATCAGGAAAGGCCTCAGAGAAATGTGAGCTGCATTCTAGAAAAAACAACCATGCATGTTCGGTTACTTATTTCAGGCTTTTCTCAATGGCCATCCTAAGAAAATGACCTGAGAAGTTATCCCACAGACCCTCTGTGTTACTCTTGGTGTGTCAGTTTTGCACATGTACTTACTCGGATAAGTACTTCCCCTTCTTCAGGTTTTGAGAAACAAATGGCCAAAAGGGATTCCTTCCCATCTCATCCCTTTCTGGCACAGGGCTGTGGTGTTTTATGACTGCTGAGACTGTATGTGAATATAATTAGCGTCCTGTGGTGTCAGAGTCTAGGTAATTTCCTCATAGAACAATTTTACCTCCATTTGAAGCATCACTAATTTCATTTTGTACTTCAAGACACACTTTTCTTTCTACATGCCTGAAGATTGATTAATCTGAGGTGGTGCCGAAAGGTCTACTCCTTCAAAAGATGTCCAATAACTCAAGCCTCAAATTTTCCTGTTGGTATTAGTCATTTGATTGTTAAAAGTGTAGAGATCCTCTGTGTAGGCTAAAATTTTATTTCTGTTACATTAACTCAGTGTGTGAGGAAAGCTGAGAATTTTGGAATAGACAAATCTAAAGGAGTCTTTCATTTCAAACTCACATAGTTGTAAGAAAGGGCTAAAACCTTTCATATTTTCTTTTTTAAACTGTATGAACTTAGAGCTACTTAATTTCTGATTTGAACTCCTCACACCTAAAATTAGGATCAAATAATTAACAAATTTACAGGCATATTTGGAGGATTAAATATATTACCTTACATAAAGCATTTGGAACAGTGGTTGACATATTGATTTATTTATCCAAATATTAACACGAACACTATATTTCATGTTAAATATTTTAAAGTGATTTCTATCTCATAAGGCTTACTGTGGCCAAAAAAATTTCAGAAATGCATTTTCAGTGGTAATACTACCTATTGAAAGAGGCACAAGACTCAAGAGACATTGAATTTACATTTCTAATTCCACAGAGTAAAAATGTCCATAAACCACAATGCCTATAAAAATAATCCAGAAACCATATATGGAATTCATGGTAATTGAGAACATTTTCCCTCCAGTTTTTGGGAAGGCAAAGTTTACTAGAAAATTAACTGAAGGTGCAATTTTTATTAACATAAGGGTAAAAATATTTAATAAAGTTTAAACTGTTCTAGGTGTATTCTTTAGCACATAAAACATGAGCGCACATTCATATATATGACATATCAAAAGATTATTTAAAATAATTCTTATTTTTATAGTACAGCAACTTCAGGAACCCATATACCTGGCAATACTTTGTTTCTAGGTGGCAAGTGTATGCTATTATAGGTACTGAAAATAATAAACACATACATATATGGTATTTTCTTTCTACATATTATTTCTAACTTTCTCCCTATTTGTTAATATTACCAAAATTTCTGCACACAATTTTTAAAAAGCAAATCAATATTCAAAGCTGAGAGCCATTGTTAATTTTTAAAAATAATTATACAATTACATATATTCAAATACTTAAAGGCGTTAGTGAAGTTGGTAATCCACATTCCATGAGGATCTTCTCCAAAACCACCATTTCCTGTTGCTTTTCTAGCAGCAGGTCAGAAGGACCACTTGGAACCTGTGGGTGTATCTCATACTTTTTCAATAAAAATGGTTATAAAGTTAGAAAAACTTATCACCACCCAATAAGTAAACTAAATTATCTGTCTGTAGGGATAGAATCTTGCTAGCAAGGAGAAAGTGTGACTTACCTTTTGAATTTCATACCATGCGTGTATAATATCTCTTTGGAATTTTTGTGAGTTTTTAAAGGATTTTAATACATTTGATTAGTTCTCCCTTATTAGTATATTCTGTGTCATTGGATTTGATAATAATGTATTAATTTTCATCTTACCGTTAGGGTCGATACAAATTTGACCAAAGCTTCTGTTAGCTGTCACTGTCTTTTGCTAGAAATTTCTCTTCTAGATTATTAAATATACACACATTACCTCAAAAATAAGTTTTAAGAATATTCTATAAGTACTATATTACTATATTTTATAAACAGCAATGAGGAGGGCAAAGAAAAAAAAATCAAGGTAACACTTTTTATTTCCATGCAGGAAGATAGAAAAATAGGTAAAACATGGTTATTATAACATAGTCACATAGTTATAAATTATAAAGAAAAAAAATCAGAGCAGAAAAGGGAAATATAGTATCAAGATGGAGCATGGAAAGTTTGCATGGACCCCAGTTCATCCCTCAGTTCTGAGCTTTAGTTGCATACAGCAAAATGTCCATGATAAACTGAATTGACTAGATACTCAATATGACCAAAATGAGTATACATCATCTCCATCAACTCTCTTCTACCACTACCACTGAGTTACTCAAACCAGAAACATATGAGTCATCCCTGAATCCTGCTCAAACCTCACTCTCCATGTCCCATCTGTCACAGAGGTTAGCAACTTCTCCCACGTGGCTGTAAGTCACTTCTATTCATTGTCATTGTCACTATCCTAATTCAAACCAACATCATCTCTCACCAGGTCCTTGCAAATTCTTCCTGACACATCCCTTACAGCCATTACTGTCTTCTTCCAGTGTGATTAAAACTCATCTGTCACACTTCTGCTTCAACCCTTCCATGGTCCCAGTCATTCTTTCCAGCTCTTAACTTCTGGGAAGGAAAACTGACTAAGAATCAATAGCCATTTTTACCCCAGTCCAATACAACAACAATCTTACTGTTCTTCTCATTCTTCATTTATGCCAACCCTTCTTGACCCAGGAAATTTATTCATATAAGTTCCTCTGCCTGGAATATTCTTTTCTGTATCAGGTTGGCCTATCTTTCAAATTCCAACTGAATTTCTTCAGGCAAGTTTTACCTACAACCTCAGAATGAGCTACATGCATCAATTATGGGTTCCATGATCTCCTATCTTTTTCACTTCACACATTACATTTACACCTATTTCTATGCTAGTTTTCTCTGCAACAACAGAGTGCAAACTTCAAGATAAGGGTCATGTCTGACTTTTCAGTTCATTATCCCTAGTGCTTGTTCAACAATGCATGATAAAGAGTAAGTGCTGTATGTATACATTACATATATGTATACACGATTGAATATTATGAAGAAGAATGGCAGATGATTGATGACTGTTTTTAATTTGCATTTATTTATATAGTATACAATCAGATTACATTGAAGCATGATTTTTTTTTTTTTAATTTTGGTGCCAGGGATTGAAATGCTTATCCATTGAGCCACATCCTTTTTATTTTTTATTCTAAGACAGGATCTCACTAAGTTGTTTAGGCCTTACTAAATTGGGGAGGCTAGCCTCAAACTTGAGATCCTCCTGTCTCAGTCTACTGAGTTGCTGGGATTACAGGTATTTGCACCACACCTAGCTGAAGCATGATATCCTAATAGTACTTAAATTTTGCCTACTCATTGTACATTTGGGATTATGTTCTCCAGCAACTGACACATTCTCAGATTCCATGTGTTTTTTTCCCATTTCACACCTTCCTAGCAACCATATCAGGAATGTCTTCAAGAGAGATGCCAGAGTTAATTTGCCATACAATAAAGACCCATTTTAGGCATCAGTAAATTTAAGGTTTATAACAAGAAGGAATGCAATTTTATTTATGTTAGTTATAGCTACTGATAAGCAAAGTCCCTGTGATGTTACTACCTAGACAAAACCAATATTCTTTCATCTTTTTTAAATTTTAATTGCCACTTGAGTATTTAATACTAATCTTCTTTTGAACCTTCATTTATTTTCTGGAAATGTCTGCTCCTCCCTTTCTTCTCAGACAAAGCTAAAACTGTACCAAATTTTATGTCCTCTCAATCTTTTTAAATAAATGACACTAAGGCTTCTTTTGCTTTCTTTCCATTCATTATATCTTGTTCATTAAAAGATTGCTTTATTTATTAATAACACAGCAAAGGTTACACATATTACATCATTTTACAACAGCCCAGTGGAGAAGATACTCTTCTTCCAGGAAAGGAAACTGAGGCTTGGAGAGGTTAGATCACTTGTCTAAGTATTTGAGCTAGACTTTGAAGGGAAGGTTTACCTCCTTTTTTTTTTTTTTTTTTTTTTTTTTTTTTTTTTTTGTGGTGCTGGGGATTAAACCCAGGGCCTTGTGCATGGAAGGTAGGCACCCTACCAACTGAGCTACATCCCCAGCCCTTACCTGCATTCTTTATGCTCAATTTGTACTGCACTATTTTACTTGTTGAGATGCAAACTCCTTTTATTTAACTCTTCTCCCTTAATTTTAGGTACACAGTAGGTCTTCAACACATACTTTAAGTACTCCCTGGGTCATTATCATCCAACACATACTTTAAGTACTCTCTGGGTCATTATCATCGTTTTAGATGGGTGAGAGTATTTGTGGCTTCCTTTGTTTACTAAATTTTGTTCTAAGAACCTAAACTGAAGTGGGCCTAGTAGAAGGGGCTGGAATATAGGAAATACAAAGTCAATAATGGTTAAAGAAAAGCCCCGTTTTGAGATATTTTCTGGGAGAGCGGAACTTTATAAGGATTCTTCATTTGGTTGCCTGAGTATCAAACTATTTCGTGAATCTTCTGGTTACAAATGCTGATAAGCCAAACTTTTTTTTTTTTTTTTTGCCTCTTCATTATAGTTAGCTTGTGTAAAAGATTCCCACTGTATGCAATACTGGGGCGGGGAGCAGGGGGAGCACGAAAGTCAGCTCTTTGCCTTGGCCATAGGTCTGTAACTGGCAACCCAAGTGCATACAGATAGGAGATTTACAGATTCTCTTCCCTTCTTCTCCCTCCCTCTTTCCCTCCAGTGTTTTGCTTTGGATGGCCTCCAGCGAGTTTCGGAGCCTGATAGAGCCTCACGCTGCAGATGTGCGCTGTGTCTGTAGTTGTTTTAAAGTGCTGTTTTACCGGTCTCTAACCTAGAAACTTCCTTAGTCGGTGAAAGCTCACAGCTCCCCCTTCCTGTTCGTCCTCCCTCCCAGGGAAACCCCAAGCCTTCACAAATCCCTTGGAGTCTTCTCCCTAAACTGCCTGCAAATGACCCTTTAACCCAGGTGGGGGAGGTGAAAAGTTATCAGGAGGTGTGTGGGTCATGACTGTATCCTGGACCGATGGACCCCTAGTGCTGCAAAGTCCTGGAGCCTGCAGCTCTACCCAGCCGCCTGCAGAGGACCCTGCAGCCCAGGGACCCACCCTCTACAGGGTCCTGCCGGTACCGGACTGGGCACCACCGTCCCCCAGCTCCTCTCACCGCCACCCACCACAAGCTCAAGAGGTCAGCCGGCCGCAGCGAAGATCTGGCAGCAGTCAGGGATCTGGACTTGAAGTTGTCTAGTCTGGTGGTTAGGAACGCTGTTTCCGAAGTGCAATTTTGGTTTTACCTCTCTCCACCTGAGTGACCTTGGGCAGGTTCCAAAGCTTCAGTGCACCAATTTTTAAATCCATAAAATGGGGGCACTGAAGTGATAACTAAAAGCTAGGATTGTTATTAAGAGTTAATATAGCATTTCCCAGCACGTAGTAGGGGCTCTTAGTTAATGGTTACAACGTTTAGTAGTAGCAGTAGTAGTTAGAAAACTGCATTTTGGACCACTAAGCACTGTGGTCCAAAATGCAGGTTTGAGCTCTGGCTCTTCCAGTTCTTCGGCCCTGACATCCGTGCCGTGAGGGTCCCTTTCTCTGGAGCGGAGGAAATATTTCTTTAGTGAATTGAGTACCTTTTCCCTCCCTCACTCCCCATCTTAATCTTGCTGAATTCTCTGGGTCCCAGTAGCCGCGGTGAACCTACTGGGGCCTCAGGCAGGAGGGAAGAGGCAGCCTCAGGGTGTGCAATTCCCTCCGGGCTGG
This sequence comes from Spermophilus citellus, assembly GCF_964194105.1. Lineage (NCBI taxonomy): Eukaryota > Metazoa > Chordata > Mammalia > Rodentia > Sciuridae > Spermophilus > Spermophilus citellus. The sequence continues at coordinate 131,999,085 of NC_138182.1, forward strand.
GGAAGGGAAGAAAGGAAGAGGTGGTGCGGACACCCAGGGAGAACCCGCCTGCCTCAGGCGGTCGCGAGCCTTTTCTTCATTTTGCCTGCCTTCTAGGGACCGCTGGAGCTTGTTGGATCTAGGGGCGCAATCCTTGAACCGCCGGGTGTCCAGCTCCCCAAACCGGACCTAGGGGTTGGAAGCGCCCTCTCCGCTTGCCGCCCGAGTGGGCGGTGAGCTCGGGCCGCGGGGTAAGGAGGGCGCGCAGCGGTGGGGAGTGTGCCTGCACGTGTGTGCGCGCGCGGGTGCGCGTGCGTTTGAGGGAGTGTGGGGGGCCTGGCCAAGGCGCGTCCCACCCTGCCGCCCACCTGCCCTTCCAGCACGGTGCCGCTGCCCACACCCTCTCGTCCCCCGCACCTGTGCTAGAGCACTGACCACCCCCCCCTGCCACCCCCTGCATCCCTCATGCCCCCATGTCCCATCTCCCCCTCATCCAAACCCCACCCTGCCCACTAATAGTTTCCCAATGCAGATTCAGACCCAAACCTGGAGAGACAGCCTTGCCTTCCTGCTCCCCTCGCCCCCTCCCCCTCCTGCTATAAATAACCAGTACTAGAGGGTCAGGAACGTCACACCGCCAGAAACCAGGACCCAGAGGTTTTCTTCTCTGGGAATAGGGGGCAAAGGGTGAGGAGGAAGAGAAAGGAATCGCTCGTGAGTAGTGAAGAAAAGACTGCTCTTTGACTCCTGAGACAGACTGAGCATCATTTTATTCTTTTTGTTCTTTCCTTTTTTTTCCTTTAAAAAAATGTTTTCCATTTCTTTCTTCTTCTCCGCACTCTCCCCACCCGCCCCAAATCCATGGGGTTGCTCCACACTCCTCCAATTGGTTTCTTTCCTCCCTCCCTCCGCCCCTGATTCCCTTTCCCACCCACCCCACCCCCACTGAATGTCCCCACCCCCACCCTAGTCTTGCCCCAGGCAGGGGATGCTATTCACCTAAGGAAATAAAGTTCAAACTCCTGGTCCCTGTCAGCCTGCTCAGACCCGAAGTGGGCTTCTGGGCACCCATTTTCCATTCGCACCCGACACCTGCTCTCCTCTAAATTCTTAATCGGGTTTTGCATATTTAAGAGCACACACACACACACACACACACACACGCAGGCACACACCGAAAACCCACAACCCGCGAGGTGCAAAACTGCCTCCTGCAACTACTGAAACTTACCAGACGCTGTAGTTGTTTTTGTTTTAACGAAAGATCAACAAAGATTTTACTCTGGAATGATCCTGTGGGGTGACTTTCTATATAATTCAAGTATGTATATATTATACATGTACATGCTTTTCCTTTTTCCCCTTTAATTTTTTTTTTTTTAAACAAGGAAATCTGCTCCGTCCGCGGCAGCCGCTGCTGCCCCTTTGATGTTTTGGTACGCCGTGCGCATGCGCCTCACATTAGAATTACTGCACTGGGCAGACTAAGTTGGATCTCCTCTCTTCACTGAAACCCTCAATCCCATCGAAAACTAAAGGGATGTGGAGAGTCCGGAAAAGGGGCTACTTTGGGATTTGGTCATTCCCCTTAATAATCGCCGCTGTCTGTGCGCAGAGGTAAGTGTCTTTTTCCTTTCTTACTTGGCGGAATTCTGTCTGCATACCTCTGTGAGAAGGATGCTGAAGACGATGTGCTTGCTTCCTTATTGATGCCTGTTTATTGTCATTTCTTTCTTTAGTGTCAATGACCCTAGTAATATGTCGCTGGTTAAAGAGACGGTGGATAGACTGCTGAAAGGCTATGACATTCGTCTGAGACCAGATTTTGGAGGTAATGGGGTTGCCTTACAAATAAGAAACAGCCCAGCTACAGCTGAAGCTGCCTTTTGAGCTTTGTGTGCACTCTCTTCCTCCCCCTTAGTTGAGGGTACATGTGGCACACTGAATGAATCTCTGTTTTCCCATATTGAAAAAGGGATCCAAACTTATGCTGATGTGTTACTATACAACACTTGAGAGGTCTTTCAGAGACCCTCTTAGTGTGGACTCAGATTTGGTGACTTGCTTTCCTTTGCCTTCACTGTTACAAATCCTTTGCTTTACTGTCTTTGCTTCGGTGAGAGACAAGCCTGTTAAGTTTGGTTAATGGTGTGCCCAGAGAATCTATCTTGCAGAAGGCCATCGTGAACATTTTTTGAGAACAAGATGTGCAGGCAATTGGTTGAGAGGTGGCATTAACCCCCTGTGCCCGCCTACTTTGGAAGAGTTCCTTTGGCCATGGTTTAAAGTGGCTTATCTGAATATCATCCACTCCTCCAAGCTTTAGCAGCCTGAGGAAGAAGGGGAGGGGCTGTAGGGTAAGAGGGTAGGGGGGCAGCTGGGGTAGGTAGAAAATGACATCTGTCCCTGCAGTCCTAAATATAATGATATACTCATTTAATTTTGCTTTAGACTTTTCTGGCATTCACAGAGTTAAAACCTACACACCTAGGGGGTGTGGGAAAGAATGAGGAGGAGGGGGTTTTGATGCAATATATAAAAGTCCTGTCCTCTAGAATGATTCTTAACCTTCTCTTAAGTTGTGTGCATTCACAAGCTGAGACATCTACACATGTAGGCAGAGCTGGAATCCCTCAACCACCAGCACACGTGTGTGCATATTCAGTGGAGCAGTTCCTAGAGGAGTGGGTGTCTACCACTGTTTTTGCAAAGCAGCAGGAAAGTGAAGCATTTGAGGATTAGCAGTGGAGAGGGGTTTGAGGCAGGGTGTCCCATGCCTAAAAGACAACTCTTGTTAAGAATGAATAAGTTCTCAGAAATCACATGGCTGACCATGTTGGTTTGCAGGTCCCCCCGTGGCTGTGGGAATGAACATTGACATTGCCAGCATTGACATGGTTTCTGAAGTCAATATGGTGAGTATGGAGGTTTATGGCTATGTCTCTGCAGACCTTTGATTAGGAATAGGGTTAAGGAGGGAGCTGGCCATTGACGGTGGGATATGTGGGAATATATGTGTGAGGAGGAGGAAAGGGCATGACATTTTGCCTTGAAATTCACTGTGTTTGAGGTTACAGTGCTGGGTCATTTTGGTCCCTAATATTTTTCTTTTCAACCTGATTCTGACACTTGGGTATTGGTGTAGAATGAGAAAAATGGATCACATGTTTGCTCCTGAAAGGCAACCACATGCTGGAGACCCCTGCAGATGTGACCTTTCTTAAGGCTCCATAGAAAATTCAGTTCATGAGTGTTTTTTTTTTTTTTTTTGGATGGGGTTAGCTGAAGAGAAAAGGAAAGAGGTATTTTTTATTATCATGTAACAGAAAAATTATTTGACAGAGAGTATAACCTACAAACTAAATTATGGTACAAAGAGGCTAAACAAAAAAATCTTGGATACTGAAGCCCACTTGTTGCTTTTGGAAATCACCTACTTATAGTTAATGACAACCCCATTCCCCATCCCCACGGCTTGCCACAGGCTTTAACCCTTTTAGTTCATGAAAACAAAAGTAAAAATTATCACTCAGTTCCTAAAAGGCTGGCTAAGTTCCACGTGTCATCTCTGGTCACTTCTGGAGTGTTATTCATCTTGTGCCCTAAGCTTGTATGATTTATTGACAGCTTCTTTAGTGGTTACCTTCCTGGACTTGGGGCTAAGAGAAAAAGCCTCTGTGTTCCCCAAACGGGAAGCACTTGTGGGGGGTTTGCTTCATGCAGGAGCGCCCCCTGCTGCCCATGTTGGAGCACTGCAGACATGCATGATGATAAGTGTCCCAGATTCCCCCACTGAGGTGGGGCATTTCTCTGGTAACTTTTCTAATTTAAAGTTTTTTCCTTTGGAAAAGCCCATCTAGAAGGGCCACACTTTGATGTAAATCTCCAGAGTTACTTTTGACAGAGCACACAGCACATTTAATAATATTGTGAATCCTTCTGTCCAGAAGGTGGATGGATAACTAAAGAAAGGGGATGTAGTGTGTAAGATTTTATGCAGACACTTCTTGGCCAGCCATCAGGAACTGAGAATTAGGACTCTTATTTATTAACTCAAGATGGTCAATGTACCAAACTGCTAAGTTTCGAACAGGCTCTCAACATCACACACGTTTCCATATTCCCTGAATTTAAACAGGAACCTGAAATAACCAGTACAACCCTTATCCATTGCCCCCAAATAAGTGATAATGTGTGTTGGATTATGTCAAGGTTCTGAAGAATTTTATGAAAACTTAAAGGAATGTTCAACTATTTCAGCAATGTTGTAGTGGCATGAATCTTTTTGTATTCTAATTATTGGGAAAGTTTTTATGATATAGATGTCAATACTGACCAAAGACAATATTGGATGTGCAGAACCACACATTATGAGATTCCCTGTGTGGAAAGACAGTATTTGTTAAATGAATTTCTCAGCTATACAGATAATCACTTTAGGGGGATTGAAGATTTTTCATCAGTTTATATTCTGAGTTTCAACATAAAAATAGGAAATGGTACCAATGTGGGTATCTCCTAAGTTCCAGGTACTTGATTCTAGATTGTGTTGCTGAAAACAAAGTTATATATATAAAGTCATGTGTGATTCTGTGTGTCCTACATGTGGTTGGATTAGACACTTTTGTATGTTTTTTTTAAAATTTATGCCGTTTTCCTGCTCTCAAATTATGTTTTAATGCTTGCTTCCTTAGAGGATTATTAAAATGGTGTTTTGTGGGAAAATAATAGGAAGAATCTAGAATCCAAAGAGACAATCATGAGATGACTAGAGTTTATTGCAATAGGTTAACTAAGCACTTAAGTGAGTTCCATAGAAAGTTGTTTGAGTGGTAGAGTTTTTGTTTTCTTTTTCTTTCTTAAGTTGTATTATTTTTTCCCTTTATGAAACATTTTGGAGAGATATCTCAGGTGGACTCCATGCCAAGACCTGCAAATCAAAATATAGATCCAGCTAAGGAGAGGTGTCATCATTTAAAGCTATTTACTGTGGCTGAAAATCATGGGATGTTGAAAGTACAAAAATAAATGTCAAGTTGTAAATGGGACAGCATTGCAGCATTACTGATTAGAACCGAGTGTTAAAAGTTTGAAGCCAAGGCTGGGGTTGTGGCTCAGTGGTGGAGCACTTGCCCCACATGTGTGAGGCACTGGGTTCAATTCTCAGCACCACATATAAATAAATGAATAAAACAAAGATCCATCAACAACTAAAAAAATATTTTTTAAAAAAGTTTGAAGCCAGATTCCTTTCTTAGCCTAATGCTAACACTGGTGGATATGTTCAACTACATTGTAGCTTGTTGAAAAATGAGCATCATTTTAGCTAGCAACCCAAAGAATCTAAAACTAATCCTCCAAAGAAATTTTTTTGTTATATCTGTTGCTGCTACTTTATTTTTAAATATGGTTGCTTGCTTCAAAGCAGCAGATGAGTAATTCCATCACTAGTGCTTAAGATGATGTTTGTAGTATATTGTCCTTTGAACACATTTCTAAAAGGGTTAGGATCTTTTGGTTAGTTCCATTAATTATTTAAGTTAAATTTCAGTTGATTAATATGCATATCTCTCCCTCATTATCCTTTTTGGACTGCAGCCTCTGGTAATTGTAACTTTCTTATTCTAGCACATCTTTCTTTGAAGAATGCTGGCGCTAGACCATTTTAAATTGCTGTTGACTCATTTGTGTTGAAGAAAAAATGTCCATCCATGTCAATGTGATGCTTCTTATAAGTGACAATGATGAAAAGACCCTGGACTGAATCAGGAGTCTTGGATGGTAGTTGTACTGCTGGTGCTTAGTCATACTGAGGATAGTCACAGCCTGAGTGAGCTCAGTTTCCTTCTTGTTAAGGGAAAGTAATAGTCCCATTTTACCCATCTCAGGTGACCACCAGAATTAATAAAAGATATATGTGAATGTATTGGTGTTCTACGTGTCTTTGCATTGATAATCTACCTCTTTAGGTCTTAGTTTACTCATCTTTGGAACGAGAAGGAGCATGTTCAGTTCACTTCCAACTCAGAGTTACATGTGTCTCCTGCTTGGTTTGTAATAGCAACTCTACTGTGTATAGAGAAGTTTCAGGAAAACTTGGGGATTTATAAAAGCATTAGGAAAATGCAGAACTCCTAAATGGCTTAGAGTTGAGAGTTCTAAGGAAGGTGGCAATTGTATCCAAGCCATGAGACTCAGATGACTGTCACCCCATGAAAGATCTTTGGAGGAATGAGACTTCAATTAGAATGCTCCTGAGCAGGAAGCTTGGCTTTGGAATGAAATATTTTTAGATGTTTTGGTTAAATTGGCAGGAATCTTTTTGTTAAGATTCTTTGATGAAAAGTGCATTTTAAGATTCAAATTTGGCTCTGAGGATTATGGACCGAAATAGCTTTCTCTTCATTTAAAGCAGATTCTTCTCCATCTTGAAGCAACACATTTGCCAACCAACGAGTGAAGCAATATTTCACTTTTGAGGAAAGAGTTCTAGTAAACACATATACAAATTACCTTTTTATGGAATGGCAAATGGAGAAAAGTATCGCTTTTTTTTTAAACAGATGTTTCTTGCATCACCAGCTGCACAATTAAAAATTCCATTCAACCAATACTTATTTAGCTGCCACTATGAGCCCAGCATGTGTAAGACCTCAGGGACAGAGTAGTGAACAAGACCAGGCTGTCCCTTGACCTCATGAAACTTAACATCTAGGTGTTCTCTAATCTTAAATTCCACATCAGGTGCTTACTGTGCTTCTGCCTAGCTTAATTCTGCTCTTTTCTCTAAACCTTTTCTGCCCAGAAGGTACACAAGTGCGTGCACAGTGGTCTCTCTCCTATCAGTTCCTTTGTTCCTTGTTCATTTCTCCAGTCATTTCATGCTTGGTATCTCAACTTGACTTATATTTTAGACAGTTGTTCTATCTTATTCTGTCATGTTTATAATTTATTTCTAGACAAGGCACTGTCTCCTCCAGTGGGTGAATGCCACAAATAATGAATGAGGAATTCACTTTCTTAGCAGGAATTCATGGTTGGTCACCACACACTGTACTATCTATGTGGATAAATAGAGCAGAGAATCATAGCACTCAGCTTTGAGACATTCACCATTTAAAATATCAGCATAGGATCACAAGTGCTTTGAAGAGAAAATCGACAGAACATAGTAGGCATATAGAATACTGATGCACTGCATAGAAATTAGCTTCAGGATAAAGGGGTTAGAGATCTGTGGATAAATGTTCCAAGCAGGGGGAAAAATGCAAGTGACACAGGAAAAATAAATAGTATTAGGGATTTGAAAATAGGTTTAAATGGAGCAAAGGGGTGAGAAAATTGGCGTTGAAGCCACAGGGAGTGGCCAATTTTGTGTTTACCCAGTAGTACAACTTTTTTTTTTTTTTCCCAAAGGCAGTAGGGACCCAAGAAGGGGTGCCCTTAGGAGAATGACATGAGCAGATTCACACCTCTAAGAGGTGATGTGAAGGGTGGCAGGTGGGCTCATCTGGAGCAAGACTTAAGGTTGGGAGATGACATGGACACCTGCTGCAGAAACCCGGAAAGTATTGACAAACTAAGAAAGGGGTAAAAACGAGCAGAGGTGGAATTAGTGTATTTACAGAGTAGAAGTGGATTTTAGTAAATCCCACTTCCAGTGGTTTCATTTGTCACTACAGGGAGGATGGGGAGAGCAGTGGATGCTAGGAGGATGAAATATGTGTGTAGACAGTGAGTTAAGCTTGGAAAGTGCTGAATTTTCCTTGCACAAGGAACCTCCAAGTGGAGTTAACCAGTAGGTGATTCCTTAGCTAGGGGGATTGCGATGATGAGAGAGACACGGCACTTATAACTGAATGGGCACAGAGAGAAGAAACTGGGCAGACAACCCAAAGTGAGGTCTTGTGAGCACTGTAATTTTCAGTGATAGGAAATCATAAAGGAGCCTGCAAAAGAGATTAATACACCGCTCAGGAGCAGGCGGAAAGGTAGAGTAAGGCCCTCCTGATGATAAAGCAACAAGAGCATGTGAAAGAGCAGCAAATGACCAGCTGTGTCAGATGCCACGAGAATCGGTTGCAATTAGTTGTGAGACTCGTCTCCCAGATGTTCTAAGAGGACACGTTGGTACAGTGCCGTCAGAGGAGGTTTGGTGGATGGAGAATACACTTTTGGAAAGTTTGGATCTTAAGGGAATTGGGGAGGAGGAAACAGATGAAAAGGAATCCTGTAAGTTGGAGGGAAATACTGTTTAGAAGGAAGCAGGTTGAGGATGAAGAGGGGAGGTGGGTGGAGGAGCAGAAGGAGGCTGAAGGCCTCCTTGCCTGAAAACCTTCAAGTTCTTAGTGACAGGAGACACTTTCTACTGAGATTCAGGGATTAAAATTAGCTGCTGTGAGGAAGAGGTGAGTGAGGTGTCTCAGGAAGCATGACCATGACCCTGATGAAGGGTGTGTGAACTCAGTGGCTACCAGGAGACTCTAATTCTATACGAGCTGTTCTTTGAAACTCCTACTCTATTTGGGCAAGCTCTTTTCCTGACTGCTTTTTCTCCTTCCCCTCCTCCTCCTCCTCCTCCTCCTCCTCCTCCTCCTCCTTCTCCTCCTCTTCCTCCTCCTCCACTGTGTATATAGTGCTCAGCAATCTCCATCATCATTATCAGCAGCAGCATTGGTATCACATTAATATAATAATATTACCTATTTTTTATCGAGTCCCTAACTTACACAGATATTGTATTAATGTTCATCATCTAAATCAGACTTCCTGTAGAAACTGAGGTTCCCTACAATCAAAAGGGGAACTTGAGGCCCAGAAAGGTTAAATGGCTTATTCAAGGTCACACAGGTAGCAGGTGATCATTTTCCCATCCCCGGTTCTTAGCATGTGGTACATGCTGCTTTTAAATGCAGCAAAGCTTTCTTCTTTGATCATTTCCATTCCATGCTGACCCTGTTTCTTCACAGCTATTTTTATTCTTGTTTTGGAGACAGTGAGTGGGTCGAATAGAACTAATCCTTCACGAGATGCTTCTGTTGCTCCTCTCCATCTTTATCTTCAAAATGTTTTGATTTTACTAAAGTGATTGTTTCAAGTAGGTGTTTTATTCAGTATGGGTTAAATATAAGACACAGTTCCTGTCCTTGGGAAACTTATATTTTATATTACATTTACTTAGCAGAATTCCCAAGGAATAAAGGAAGATTTATGTAGAATCTCAAGGAGTTGGAGGTGTTGCTCTTGTCCTCAATTCTTTCATTGCAAATGGGTGACATTTGTTAGCTATCTAGTAATATTTCTAGTGCTTCAGCAAATTCTGTCAGGTAACCATACAGGTTAATAATTTATGATATATAACTGCAAGGAAATGTTGCTTGATTCATTCTCAAGAACATTGTGGTTTTAAGCTTTGGATGGGTGTAGTGTAAAAGACCACACCCTTTTTTTGGGGGGTGGGTAACAGGGATTGAACTTGGGGACACTCAACCACTGAGCCACATCCTCAGTCTTAGTTTTAGTATTTTTATTTAGAGTCAAGTTCTTACTGAATTGCTTAGCACCTTGCTTTTTGCTGAGGCTGGCTTTGAACCAGTGATCCTCCTGCCTTAGCCTTCCAAGCTGCTGGGATTACAGGCATGCACCACTGTGCCTGGTTTTCTTTTTCTTTTTTTCTTTCTTTTCTTTTTTTTCTTAAGATAACACTTTCAGTTGCACTTTTTGTTTGTTTGTTTGTGGAGAATGAATAATTTGTGCATTTTGATTGGTTGTCCCTCAAAATAGTTCTCTTAAAGGTGGTTATTTTCACCTCTTGCCTGACCCTTATATTTCATCAATTTCAAACATCTATACACTTGATAGTTTCTCAAACTGTTTCTCTTGGCTAATGCTTGGGATAAACCCTTACTGTTACTTTATGCTACTGAACAATGCTTTTGCTTGACTGAGGCATGAAAATGAGAAGCTGACTATGGGCTTAGTCTGTCCGAGAAAGCAGGTAAGGGAAGTATCTTGGATTTCATAGTTTAAAAGTGCATCTGTGTTTTTTTTAGCTCTTTTTCCCCCAAATGATGAAATATTCCTGGGAATTCCCACATGAACATAAGTTGGAGAAAGTGTTCTTTGGTGGGGGAGGAAGGCTTACTTTGAGGAGGGACACAGTCTTGTTTTGCAGCTGTTCCATACCAGGTTTCTAACCTTAGTGGGGTTGACACTTTGAGCCAGACAATGCTGTGTTGTGGAGGGCTGCATTGAACACTTCATGACCTTTCACAGTGTCCCTGGCCTCTACTTCCTTGATGCCAGTGGCACCCTGGAAATTTCGAAAGCCAAAAAAAAATGTCTCTAGAAATTGCCAAGCATGCCCTGTGGAGCAACACTGTCCCCTTGAAGAAGCATGGTGTGAAGAGTCACAGTGTGCTATCTAGCAAGTGGAGGAAAGGAGGGAGGGCTCTTGAGCACAATCATCACTTTCACTTATGGTTAGTGGGATATTGTGGAAAAAACAATTTTAAAATACTAACCAGCATCCATATCCTCATCTTTTCATTTCACCTGTTTTAGTTTGCCTGTGTTACATCCTAGTTCTTGTTTAGTATTAATATTTTGCACATTGCACTTAGTTATCTTGTTGATGAGATGTTACACTGTATATTTTAACTTAATAGATCACGGTTATCTTTACAATGCTATTTCTAAAAAGTACACAACATTTCTACCACCCATGTCAATGGGTGTATATTTTTCCAGTCTTTGGTTTTACACATATGTGCTCACACAGGAACATATTGGCAATTTCTTTGCCAACGGCCCATATTTTTTTTCAAAATGGGAATCTATTAAATCCATTTTGTAGTTTGTTAGCCATAATTCTACCGGTAGACTATTTGAAAATGAAGTAACATATTATTTTCTTTTACTTGTGCACCATGAATGATAAAATGGAAGTCAAATTCAAAATAGAGAACTGAATTTAAATAATATGGAGGTTTAAGTATGTATTTGTCAATGTTATTTATTAGCTTGACCTATTACTTTGACACAGCTAATCTTTACTCAGCTTCTATCCTGATATTACTCAGATTTTCCAAAATCACACTGTTTTCAAATGACATAAACAAAACTTTGAAGCAGGCAATTAAAAGAGGAAGAAGGAATTAGAAGGGTAAGAGTTTTTAAAGATAGAAACACAAGATATATTTTACTTCCAATCATGCATTTTATTGGCAAACTATGTGTTTTATTAAATAAGGAGATACATGAGTTTACACTATGCTGTCACAATTTATATGGAAGAATATGGGGGATGTGTTGATCCATTGACTTGCTCTGGTGCTCTGTTTTGCCACATTTGGCATTTCCACTGCCAAGTCTCATTTCCTTGCTCTGTAATTTGGCACCTACTGCCCATTGTCTTGCCAAGAGGCCTTAACTTAGGAGTAATTCTTCAAGCAATTGAAGATGAAATAAGTTCTCTCCTTACACAATAGGAACAATTAAATTAATCAAGTTTTAGAGTGAATCCACATGTATCTTAAAAAAGTGATATGTGAGTAAGCCATAGAGGAAGATCGAGAGATTTTGAGCCCGGTTTCTCTGCATCCCCAGAGCTGATTTCATTCCTGATAATTACTAGATGCTCAGCAAATATGGACCGAGTTTGTTGGAGGAGTCGTTGAAGGACTATCATAGCCTACCAGAAAACGTGTCTCAAGTCCTAATTAATCTGGCACTGTACCAATTAGGCTGTATTGTAGACTGTATTGTAGGCTGTATTTGAGACAGGTTTAACACCAGAATTAAACCTCTCTCTAGAATCTAGAAGAATTTATCATAATTGCCTAAGGGAAAGTGAGGGAAAGATGGAGACAAGAATGTTTCAGAGGTGGGACAGGAATGTGGCATATTCCTTAGATCTAGAACTAGAAATAAAGCATCGAAAATTAAATTTTTTTACAGTTACTCTTAAACTTTTTTGCAAAATAAAATTATCAATCTGGTGTTAATATTCATATTTTCTGAATCTATGCTCAGAACCTGATTCAGCAGGTCTGAGGTAGTTTCAGGATTCTTCATGTTTACAAGCTCTCTAGATGACTCTGGTGGAGGTACTATCATGGAGGAGGGTGTTGTGTTCAGAACACTAGTTTAAGTGAAGTAGAAGTGAATATCATCACCTATAACGCAACTGGATAACAGCTGACCGTCTCTGGTTGTAGTAAGGGTTTTTGCAATGATAAAGACCCAATTGTACTGAGTAGCTGGGATTTGTAGAGGAAAATTTCATGGAAGAGCTTGAACTAAGAAAGAAGTAACAGGACAATTTGAATAGATGGAGAGTAAATAGAATTGTCCTGTTGGAGAAGGAAGTGGGACATGGACAATATGAAAAATGTCATTGCATGTTAGCAATAATGGGGTTACTAAGAGACAAAACTCTAGGGTGTGTATGGTCATCTCATTTAACACAAAGAAATCATACGAACTAGGAATCAACATTGCCTCTTACAAATCTGGAAGCTAAGCACTAGAAAGGTCATCTAATTTCTAAAATTCCACAGGAAGTAAGTAGATAGGCATGCTGGGGTGCATATATATGGGGAAGTTTTATTGCATACTACCTTGAGAGCTCTGCAGAGCAGACATTAAGATTTCTTAGGTACAGGCTATGACACGAGTCTTAAGCATTTTCACAAGAAACAAAGGAGAAAGCATAAGAAACTTGCTTAACGTAAGACTGGGAAAGTGAAAAAGTATTTTCCTTTAAAAACTGCCATTTAGAATATCTTCACTAATTTTATTGACACACATGCTATTTTTAGAAAAACTGAATTAAGTCTATCTAATAAGAGGAGGTATGAACATTTTTTGGTACTGTGAATAAATAGATAATAGCAACATGAGTTACTTGAAAATGTCTGAAAAACATCAGAACATATTGGCATTTTAGTAGACACATTGCTATATGATTTGTATAATCCTTCCTTGTTTCAAAGATGGATGATTGCTTGGTTAGTAGTAGTGGTAGTATCACATACTTTATGTGAGTAAAATACCACTGCATCCCTTTCTGTCATTACTTGCAGCTGCTTTGTCATAGAGCTTGAATGTATGCTTAAATGTTAAGGCCTGACTGACGGAGCACCTTGACGTTGATGCCTCCAAGATCGATATTTCACTTTTTCATTGGTGCAAGATCATTAAGTAAAAAATTTGAAAAGTGTTTACCCACAGATTTCTCTATGACTCTGTTAGATATCCATTACTGTGGGGGAAAAAAAATACCTGAGGTAATCAACTTAAAGAGACAAAAGATTTGTTTTGGCTCGTGGTTTCAGAGGTTTCAATCCCTGGTCACTTGGCCCTGTTACTTTGGCCTGTGGCAGCACAGTGTGTCTGGAGTATATGGCAGACCAATCCTGTTCACCTCTTGGCATCCTGGAAGCAAATAGAGAGGGGGAAGAAAAAAGAGCCTGGTTCCAATGTTCCTCTCAAGGTATCCCCCAAGGGCTTAACTTTCTTTCTCTGGGCCCCACCTCTTAAGTGTTCCGCCTGCTCCCAGTAGTGCGAGGAGCTGGGGACCTGTACTGTACACATGGGCCTTTGGGACACATTCCAGACCCAAACTACAGCAACAGTTTTAATTAAATGATTAGTCTCTAAAAGTCAATTTTTCACTCTGCTACTTTATTTTTACATTTAATTAAAATGATGTTATTTCTATGTAAATCTTGTTATTTTGGCCCAAGCACTTCAGAGAGATAAATCTGTTTCATAATTATGCATCTCTTAAAATTATTGGTATGAAATACCCATTAATTCATATCTATTATGATTATATTTCCATAAGTTTATGTAATTTATTCCATCTCTGCACTCTCAATGTTATCATAATTAATATCTCATCATGTATGAATATGTCATATTCTTATACTAATATATGATGGATCATAAAATTATAAATATGTTCATTAATATATTTTGTTATATTGACCCTATCATTTCATATAGATAGGAAGATTTAACTAGAGTTAGTTATTAGAGCTTTGAATCTTTTCTAATAAATTAACCTAAAAAAATTCCATTTTACAATGAAGGTTTCATGGATATCACTTGAAAAAATACTTCTAATGTTTATCTTTTAGTATTATGTAACAGTTTCCTGAGTAGGCCCCTCTTTTTGTAAGTCATCTGTATGTGTTCATGTATATGCATGCACACATTTATATATGTGAGTGTACAAACACATATATACATGCATATATGTACACATATATTTGAATGCTTATGAATCTAAAGTTTGTCACATATAAGGTTGTAATTTTGGGACCAAGTTGTGAAAATTAATTCATAATTTTGACCATGGAGACATCTATCCATGTCGGTCTCTAGTAAGAACTAATCATTATTGCGCACTTACCATGGGTTCAGTGCCCACGTCAAGATGCATATTATGTTTTAACTAAATTAAACTTCACAATAGCTTTATAGCTGAAGGAATCTAACTGTGCTTCTTTTACAGAGGAGGAATTTAAGTTTTGAGTAATTAACTTAAATTAATTAAGGCTGGTTATTGCTGAGACTTAAACTTCTGGCTGACCTGCTCACTACATGTATATGTATCTGATTCCCTACGTACATCATGTGATGTATTATTCAGCAAAATAGAAATTTAAAGAAGATTTGGTAAAAGTAAACAAGTTATGATATTTTTATCTCATACTCACTTTGACACTTATCTAAATTTTTTCACTTCCCATGAAAATAAATATTAATCTCATGAATAGTAGCAAATTCAATGCTGTTTCAATTTGCACATAATTCTACTAATGGGAAGTATTGCGTAGTGGGATTTAAACTGAGATAATTTAAAAGTGATTGATGTTTTCTATGAGTATAGTCACATTTTCTTCTATGTTGCAATCCCTAAAGCATCAACACAGAAAGAGTAGTGTTTCAGTGTGTTGTGTATCTCTTTCAAGAGGAAGAGTTTGTTTTAAAGTTGGAACTAATTTTCCTGATTCTTGGGACTACAGGTTAAGTAGGTTGGCAAAGGACTATATCAGATTGTTAGATTTTAAGCAAATTGCAGAAGTCATCTTTCAAACCTACTTGTTTTTGTAAGGGTGCTGACTTCATCGGCCCATTTATTTTTCAAGGAATATTTTTTAACTTGAAACTTGAATGAAACAATTTATGGAACATTTGAAACAAATATCATAAATAAAAAGCTGACATGATAAAGAATTTTAAATATGAATGAACAGATGCCAATTATTAGGTTTTAAAATCGAATCACTGTTTCTTTGTACTTGTCATGGAATCCGCCACAGTTCAAAAAATGAAATATTAGTGCTCTATTCTCTTTTTCTTCACCTACAAAAAGCTTGGATATCTATTTTGAAAATGTATACTTCTGTTTCTTTGGCCAAGTGAGCATTTGAGTTGCTACATTGGAGGAAGATCTCTTGCAGGGTTCTCTGATGGGCTGTGTACATCATTTCTCTTTCAAGCGTGGTTAAGCTTCCGCACTTCCCACACTGGTGGGATTGATGTGCTGGGCTATCTAAATTTGAGTCTAGCTCATTTGTTGGAAGAATGCTCCTAAATGTTTACTTGAATCCCATTGGAGTGCCTATATGGCAAGCCATTTTTAAAACAGAATCCACTAGAGAATGACACCTTTATTTTAAAAGTCATAATATTTTAAGTTCTTGCCAAACTTACAGATGAAAGATCTATATAGAATTTGAGACCACAAGAAAAGCAAAAAGTTACTTTATTTCCTTCTGATGCTTTCTGGTGCCTTTTCTTAGACCTCAGGTTTGAGAGGCCAAGTTCTGTTTTGTAAGAAATCTAATAAAATCATTGTGCCGGCTTCTTTTGAACACTACAGAGAAATATTTTCTGGCAAATGTATTACTGTCTGGTTATTTGGAAAGATCAGCTCTCATTTTAATATCTTAACTGACATGTTTTCTAAGAGGCCATACAACTCTTCCTATTGATTTGATGAGTCAGTTTTGAGAACCATGTTTTAAACTTAGCTTACCTTGCTTGTTTACCACTGGCTCAGATTTTCATTCTAGGTAATCCAGTTTGGTAGAAATTTGTTGTTTTATGCAACTTTCTTCCTCTATTGGGTTCTTTAGTCAAAGTGGTAAATGTTGTAAATATGTCCTGCTTTTAAAATTCTCAGATTTGGACAAAATACCTCTTCATTGATCATATTCTCATTTAAGAAAGTAGCAACAATCTCTGAGCTCTGGGTTTCCCATTCCATTATCATGTTAGCGCACTGTGCCCTGGAGGTAAGAGCAGCCTCTGCCTATGCTGTTGGACTTTACAGAGAGCAGCATGAGACCAAGAGAGGGAGGTGGAGAGAATTGAAAGGATGAATATCTGTGGCTTCAGTGTCTTAGTTACTTGAGAAATAAAAGGCCTTTTTTTGTACATCATAGCTGAGTTTTGTTTGGTGTGCAAGAATATTAAAGTTATGCAGCAAGGATATGTACTATAAGAATGTGTAAGAATCAGAGAATTGTTTTTCTTTTTTTGTGCTGGGGATTGAACCCAAGGCATTGCACATGGTATTCACACACTGTATCACAGAGCTACATCCCTAGTCCTTGACCTTTTGAATTTACATGACATGGAATAAAATATATATATATATACACACACACACACACACACACACACACACACACACACACACACACGTGTTGTTGCTCTGGGTTTTTAAGCATTTCATAGTTTATATACAAACATTTTATTTTGTAAGACTCACTGAAATACAGGATTTGAAAAATTGTATTATAACTCAGACACATAACTGACTTGTCACTGATTCCTAATTACTGAAACTCACCATTTCTTAAGAAATACTGTGAAATTAAATGCTATTTTAAAGTTATTTTGCACATCATTTAAAAAACTCAGTGAAATAAGAAGTATTGTCACATTTTACAGATGGGTAGGCTGAGGGTTAAAAGATTTCCTGGAAGATAGAATGAACTATAACCAAGAAAAGACAGTCCCCTTTGCAGCATCTAGAAAGTGCTGGAACCAGGATTGGAGCCTGATTTCCCTTATTTCATTATTTTTGTGTTCTAAAGTTAAGGAAAGAGAATTTGAAAAAAAAATAGAGTGGATGGGCCACCAACTCATTATTCCAGAATGATGGTCCATAGTCCACATTCCAACTTCTCTGATGATTTTTGAGAAACCCAGAAAAATCAGACAAATTGAGTGTATAGAATATAGTCTTGTAGTCTTGCAAAAGAAGATGGTTCATGTCATTTATGTATCAATTTAACTAATACCTGTTTCAGCATCACAAGAATTTGTGGGTAAATTGAAGGTTATGATTCATATTTTCTTCATTTTTGTAAATCATCTTTCATTTTTGTGGCATGAATTCAATTCTTACTCAAAACAGAAATCTGTTCTGAAAGAAGTGGATGCTAATCCTGAGAATTAAGAGCAAAATTAGATTTTGACTAAATTTTACAAGAGGCTTTCAGAGCTAAGAAAACATCAACCCTCCATGTCCTACTTGCTATTTTAATGAGTCAGTACCTCTCTCAGAATACTCAGTCAACTGATGATTAGCATTTGTATAAAATAGTAATTGTGATGCGTTTCAAGATCAGTTCAAAAGACTTCAGTCTGAATAAGCTTGTGTTCAAATTTGATAAGAGTATGTTGCTCAAACAAAATGTTTCTACTTTCTTTTTCTTTTTTCTAGTTTATCACATATCCAAATGGGCTGACAAAAAATAAATAAAATTATGTTAGATATAGCATATATGTAAAATATTGTGTGTGTATGTCCAGCATTTAAAACTAATTACTAAGTCCCATGTTTCTCTAGAGAGGAAACAATACCAAAATGACATTGCATTTTTAATTGTTTATTTCTGTATTTATTCTGAAAATATCAGTAGATCAAAAGCAGGAGTTCTGAAAGTTCTGGCTTTGTCTCATATTTGTTTCTAATGACATTTAAGACGGAACAAATTTCTTAAATTCTAGACAATAGTTTCTATATTGGGTAATCAAGACATTTAAATGAAAGCTGCAAAGTAACTTCCAAGTGATACGTTGGATTTGTAAAGCAGGTTGATTTGTCATATACATTTATTCATAATTCTGTATTGATTGTATTACTTATTACTGTCCATTATAAAAAATAGTAAATATAATAAGTAATACAAAATAAATTTTTTAAAAGTTTTTGATAGTTGTAGATGGACAGTTGGCTTTATTTTATTTATTTATTTTTTATATGGTGCGAAGGATCAAACCCAATGACTCATACATGCTGGGCAAGTACTCTGCAACTAAGCTTCAGCCTCAGCCCTAATGTAGTATAATAATATCATCGTTGTTCAGAAATAATTACCTTCAGACTTCATGGGATAACACATGAAATGAAACAGAATGATATCACATGTCATGTTCTAAAATATAATTTTTGCATTTACTATTTTGTGAAATTATTTTGATGCTATCTCCAATTTTTTAATTGTTGCATAAAAATTCATCATATGCCTGTGCTATATTTACTAAATCAGTCTTCTGTTGATGGATATTATGATCATTTGGAGAAATTTTGCTATTTTGAACTAAACTATATTGAACACTCTGTATGTGCATATTTAATTGTAAAATTATTTCCCTTGGCAAATTCTTGGTAATTGGCTGACTGGCCCCCATAGCATGTACATCTTACATCTTGATACTTAACGACAGAATTGTTTCCTTAAAAATGTGCTAGCTTTTATTCACATTGCCATATATGCATTCAGTTGACACACCCTCACTTCCGCAGTCTTAGGTTTCTCTCTCTGCATGTATGTTTTTTTTTTCATCTTTGCTACTCTGATAGCTAAAATTGGTTATTTCCTGCAATAATTAAGCTAACTGAAACTCAATTTTGTGTTTAAAGGCCATTTTTAATTCTTCACTCTGAATTGCCTTTTCATATCACTCACTGATTTTGTTTCCTTCTTTCTTATTGATATGTTAGGACTTAATAATAAGAATATAAGGCCTTGTGCCATATATAACAGAAAAATTATCTTGTTCAAGAACTTTGTAAGTCATGTGTTTTATAGTCCCCAAACTTTATATTTGTGTGCATTAGCATATGTTAATTTTTTATTTCGTAGTTTCTGATCTTTGGTTTCAGACCTTGAAAATACTTGTCTTCACCAAAATTTTTAGAAAAAAACTGAAGGAAATGGAGATCTAACAAAAACCTCAGAGAAAAAAGGAGCTCAGGAGTCCAACCTGGTGCAAGTCTCCCTTATCTGCCCAAATCCCTGTACCAGTCAGAAGTAAGCCCCACAAAATAGCTGACCAACCCCTACCATGACCTGGCCCTCCCAAACCCTATAAAACTCAGACACTTGTTGTAGCCAGTCACCATTTTCCCTCTTGAAAATGTGCGCCTCCTGCTGCTTAGTAAAGAATCCCTGATCTGTTGAAGTCTTGTCTCCTTTTATTTTTTCTTTTTGTATTCTCTTTCATTTGCTTTCAATAAGCATTCAAATGTGCTTTCAATATTTTAAAAATTTTTTCTTACATTAAAATTAATTTGAAATGTATTTGGGGAGAAGTTCTGAAGCAGAAACCTGTATGTGTAGGTGGGTAGATTGATAGTCGTCACAATAAAATTTCATAAAATAATCTATTCTTTCACTAATGGTTACAGGGTTGTTTATCATGTGGGGAATTCCATAAGCCCTTAGGTCTATATTTCTACTCTGCAATTGCTTCATTAATATTTGTACCAGTATCATGTGAGTTTATTTATTCTTAAATATGAGATAAATCTGATTATGTATATACTTATTTATATTTGATCTTCATGAAAAAGTTAAGCATTCATAAAATCCTTAAATCTTAGTAAGTTCAAAAATACTACCACTGTTTTTGTGAAGATACTAAATTTTTTTGAGGAATATAAAGGAAATTTACTTCTCAACAGCAATGGTTCTTTCTATTGATGATATTTCTTTCCATTCATACATATTCTTTTATGTTCTTCAGTAAAATTTTATCATTTTCTCTGTGCAGGTCTTACACATTTCTTGTTAAATTTATTCCCATAGGCCCTCCATAATTCTTGTTAAATATATTCTTTGGTACTTTGCAGTTTTTATGATTATTGTGAATGGGATTTTTATATGCAATGATTATTTTTTGATTCTTGGCCAAATGAACAAATGTCAAATAACCCCCTGAGAACATTCATCTTCCAGCTTTACAGTTCTGGATCCCATTTCCATTTCAGTATATGCATGAGACAGCTCCAGTGTGGCTAACACACTAGAAAGACATATGCAGAGACCTCATGCATTTCTTTAAAGTTTATTCTATTCTTAATCAATTTCAACATGTAAACAGTGATTGTTCCAATTTAATTTTAATCCTCTGTCTATAACTCACTTGGCCCAAAGAATCAACATGAATTACCACTGAGAGTGTAATCTTAAAGTTCCCTTCAATGATTTTAACTTGATCCAGTAAAATTTAGATGAAAACTATAGCCCCTGCTTAGGTTATTTCATTTTTATCTTGCATATTGTAAGTGCTATAACAATAAGAAAAATGTTTTAATATAGTCAGCAAAATCATTCTCGTGCTATGTCTAACCTTTATTTTCTGTTACTTGAAGGATGAATGATTTATTTATAATTTGTGGGTAAGAGATATCTCATGTTGACAACAGTTATAGTCAGAGAATAAAACAGTGTAAGTGACACACTGTGTATGCATCCTTGCCTCACATAGCTACTTTTGAGTGTTGACGTGGCTGGATTCAATACAAAAAACAGAATATGACTTATATCTGGTTTTTTTATCACCTTAAAATTGAGGACCATGAAGCCCTTCTATTATAGTAGTCTGAGGTGATAATTGATTTGTCATTTTGAATACATTGACTTGCTAGCCTGTTTTCCTGAACAGTTTTGATGATCATGTTGATCCATTCATCTAAGAATGTCTTAGTTGAGCATGGATTTCAAGATTTCTAGAAAATAGTTCAAAATATGTTATTGAAGTTCAGAGGAAATATGTCCTATACATTTTAGGAAATTTAGATTCTTCAGGTGAATTTTAACCTTTGTTGTGGTTAAGTCAGATATACCTTCAAGAAAAAGCCAAAAGTGTCAGAAATTACAGGAGAGAAGCATTTCTACAAACCAAGCCAGCATTGTTCATACTATGAGGCATTTGGCTGTTGTGGACACACATGTGCACACACACACACACACACACACACACACACGAGAATATAAAATGGATTATTTCTTTTAAAAAGAGCTTATAACCTACAGGTTTGATACTGGCAAACTACAGGAGTAAGATGGGATATAATTTAAAATGATAATATCTTATGGGTCAGCTTGAAAAGATTGTACTTTTTTGGACAGGAAAATATGCTTCCTGTAACTTAGTTGAGACACTTGAGAAGAAAGCTGATATTCCATATAGTTTTGCATGAGTTTACTGATTATATATTTAGCCTTGCAAAAGAGAATGTCTATCCTGAATGGATGATTTATTAAAAATCAATGTGCTACTCTTTAGTGATTTCAGTCTTCCTTCTGAGCTGATGTATCAGACAGACCTGGTCTTTTGACAATGAAGTCTTGGTTCTATATATGCTAATAAAAAATACAAATACAGTACAGCCATAAATAGCATAATTCTGCATATCCTAGTGTCATCCTCTCCAAAGTACAATCAAGAGGGTGATTGTGCCTTGTGTTCAAATTTGTGTTGTATTAATTTATGAAGTTTTATGACCTAATAATATATGGATGCTTTTAAGAAGATTAATATTTTGATTAATATATGAATTAGAATCAATAAAATCTTTATATGCTTCATCCAATGGAGCTTTATCCTGCTGAACAATTGATCTCATAGACTCTCCTTAGGGTAGTTATGATCACTTCTGTTTCCTTAGCTGTTCCAACCATAGGCAGGTTTAGCTAAAAAGGATCTGACTCAGAGTTGTTACATAAGAAATGAATTAAATTAATGTTAAAATAGCCAATAATCCCTTTTATTAGTGCTTCTTTCTCCTAAGAATTTATGGTGCAACCAAATTATAGTGTTGTTCAAAAGTTATCATTGCCTGCATTTTTCAACCAGCAATTTTTACTCAAGGTTGTTTCAGCTGAATTTTGGAATTTGTTCTGGAAGCCTTTGTACTGCATTATCACAGTAGTCCTACAGTTATGTAAGACTCTGCATATCAATAGAGGTGACAGTAGTATATGCAGAGCTCTTCAAAGAATGCTTCTTATTTGTTGGCCAGCAGATCTAACTTGACATCTTTAGGCAGACAGTATTTATTTCTGAATTTTGTGCACTGAGATTGTGGCTAAGGTTAAAAACAAAACCCAAGAGCACAGCTAAGCAGAAGTACCAGACTGTACATAAACTGTGGTTTAATTGTTGTGACTGAACTGTGAGAAAATATACCATAATATTTGAAATGTAAGGAAAAACAGGAAAGTCAGCAGTGAACTAATTTAGCCTATCGCATAAATAAAGTTTTAACTTAAGTCCTTGACAGCCTTTTAATACTGAATGTCTTTAAAATTGGTTGAATTGTGTTTAAGGAACAGAATGAAAAATAGCCTGAATCTTATTGCCAGATCAGAATTAAATGCATTTGGTTCTTACCTTTCCAGCTAGTGGAAACACATTTTTTTTCTTAAAACTGATGAAGACAGGGTTACATTAGAAAATTTGTAAAGTGCATGCTTTTCCCTTGATATTTTTATAAACACTGGTAGCATCTCAGAGCAGTTGAAGTTCTGAGATATGAAGCTTAACTCTGTTGCTTACAACCTATGTAATGTAGTCCAACTTAATTAATTTATCAACTCATCACTTTTCTCATCAGTAGGATGAGAAAAAGAATGGTATCCACCCCAAAAGATTATTCCCAAAATTTAATGATTAATACATGAGAAGTCTTATTGACTTTCTCTACCCATAACAAATCTTCATAAATAATACCTACTAATAATATCACATACTCACACATTTAATTTTGCATGATTTCACTGCTTATTTAGAAGGGGAACCAAATCCAGGTACCAATATCTTGAAAAGCATGTGAAAATTTAATGTTCGTAGAAGCTGTTTAGTGGAGAGGCACTAGGGTAGGATTCAGAAGACCTAAATTCCAAATCTGTCATATACACTCACTAGTTGGTGACCTTGGGTAGTATTTCCTCATTTTCTCCCTTTCCTTCCCCCGCCCCCCTTAGCTCTAGTTCTATTTCTGTGGGTGGAAAAAAGAATTGCATTAATATATCCTTCTAGTTCAGAAATACTGAAAATGTTTAAATAATAACAAAAACCAATAGTTTTTTTTCTTTAAATTTCTGAATGTGCAACCGAAGTTGAAAAGAACAAGGGAAGAAAAGGGCATTGCTTGTAAGGTTTTGGGGAAAAAAAAAAAAGCTAACTATGGTTGTGTTGTTTATCAGAAAGTGTGCTTCTTTCTAACTGAATGTTTTGCCTTGTTTTTCAGAATCAGTTCTTTGCAAATTCTGTAGAGTTTTGGTGGTATAATCCTCCCAAGGTGTTCTGTCTGCAGGAGTCTGCAGTAAAATTGTTAGGCACTAATATTTCTGAATACTAATATCTGTTGACATGTCTGAAAAGAATTTTATGGAAATGCTAAAATGTAAAACAGGAGACTGGCTCTCCTCATAGCTCTTTCTGATGTAGTTTTGTGTCAAATCACATGTTTAATCTTAATTGTGTGATAACACCTAGGGGATTATTAAATGTTCATGAGGCCAATAAGAACTCTATCTTCAAAAGATAAAGGTCCAAGGTTCATATACAGAAAATAACACCCTTTTTTACTAGAAATAGTACAGGTTTCACCCAGGGAGATTCAGGTGCCCCAGTGCATGGCTGTGTGGTGTCTATTTGGCTTCTGTGATCAAGGGAAAAAAATAGAACTGATTTTGCAGCCATGCCAGAGAGACAGCTCAGTCTTCTCTCTTTTGTATGGAAATAGTTGCCAAGGTCATTTTCATAGTGCAAAAAATAGTCAAAGAAAATACTGATGTTCAGAAGATATGGCTCTTTCTCCTTTCAAAGTTAGGTTTACCCACTTTGCTGATGCAGAGAATTATGACTTTGACATTACAGACTTGCTCAGCTCTCCATCTCCCAAGATTTGGTGTAGATTTTGTCCTTCAGCTTGCATTAAGACCATCACCTTCAGAACTTTGCTGTGTTCAACCAATGCTCTTTTCTGGTTGAATATCAATACCACCTCCAGTGATGATACCAGTGTTAATATTGTCACCACATTTGACAAAATTGAAAGTACTTTAATATAATTTCCCACCATATCTGGGAGGCAGACATAACAAGTGTTGGTGTTTTCCATCTCTTTCTGTCTTTCCCTCCCTCCCTCTGCTTAGAAAATAAATTCCAGAGATGTTAAGTGTCCTGTTAATACTGAATGTCACATGTAGAAATTCTACCAAGTAGTAGTCTTTTGACTAGAATTCTGATTTTGAAAACTAGTTATGAATTAGTGATCTAGTTATTAATTCAGGAAGCATATTGTTGGAAGATTAATCAAGGAAAATATTTTTCTTTTAAAATTATTAAGAAAGAGAGATGAAGGTGCTCATTGGTAAGGTACTTAGAGCAAGTACCGGATACATTTCTTTAAAGAGCTGGTGAACTTGGTAGTTAACCCCAAAGGCTCAGCTAGGACTTACTAAGGAGCCTTTCATTTTGATATCTGGAACCTGGAGAAACCAGTAAAACTAATGGGTCTCCATGGTCCACAGATTTCTCTAAGTTTGAAGAACTGACACATTTGATCAAGCATCATAAATCATTGGTGTTCTTAGTCATAGTCAACAAAGTAGACCTCCTGCAGACAAGCTACAAAATCAGTAAATATGATTTGTTAGACCTGTTTTCTGAGCAAAGTATTGCAGCAGATATTGATTGCTTGGCAAAGTTTATTGATCGCTGAGGCCTAACGCTGTGATGAGGAGCTTAGCCACGCTCTTTATTCATTCATTTCATGAGGCAAATATGCTTTCTCCATATTTGTGGAGCCTGCACTAAAAAACAGAGCTTTGTTCTGGGGGGTTAGCCAGAGTGCTGTCATAGATGTACGTTTCAAAACCATTTTACAGAATATGTTCCAACCCCAGCATTCGTATATCAAGGATTTGTGAATATAGGCAAGTTATATAATCTCTGAGTCTCAATGTCCTCAACTGTGAAATGAGGTAATTTCCTAGTTGAAGTTCATTGAAGATTAAATATGATAATAGCTGTATTTTTTAGGGTATTTTCTCTATACAGGAAACATATATAGAGAAAATATATGTTTAAAAAATATATGATTAAAATCAGCTTTGATACATGTAATGTTGCCATTGCATTATGTCAAAAGGAGCATTAATCCCAAAGAAGTTATGGAAAAAGAAGATGTAATGATAGGTAGCCAATAACTTAATATTAAGAATTCGAACAGACTAAAATAAGCAATAATTTTTTTTGTTTTCTGACTACATAGTTTCATGATAATTTGTTCTTTTTTAAACTAAAGCATACAAATGAAAATTAGCAAGGCAAATGTCACCTTCCATTTTACCAAATTTGTATCCCTTCATTTTATGAAGAGCTGAGTATCACTTAGGTAAGTGTTGAAGTTACAGGTGACACAAGCGGGTACTTTGACATCCAGCTTTTTAAAGATACTCTTCTCTACTACTAGAAGCAACTGCAGAAATACTTTCTAATTATCTAACACACATAATTTCCTATCCAGTTGGAAGGTATGGTTGTTTTTCTTTTCAGGTTGGTCCAAACCTTTTCTTCTTACCATTAATGTCCTTATATCTCACTTTGCATTCAGTTAGCCAAAAAAACAAGTAATTATGGCTCATTTTATGTTCTTTTCAGTACATAATGTAATATCAACATTGGTTAAAGAGGGAAAACCAACATTGATTAAGAAAATTGTAAAAAGAGAAAATGAGCATGGTGTTAGAGTCCATTAAAAAATGCATTTTCTGCTCCACTTTGACCTTGCTTTGCTCATTGGAATGGTATCTTGGACTTACATGTTTAAATCATAAGATTTATGAATTCAACAAATTTCATAATGACTTGCTAAGTTTTATCTTTCCTCACCTTTGCTCATTTTAAATAATTTTTTGTCTTCTTAAATTGTGATATTATTATTTTAGTTCCCCATAAAACAGTCTGTGGGATTTTTCTGAATTTAGATTTGCTTCTTTAATCTGCATTTCCTTTAGCTGTTAGGAACCATTTATTGATTGCCCTCATGTCTCATTTAATCACTGCTCAGTCTTTAGTGAGACTTACATGCAACATGATTCTTTAAAAATAGTACACTTCTGTAATATGAAAATTGTGCTGATTTCCCCTGCATCAGAAGACAGGCAGCCATCTTTAGTGGGAGAATGATTCTTGAAGGGTAGGTAGCTAGAGGACAGCTGACTCAACCTACTCTATAAATTCGTGAGTATATTTCTGGTAAACCTGTACATGTTTAAACAAGGGGTGGTGCCTTAGTGTAGAATAAATACAATCACTGTACTCCTAAGCAAAGTGGTTTTGAATTGTAAGATAATCAAAAGAAATGTTACAGAGCTACTCAGTGTCTACACATGTACATGGATGGATTTCTTTTCTCTTTCCAAGAGGGATCCTCTACCCTCTCACCTGCCTGTAATCACCTCTTTTCTGTTATGTGCCAGATGGCACAGCAGTTTTCAAGATAGTGACATCCACACTTAACTTTTCTCTGCAGCCTCCAAAGTGGCTATTGGAACAGGTTCATTACCACTTCATAAACTCTGCCTCAAGGCTACTTATCAACCTTATAAAGCTCAAAGGTAGTTTATATGTTGATACCTAAGAAACAATCCATACTGCTTTCCAAAGCTCTTTGTTTTGAGTTGATAAATACCAATTTAAATTAAAATCTAATATTGGAGGTGCATCAATAGCTTGTGCTAAGTGTATGGCACACATTAAAGTCATAGTTTATAATGTCCTGCCTTACATTTGAAAATAATGAATCCCACAATGTATGTAATTATAATGAATCCCACAATGTATATAATTATAATGCACTAATGAAAATCAAATTAAAAAGAAAAAAATGAGCATACTTTAGGATGTCTTCTAAGTATACCCAGTGACTTTATCTGTGTGTCTTTTACTACCTTGCATGAGCCAAAACATTTCCGTTTTGTGAACAAATTTAGAGCAAATTTTGAGGATCTTTGGTGCATGCATAATGCTGTGTTTGCAAATGTTTGTGCTCTCAATAATCAAAAAGAATTGTATTGACTAGTAGCCTAATCTTTAAAAGACTCTATGAAGGCGTCATAGATAGTAATAGGTATTTATTTCCAGTTTTCACCACCTAATGTGTCTTCTTCTATGAATTATCACATGTCAAGAGAACTCAGAGGATTAATTTTTACCATTTGAAGTGTTAGAACTTAATTCTGAATACCTGTTTTTTTTTTTCCTGTTAGGATATGATGTGTTAGAGTCTGTAAACAAGTCAGGATGGCACCTGGCATTTTGCCAGAGAAATGTTAGAGTCTGTAAACTAGTCTGTATGGCGCCTGGCAAAATGCCAGAGGGAGTGGTTTGTGAAGTAAGGCCAGCGAGCCATTAAGTGTGGAGATTCCTTATTGGTTGAATGCTGTATCTAGTTTATGTTAATTACGATAAGCTGTGTGGAATGTATAAATACCTCTGTTGTCCTACAATAAACGGCTCCTACTCCTGCTGTATCAACGTACACAAGTTGTTCGTCATCCCCCGGATTTTGCTGCAGTCAATATCAAGGGATTGTAATGTCACTAGATAAGAGCTTTGTATGAGGCCCCTACTTAAGTGACAGATTAAAACCAAGTCTTTCTTTCCTTATAATTGATATTTTTCCAATCGTTGAATAATGTTTTAGCTCAGGAATTCTGAAAAGTGACTGCTTTTGCATGTTCTCAAAAGGGATTTTTCCCTTTTGCACTTTTTATTTTGTATAAAATATTCAAAGAATAAGCTTTTCCCACATGGGAGGGAAAAAGTCAACTAAAGTTCTATCTCTCCGGTATACCTCAGTGTTCTTTCATGGCCAAATTAGAAGTTTCCAATTTTATTTTGTCACCTGTGAGTTATTTTAGTCAAATTTCCTTTTTTTTTCTCACCAGAATTTAGCTAGGATGTGTTTGTTAGACTTGGCCTTTAGACTGATTTTTTTAAATGTCTTTTTTTTAAATTGGTGCATTATAATTATACACAATGGTGGAATTCAATGTGATATGCTCACATATGCACAAAGGATAATTTGGCCAATTTCATTCCTCAATACTTCTCCCTTCCTTCTCCTCCAATCTCACTTTGTTTCTCTCCTACTCTGTTACTTGTCTCCTATTTCCTAAGATTCACTTTGGTGAATCTTTTCTCTATAGCTTCCAAATATAGGAAGAAACACAGACCCCTTGACTTTCTGAGTCTAGTATATTTTTTAACTTGATATTCTCCAGTTCTATCCATTTTCCTGCAAATAACAATTTCATTTTTCTTCATAGCTGAGTAAAGTTCCAGTGGTGTTTGTACCACATTTTCTTTATCCGTGTATCTGTTGAAATAATATTTACAGCATTGGAGGCATAGTTCCTTGAAATACTGTGATATTTTTGTGCATCCTGAGCACAGAGAATGATGTTGGTAGGGGGTCACTGCAATTACTGCAGTACCCAGCTAATTCACCCTGGGTTTCTGGAGAGGGAGTTTGTATCAATCTCCGGGTCAAGTTTTCTTCCAGTTCAGAATAGGGATGAGAAGTACAGGCATATAAAAATGTATCTGCAACCTTACATTACCTCTAATCGCTCCAGCCAAAGCCACTGGTAAAAGCAGTAGTTATCCCTGACACTAACAAGCCACAGTTGAAGTACATCTTTTTCAACTTAACTCACATTCTTTTTGTAAGGACCTCATCCTTTCCTGTACAAATTTATCTCAAGTGAGTTAACCACAATAGAAGAAGCTAGAGTGTCCTATCTGATGAAGAGTCTTCCATGTTGGCAGATATGACCATGTTAGCTCTCCAAGGATGCTGCGAGGTGTTTAAACCCAGGAAAAATTGTAAGTGGGTTTTTTTTTTCTTTCTTTCAAAGACAATCACACCATCTGATAATATTCCTTTTTCTCCAGCTTTACCTCCATCTGTAGTGTCTTTTGTGGAAGATTTGGGTCCCAAACACCTAATGAGTTCCCTGTAATATCTTTCATCATGTCACTTTGTGTCCTAGAAATTTATGTGTTCATATCAGAGGAGCTGTCTGAGCCATTTAAATTTAGTCACAGAGCAGAGCAGGGCATCAAAATCATAATTGACAAATTGATGCTGCCTTAGAGACATGAAAGAAGTAAGGGGTTTATTCCTTCTCTTAAAGAAAGTGTAGGCTGTTGCCAAAAACAAAAGTAGAGATGGCTGAGGGACTGGGAAGCAATAGCCATGGGAACTCATATTTTTCAGTTCCTTGATTTAGAGCTTCATTCTTGTCCTTGTCTTCTGATCATTTGAGCATGGATTAAGCACAGTTTGGAGATAATATAAATTTGCAGTATTTCAGTGTGAAAATTTGATGAAATGTACTGGACATGGCCCTTAGCAGAATAAAGCCCTTTGCACTGAGAGCTTTCTAAAGGACAAGAACTAAGTCCTGTTTCATGTTCTTTGTAAACCGAGCAGCACAGGTATTCAGAACAGTATAGTTCTTCAGAAACTACACTGCTCTTGAAGCCATGAAATGGCAAGTTTGTGTTTATTTTGTCCCTTATCATTTATTTAATGATATTTGGGAAATTTCAATGCTTGTCTCATGTTCACTTCCTTCAATAATACAGGCATAGAAGTGATTGTGTGAATTTACTATGATGAAATCACATGTCCTTTACAAAAGCCATGATATACATACGATTTAAGAGGGATTTGGGATCTAGGTAATCACTTACCAAGCCTAAAAGTAGGGCTATCTACATAGTTTCCTCATTACAAAAGCAAAAATGGTAATAATACCTAACTCAAAGAACTACTGTGGGTATTAAATAAAATAATCCATATAAAGTCATTAGCACTAATTTCAAGGGTATACTCAACAAATATTACCTAAAATATTGATGATCAATATGCACAACTAAAGACTTTAATATTCCTCAACAACAATATTTATAAAGTGTTTTACTCATTTAAGCCCTACCTACTATATGCACCTTTGCTAGCAAGTATTATTTGGCAGATGAGGAAAATGAGAGTAAGAGGGGAAGTAAAATACTCACGTCCACTCCACTGGCAAATGTCAGAGTCTAAACTCAAAGTCTGCAAGCAAAACTTCAAAGTTCATGGTCATTTTCTAGAGCAGCTGCCTCTTGACATACCTTCATGAAGTGGGAATCCGAAACACTGCCCTGGCATCTGGCTGACCTTGGTATGCCAGGTTGATCATGCCCAAGATGTTCTCAGACACCTTTGTGGCAACGTGTGCTGTTTGTCTTTTTGTTCCATCTGTACTCTGTCTGTTTTTGGTTTGAGTTGCTTAGTTTGTAGATGGAACCTGAACGTGTTTTCTTACCTATCAAATGAATATGCTGATGGGGATCTTGTGAAGCAATTTGAGAATTACATTTTTATTTTATCTGAAATAATCTTGAAGAGTTCCAGCCACAAAGTAGGAATTCATGAATTATTTTTTTGTTAAAAACATAAAAGGGAGAAATTCTTTTATCAGCTCTTCTACATGTGCTTCCAACCTTTAGCTCTAAGAAGCTTAGTTAATACATTTGCATGGTAATTAAAAATCAGTGACGTTTAAAGGAACTTAAATCCACTGTGGAATTAATAGGATATGCGAAGCATATCAGAACTTAAACATCTTTTTCTTTCCAGATAATTAAAATGCTTAGGAAAAATAAAAACAGAAAAAAATCTCTAGTAAAATTTAGTGTCTCACAGCTATCCTTGTATGCTATGATATATTCATTCATTTTCTGAATTAAAAGGTTCTGTTTTGCAAATAATCCCCTGGGTAGAAGAGAACATATTTTTCAATAATAAACTCATATTGTTGAAAACAAAACAGTTTCTTTTACTTTTGAATTTTAAAGAAGAATTTGAATTCCATTTCCATTCATGTTTAGTGAAAGTGCTAAATGCAATTTCAGAGAAATCTGTTGAAGGTTTTAATTTGGAAATGATCAGAAGGAAATTTTAAAGAGAAACAATATTATCTTTCATAGAAGAGACTGACTTCGGGAACAACTTATTCCAACTACCAAGTATGCATAACATGGTCCTCTTGCCTAACTAAGTATTAAGTATATTTAAATATGCATACAGTACAGAGTACTCTGTACTGTATACATGCAACAGAGTAAGTGAATTGACTTCTGTGACCAGAGCCTTACAAATATGACTGCAATGACAAAATATTGATAAGTGGTATTATAACTACTCTTTAATGAGCACCAGGTTTTGGAAGGTTTTGGGTTTACATACATTTTCTCATTTTAAAGTCATTAGCAATCTGAGAGTAAAGTATATTTAGTGTAAGGAAAGGAGAGATTGGAAAGAGAAAGCAGTTCCCTATGTTCACACATATCATGAATAAAGGAGGCTGGTCTGACTCAAAATTCATGTCAAGGTTTGAGATGACTGGAATTCAGAGTGATGTGTAGAGATTTACCTTGGCTGAGAAATCTGGGAAACGGTAGAGTACTACACACAGAGTTGTCTAAAAGGCTATGATTCTACTGTGACTGTAGATCCACTGTGCAAGTTTCATAATTAGTGCATATCATTTGCATGCAAAATGAGAACATTTGGGGGTAGTCTACCTTATAACTCCTTTAGAAATGGGAAAAATATATATATACACACATGTGTATATATGTCTGTATCTACATGCACACACTTCTAGAAATAGAGGGAAGGCAAGTCCTCTTCTTGTTTCCATTTATTTATTCAACAGATACTCATTAAACATTTGCCCTATGGCAGACACTATATCTAGGAGATAAAAAGATGAACAAGTCAGACCAGATGTTTTCTCTTATGATGCTTATTCTACTGCAGTAGACAAACAATAATCAAGTCAACATGCAAATAAGAAAATTACCCAGTGTTGTGTGCAGAAACTGAACAGGTGGATACATGAGAGAGCAACTAAGGGTGGGGAATAAGAGGTTGACATTTCAAAGAGGTTGCATTTAAGCTGGGTTATGAAGGATAAGAGAGGCTACTCTTGGGGAAAGGTGAGGGAAGAGTGTCTACACTCTGACCGGAAAACCAGCAAACACATTTGTAATCGTTTAAGCAAAAGTGTCAGGTGTTGAGCACATCACTGTGGTCTCTGGAGCTTTGATCATGAAATTCTGGAATGAAATCACACTTAGCTGATATTTTTGGCATGGGAAGAGTACAACTAGATGGAAAACACCTGCTTTCTTGCTTCAAATGAAATGTAGCCCAGAATGCCTGACTTTGAAATGGATTTGTTTTTGAATAAGCAACAAAATAATGCTTTTTGATAATATATTATAGCTCATCTCCAGCTTCTTTGTAGTTAGCATTTTCAGTGTGTGTATTTTCTGTAGCAATTTCTATTGTGGGTCATTTTTAATTGAGTTTTATGAATAGTTGCTTTTGGGGAGATCAGAGAATTAGAGTTTTATCTAAATCTAAGTGTGCTATTATAAAATGATTCTAAAAATAAAATTAGATTGTCTTGGTAATATTAACAATTGGTCTAGATTGAATTGTGTCCCTCAAAAGTCGTATATTGTTGTCCTGCCTCCCATTAACTCAGAATATTACCTTGGTTAGAAATAGGATTTTTACAGAGGTAATCAATTAAAATGAATTAAGAGGGTAGGTCATAATGCAATATGACTAGTGTTCTTACCGAAGGGGGAGATTTACGAAGAGACACTTATAAAGGGAAGATGATATGAAGAGATATAGAGAGAAGACAGATATCTACAAGCCCGGGAGAGAGTTCTGGAACAATCCTTCCCTCACAGCCCTCAACAGCAGCCTGTCTTGTAAACACTTTGATTTTGAACTTCTTGCCTCTAGACCTGTGAGACAATAAAACTCTTTTTAAAATCTACCTACTTTACAGTACTTTGTTATG
Organism: Spermophilus citellus; assembly: GCF_964194105.1. Taxonomy (NCBI): domain Eukaryota; kingdom Metazoa; phylum Chordata; class Mammalia; order Rodentia; family Sciuridae; genus Spermophilus; species Spermophilus citellus. The sequence goes on from NC_138182.1 coordinate 132,032,333, forward strand.
GTAGCCCTAGCATATTTATATAACCATCAATTTATGAAAATGAGAAATACATAATACACATAGGCCAAAAATAATTGTTGGTTATATTTCTTGTCCTAGAATGTTATTATTCTGCACCTTTCATTTGAGTGATAACCAGATGTCATTTTGTTATTTTGTCATAATTAGTAGCTTAATAAGAACAGCTTAAGATAAAATTGGGAGGTAATTTTTTTTCCTTGGAGCCTGTATTTTATAATCTGGAAAGAACAAATTGAAGATCAATTTGGGGATATAAAAAGAAAATGATCCTATCCAGTTTACAAAAGAAAAGAGCAAGATTTATGAAGTGCTTTGGCCTATCTATTTAACCTTATGCTATGTATTTTCACATGGGACTGTACTAACATTTGCTGTCAATGTGAATCTATGGCTGAAAAATATACCTAAAATGATTGTGTTTCATACATATATGATGTTAATGCTTTCTAAATTATTGTAGGCCAACATTTTTTACTATGAAATAATGGAGTGTTCAGTTATCTAAATGGGTACAGACAGTCCAAATGCAGTTACTGCCATGATTTTTCCCATAACATGATCACCATTTTTTTGACTCTTCTGTAAAAAGAATATAATTCTTTTTTTTTCCGAGAGAGAGAGAGAGAGAGAGAGAGAGAGAGAGAGAGAAGAGAAGAAAAGAAAGAAGAGAGAGAGAATTTATTTATTTTTTCAGTTTTCGGTGGACACCTCATCTTTATTTATTTATTTTTTAATGTGGTGCTGAGGATCGAACCCAGCGCCCTGCGCATGCCAAGCGAGCACGTTACCGCTTGAGCCACATCCCCATCCACATCCCCAAAGAATATAATTCAGTTTTAAATTTTTTTATTAGTTCTTGATGAACCTTTATTTTATTTATTTATATGTGGTGCTAAGAATCAAACCCAGTGCCTCACACATGATAGGCAAGTACTCTACCACTGAGCCACAATCCCGGCCTTGAAAGAATATAATTCTGAACCTCAACTATGGATAAAATGTTGATAAAAGAAGGGAGAAGATCAAAAGCAGGACATTTAAATCATCTTGAAAGTGAACTTCCTCCTTGCCTTCATTTGAAAAGTAAAGTCTCAATGCCAAAAGTAATGTTCAGTTATTTGAATTAATGTCAGATTATTTAAATACACTCATATATGTGCACATAAGGAGACCCATGGTCTTCAAGGCTCTAGTGGAAATCCAGGCTTGGAGTTTAAAAGTTCCCAAATAATATGTTGTAAAATCAGGTTTTAAATGTTGTAGTGGGATACTGTTATTTTTTTTTAATTTAAAGAGGGATTGTCTGAGAAGGCGAAACTCAATTCTAATATGCAGGTGTGGTCGTAAATTAACTTTATACAAGGAGCAGGGGGCGCAGAAGGTGAAGAGGGAACTGAAGGTGTGAAATGAGAGGCAGGGAGGCTTTGGGAAGTGGTGCAAAGTGTGAGGTGGAGATGACAGTGGTTTCCTTAAGACAGCAGCAGTGGGGCATGGAGGATGGATTTCACCTCATCCCCGAAGGCTGTGGTGGGGCGTAAGGCCACTGCGCTCAGTAGTCAGTTTGCATCCTGTTCTGAATATTAAGTATTGAGTATATGACTCCAGGGAGGAGGCGATGAGAAGAGAGGTTTGAGAAATACTTAGGAGGCAGGGTCAGCAGGATATACATGTAAATAAAAATGTGTTCTAATATAATGCTTTGATCAATATGAATATATGCAAGGTATAGAGATGGTTCCAACTGGATGACGATTAACTCTTTGAGGTTGACACAAAAGCAAAAGCTGGAAACACAGAATGTGATGTCTGAGCTGGTGTTCCTTATGCAAAAAAAAAAAAAAATGGGACCAATGCTTTTCGAAAAGCAAATGGTATGCTACACATTGATGTATACAGGTACACACTGATTTATACAGCTAGACAGTAACTTGAAGGCATTATAGAGATGTTGCTGAAAAGCTGTTTTGTATTGAAAGGTACTGGGCTAGATGGAAATCACTAAAATTTGCCCAGCAAATCATATTGATTTATTTTAAACATCTGTAAATTTTATTATTCATTTATTTATTTATTGTCACTGAGATTGCACACAGGGCCCTGGGCATGCTGAATATGGCTCTCCTACTGAGAGATATCTCCTACTGCAGCCCTCATATTTGATCTGTTCTTTTTATACGATATTATATCAGTTGCTTGAGCAATTTAGTCAGAGAGTACATTTTACATGCCATGTTTTACATCTGTGAGGTTGAGGCTAATGCAAAGTGAATGAAATAAGAAAGGTCCTGTGCTCTGTTTAGGTAGTGTTGCTTCATTTCTTTATATAGCTATCTATAATGGAATTAAACATTATTCGTTAAAAATGGGCCACAAAGGCTCTCCAAAGAGAGAATAGCTCAGAGGAAATGAGGTTGTTCTGGCAAATTAATTTTACCTAACCTACACAATGTTGGCTTACAGATTTCTATGCCTTGTTTTTCTAGTAGTAGTGGAATGCTCTATAATTATGAGGGCATGAACAAAGATGACCATCTCGATGACACGTGAAACTAATTACAAGTACAGAGCGAGTAATCTGGCCTACACTTTTATGAATTTGTGTCAGGGCAAAATACAAGACACGCATTCCTTTGTCTGCATCCTTCAGCTGTGTACTTAATTGTCTCTTCTTTGAAACAAGAGAGCCAGTCTTAGTTTCCCTTTGAAAAACTCAGCAGTTTATTTTCCTTAACACAAATTTAAATAAAAATGACTGATGTCATTTTTCTTTAATGCCCATCTACTTCTTAAAGTGACAGCTGCAGAGAAGGGTTGTTGTATTGAGAGACAAGGAATGTATTTATTCTTTTCACCTGGTGCCCTAGTGCCATGATTAGGAGTTCCAGGTCTTGCTTCAGAGAAATTGACTTCAGAACTCATCCCCCACCTCTAAAGCCTCATCTGTAAAGTGGGGACACCCCTGCAACCCCTGCTACTGTAGTTTTAGTTTAGAACCTGTTTTCTCATCTAAAATGCAAGTTTATAGTATCAGGGACTTGAGATCTAGTTTCTCCATAACCCTAGTCCCTAAAACATGGTTTGCCACAACCTAAGTCTTATCAAAATTTGTGGAATAATTGAATGAATTCAAAGCATATGTAGCTACAGATGTGTTTTTAGTGTTTTTTATTTGTACCTTATAGTTGTACATAATAGTGAGGTTCATTTTGACATATTCATAAAATGCATCTAACATAATTTGTACCATTTAAATCCCCTATACTTCCCTTTTTCCTCCCCTTCTCCCTATAATCCCCTTCTTTTACTCTACTGGTCTTCCTTCTATTTATTTTTTGTTTTAAGTTGATACATTATCATATACTTAAAAATGGAATTCATTGTGATATACTTATATATGCATGGAATATGATTTGATCAACTTACATAGGGTTTTAGTGAGGGGAAAATAGGTTTATATGTAGAAAACCTTCTGCATAGTGCCTAAGAATAGGTAGATAGTAATATAGAAACTCCCTTTTTGTATACATAATCTTTTTGTATACAGAGATTTCCATTACTCTTGGATAAATATCTAGAAGTAGTATTGCTGGATCTTGGAATAGACATGTCTAACTTTATAAGACTGTTGAACTATTCTGTAGTTATTTCATTTCACAATTTTACCAGTATGTATAGGAATTTGGACTGCTCTTCATTTTTGTTAACAGTTGTTACTGCTCCTTTTAAATTTAGCCATTCTAAAGGGGGTGTAGTGGTATTTCATTGTGGTCTTAATTTGCATTTTTTTCTGATGACTAATGGTCTTAAGCAATTTTTTCATGTGCTTATTGGCCAGTTTGCATATCTTCTTTTGTGAAGTGACTGTTTTAGTTTTTTTTTTTTCATTTTTAATTGGGTTATGTGTCAGTTTATTATTGAATTGTAGCAGTTATGTACATATTCTGGGTGTAGTCCCTTATAAGACACATGCACACACACGTACACACGTATAAAAATAAATTTTCTCTTGGTCTGTGATTGGCCTACTCACTTTCATAACACCCTTTTATTTTTATTTCAGAATAATTTTAGATTTACAGAAGAGCTGCAGTGATAGTACAGAGAGTTCCCAAATACCATTTGCCTAGGCTCCTCTAATAGTAACATCTTATATAACCATGGTACATTTATCAAAATTAAGAAGTTAACATCGATGCAATACTGTACAAAGCCTATAGTTTTCTTTTTCTGATTTTCCCAGTTTTTCTACTAATGTCTTTTTTTTCCAATCCAGGATACCACATTGCCCTTGGTTTTCTTGTTTTCTTACTCTCCTTCATTCTAGGACAGACTACTCTCAGGTTTTCCTTGTCTTTCATGGCCTTGATAATTTTGAAGAGTTCTGGCCAGGTATCTCATAGAGTGTCTCTCAGTTTAGGCTTATTAGGGGTTTGAGGTGTTCCCCCAAAAGCTCCTGCATGATTACAGGAATGCTCAGAGATGAGGTGATTGGATCACAAGCTGTAACCCGATCAGTGCATCCTAGTCTGGGTGCATTGACTGAGTGGTAACTGTCGGCAGGTGGGGCATGGCTGGAAGAGGTGGATCACAGGGGGGACATGCCCTGGAAACATTCATCCTCCCTCAGCCCCTTCCACACTGGCTCTGTCTGCATTCTGGCTGCTGTGGGAGTGGCTTTGCTCCTCCATGGCCTCCTCTATGTTCTGCCTCACTGTTCCGTCTAGAGCAGTAGAGTCAGCAGACCATGGAAGGAACCTTTGGAACTCTGAGCCAAAATAAACTTTCCCTCCTTTAAATTGTTCTTGTTGGATATGTTGGTCAGAGTGACACAAAACTACTAACATGTGGCTTAATAGCCTTCTGACAAATAGAAGTTTCAACATTTGGGGAGTTCAGTTTGTCAGTGTTTTATACACAATGAATGCTTCCTATGTTATTCAAAAAACTTTCACCATCCAGAGTTTTACCAGAGTATTCTCCTGTGTCTTCTCCTAGAAGTTTGATAGTTGTCACTTTTACTTTTAGGTTATGATAAAATTTGAATTATTTTTCCCTTTTCCCCTCACTTCCTCTTATATGTAATTTTGTATAACAATGAGGGTCTCCTTCCATTTCCATGCAATTTCCCTTCTCTCTCCCTTTCCCTCCCACCTCTCATCACTGTTTAATGGTGATCTTCTTCTCATGCTCTTCCTCCCTGCTCTGTTCTTAGTTGCCCTCCTTATATCAAAGAAGACATTTGGCATTTGTTTTTTAGGGATTGGCTGGTTTCACTTAGCATAATCTGCTCTAATGCCATCCATTTCCCTGCAAATGCCATGATTTTGTCATTTTTTAGTGCTGAGTAATACGCCATTGTGTATAAATGCCACATTTTTTTAATCCATTCATCTATTGAAGGGCATCTAGGTTGGTTCCACAGTCTAGCTATTGTGAATTGTGCTGCTATGAACATTGATGTAGCAGTATCCCTGTAGTACGATCTTTTAAGGTCTTTAGGGAATAGACCGAGAAGGGGAATAGCTGGGTCAAATGGTGGTTCCATTCCCAGCTTTCCCAGGAATCTCCATACTGCTTTCCAAATTGGCCGTACCAATTTGCAGTCCCACCAGCAATGTAAAAGTGTACCCTTTTCCCCACATCCTCGCCAACACTTGTTGTTGTTTGACTTCATAATGGCTGCCAATCTTACTGGAGTGAGATGGTATCTTAGGAAGGGCAGCAGAATACAACATACACTAGTATGGCAGTATGTAAAAAAGTGGATGTGTAACCAATGTGATTCTGCAATCTGTATACGGGGTAAAAATGGGAGTTCATAATCTGCTTGAATCAAATGTATGAAATATGATATGTCAAGAGCTTTGTAATGTTTTGAACAACTAATAAAAAATTTGAATTAATTTTTCTCCATAGAAGAAGGTGGGGAGTCAAGTTTCATTTTTTTCCTTTAGGAGTACACAGCAAATATTTTGGGTTTGCAAGCCATAAGGCCTTTGTCACAATTACTCATTTTTGACATTATACCATGAAAGCACGTACAGATAATATAGGTATGCTAGATTCACTAAGATTTTGTTTAACAAATTAAGAAGCATCTTGTAAGCAGTAATTTGTAGATAGATACATCAGAGTAAGACTTGAAAGCAGATAATATAACTTCTTCAACTTAGTTCTTTTTCATAATTCTTTTAGTTATTATAGGTCTTATGAAGGTTCACATAAATTAGAAAATGCTAATTAATTTCTACCAAAGTTGCCTGTTGAAAGTTTATTTACGTTGTGTCAAATTCATACATCAATCTGGGGGGAATTGACATCTTAGCAATATTTTGTCTTCCCTCCTTGAGCAGAATGTAGGTCTTTATTTACACAGGTTTTTATCTCATGGATGTAAAGGTGCTGCTCATGATTTGTTAAAATGTTCCTCAAGTGTTTTGCACTTTTTTTTTGTTTTTAAATGTTGTGTGAGTTATTTTTCAGTTGTACAATTATTGGCTTCACATTATGTGAACTTTCTAAATTCCTTTATTAGTTGTAGGATTTTATTTGTAAATTCTTTAGGATTTTTTATGTTATGCAACCATGTCATCTGTGAATAATAGTTTTCAGACTTCCTTTTTACTTACTTCTGATTTTACTTCTGATTATTTGTGTTTCTGAATATTAATTATGATGATATCTCCATACATATATTCTTTATAAGAATGAGGAAGTTCCTTTCTAATTGCTGTGGGTTTCCTTTAATTCATGAATTAGCAATAAATTTTGCCACATGCTTTTTCTAAAATTATTAATACAATCATTTGCTTTTATTTCGTAACATTGAATGAATAGATGAAGTACATTAGTCAATTGAAAAATTCTGAAGCCTGTTGACATCCCTGGGATAACCTTCTTTTGATCATGCTATATGAACCCTTTAATATATCACTATAATATATCACTAGTATTCTAATACTCTGTTAATGATTTTCATGTCCATGCTTTTGTGGGAAATAGATGTGTAACTTTATTCTCTATCCATATCCTGTCTTAGTTTTGTTTTAAGATCTATTCTGACCTCAAAAAATAAGAGGAATATTAAAGATATTTCTTTAGAATCAGTGACATTGTTTTTTTCATTAATTTTGATACAACTCACCTATGAGGCCATTTGGTGTCATAAGGTTCTTTCTTGTGTGTTAATCTCTTTTATAATTTGTAATCATATTTATTCCAGTTATTGGGCTATTCGTATTTTTGCTCCATGAATTGTTACTCTAAATGATTTGGTCTTTCTTCATGATTGATAAATGTGTACACAGGAAATTGTTCATAATATTTTTATTTTCCTTTTAATGACTTTGGTCTCTGTGGTGATAGTTCCTTATTTTTCTTTTAGATATTGGTGGTTGGGATTCCCTCATCTGTTTTCTCTCTCCCTCTCCTCATTATGACAGAGATTTTCTCAATATGGTTGATGTTTTCAAAGAATCTGCTTTTTGTCTCATTTCTTCTGTTTTGCTGGGTTTCACGTTAATATTTATTATTTCTTTCTTTTTAATTTTGGCTGATTTTGCACTTCTTTTCATCATTCCATAAAGAAAATTCTGTATAAATAGTTTTGAGCCATTCTTCTTTTCAAATATAAGCATATCATGCTACACATTAGACTCTGAAAACTATTTTGGCAGCATTCCACAAATTCTGAAGCGTTTTGTTTTTTATATTCTGTAAGTGCAATATATTTTATTATTTCTCTTACTTTTGTGTAGTCTATGAGTTATTTAAATTTGATTTTATATATTGTAAAATTATCCAAAGTTTTCTTCTTCTTGTTATTGAGATCAAATGTGATATTATTTTTGTCAGAGAAAATAGTATAAATCACTAGGGATCATAGACTATTCTAGTATGTGGGTTATTAATTTAATAAACATTTCATATGTACTAGGATATATGCATATTATTCAGAGTATTTGGGCATAAATATTAATTTGATTATTTTGATTTGAATCATTTACATCTTCATTTTTCTTTTTTGGGGGGCCTCTATTATCTGTCAGCTAGTGAGAGCATGTTACCACGTAAAACAAAAATTGTGGATTTTCTTCTACTTTTGCCTTTAGATCTATCAGGTTTTGCCTTATATATTTCACAGCTCTGTTTAGATGCTTATAGATTTCATTTATGTTTTTGATGTGTTGATATTTTTATCACTGCAATATTACATCTTTATATTTAATCATGTTTATTTGTCAGAAGTTTATTTTTCCAGTTTTAATGTGACTGGTGCAATTTTCTTAAGATTAGTTAATAATGATATTCTTCCATTCTTTAATCTCTCTCTGCATTTTTAAATTTAGAATGGAAAGCCTGCAAGTGTGTCTTCCTTTAATCCATTTTGATCATCTCTGTCTGATAAATGGAATGTGTAGTACATTCACATTTACATTTAATATAATATGGATATATTTAAGATGTTTAAATCAATCATATTATTACTTCTGTTCCATTTGTCGTGTAAGGTATTTTTGTTTATTTGTTTGTCTTCCCATGTTTTCCATAGAAGGTTTTGTTTTGTTTTGTTTTGTTAACTTTTTAATCTTCTTTTTCAGTTTTGGTGTTTTTATTTGATTTTTTTAAAAATTAGTTTTCTCTATATCAAATGTAGTTCCCAATCTGTTTTCTTATCATGCACACCTTTTCCTTTGAATCCACTAAAATATTTATAAAAATTGCTTTAAAATCTTTATCAAAAGAAAGACACGGTTTCTAGAACCAGAAAAGACAAAATAAAACAATGCAAACAAACAAAAACCCTCGTAGTCTTCTATCACTGACTATTTTCTTTTTCTTTAGAATCACCACATTTTCCTGCTTCCTCTAGTCTAAGAGCTTCTCTGACATCTTTGTTCTCTGGTCCAGTGGAAGTTTCTGAAAACATCACATGAACTGTGAAATTCTCATTCAGCTAACAGATCTCCAGAAGGTGTTTTGCAAAGTCATAAAAAGCTTTGCCCTGCTCATGAATGTTTAGTTTTAGTCATGTTTCAGCAGGAAACTCCTGTGGCAATTACTGGAGTTTCTTTTCTATGAAATTTTCAGTTCTGCAGAACCCTATCCTGTACTTTGTCCCCTAAATTCGAGCTGCCTCATCAGCATCAAATCTTGATCTTGTTTCTTCTGCTTTGCCAGACTTCTTTTCCCTATTTAGAGTATAGTTTCCTTTGTTGTGCTTTGGACAGAAATACCAGTCAGGAGGTCCTAATAATTGTGAGTCTTCATTCTTTTGCCCAAGGATCACAGCCTTGTGCTATCTAATGTCCAATACTTAAACATAGTTGATTACTGTATTTTTTATAGTTTGATCATTTTTTGTCACTGTTCCTCATAACCAGATAGAATGTATTTTCATTTCTTTTTGCTTATCTCATTTTTTTAGCATTTATTTTTTAGTTTTAGGTGGACACAGTATCTTTATTTTATTTTTATGTGGCACTGAAGATCGAACTCAGTGCCTTATGCATGCTAGGCAAGTGCTGTAACACTGAACCCCAACCCAGCCCTAACCCAGCCCTTTTTTTAACTTTTTTTTTTTTCAAGACAAAATCTCACTAAGTTGCTTAGAGCCTCACTAAGTTGCTGAGTTTGGATTTGAACTTCAGATCCTCTTGTCTTAGCCTCCCAGGCTGCTGGTATTATAGGCATGAGCCATAGTGCCCATCTAAGAAAACATTTGATTCATAGATTTTTAAGTACATAATTTTGTGCAAATGTGCATGTTCCATATCTATATCTAGTAAAGAGATTGCCTCTTTTATGTTGACTGTATTCAAAAATGAAACTACTGATCTTTTAAATAATTGTCTTATTTATTTAATATCATCCACATTGTAATGTATCTAAGCCTATAATTTAGTGAAGTTCGTTGTACCAAAACAACTTTATCTTTTCACCTTGTTTTAGGTTCTGATTTGCATCATATTTTCTCTATCAATATAATGAAGTTACATTAGGCTTCCATAAAATAATGGATATATGAACATTTTTAAATTATATTATAGGGGCTGGGGATGTAGCGCGCTCGCCTGGCATGCATGTGGCCGGGGTTCGATCCTCAGTACCACATACAAACAAAGATGTTGTGTCCGCCAAAAACTAAAAAATAAATATTAAAAAATTCTCTCTCTCTCTCTTAAAAAAATAAATTATATTATACATATACTATTTTATATAAGGAAATATAAATGTTTCATGTTTATATAAGTATTTACACACAAGTCTAAATTAATAAAAATAATTTTATAATGAATCATTTAAAATACATAACTTAATTTTATATTTCATTCTTTACATTCATTTTACATTTACATATAAAACAATTTAATAATTAAGTAACATTGTTTTTTCACAATTTTTAGTTACTTATCATCTTATTTTAGCTTTCTTGTCCTTGTAGAAAGGATGAAATGCATAAATGCCTAGATTTAAATACAGAAAGATACACAATACACCTAAAAGAAAATGAGTTTTAATGTCAAATGAGTTTCACTAGATTATTTTTGGAAAATAGGTTAAGAAAATTTGTTTAATAATGAAAAAGTGTAGCAGTAGCTTAAGACCAAGCACTTCAACTCCTAGGTCTCTAAAACTGTGCCATTAACATTGAAAATCAAAGGATAATTAGGTCACTGTCTTTTAAACTGGCAGAAAGGAAAATAGCATAGTTAACAGTTTCAAAAATACAGCAGTGAAAAGACTACTGCAATTTACAATAGATCGTGGAAAATCACAACTGTCTGTTGAAATACCTGTGGTTGAAAGGTAATTAATTCCACATTGCTAACAACAGATTATTTTCTCATCCCTTAAATACTACTCACAGAACCCCCCCACCCACCCATTTTGATCGTTTGCACACAAACTTGGCATGAAATAGAAGTTTAGACTTATTTTTGGAAGCAAATCTCGTACATGTGTATAGGTCTTCGTTTTTTCCTTGACTTCAAGATAGTTTTATAATCTATTCAATGAATTTCTAATAGATGTGTTTTCTACAGAACCCTTTATTAAAGACCTTTTTCAGGGATTTCACTAAACACTGAACATCTATTACTTAAAACATCTTTTTAATTAGATGATACATGCCCTTTAACAAATATCAAGAAAAAATTGGTTAGTAGTAATAGATTGAATTTAAAAGATTTGGGGAAATTTTGATCTTCCTTGCTTAATCTAATTGGACATATATTTTCATAGCATAAAATTTGAAATGCAAATCACCTATTAACAGTCTCCTTTTAATGAACTGAAGTTTTACTTTCTCAATGAAAAGAGTATGTATGCAAGTGTCTATAATCACGGAAGGCTTAAGGGAGACCCATGGTCTTAGCTCAGACCCTTAGCTCAGACACCACTTATTGTAGTTTTTCAGTGAATGTTGTGGGTGAAACTATGTATACACACTTTGGTTCCCAAAGTGGATTATTACGAAATGTTTGTCTAAGAAACATCTCATACCAAAAACAATCAAGGAAACTTTCTAGGATATTGAGTTTAACTAAGGAATCCCAGTAAAGGAAAATTTCACCTAAAGTATATAGGCATAAAAATGGATGGCTAGAATCCAAAAACAGAAGTAGCTTCACTGGATGTGGGTTGAGTCAAGTTAGATTTGAGGATAATCCAGCAGCCTCCCTGGAGAAAAAATGAAATAAGTTTCTTGTGACCTTGCCTTCATTCTCTATCCAACCAAGGAACCTGAAAGGTTTTAACAAAAGTTAGGATGTATGATGTATTCAGAGGACTTTGAGCCACAAGGGGGAAGGGATTTTGTGAAGCAAATGCTGTCTTGGTAATGTTTGAATTATACTGTCTCACAGTACAACCTTCACAATTCTACCTCAACATCACAGACTGGCTGAATTTAACCTAGGTTTCCTGGGAATGTCTAGTTTTTCTTTTTTTAAGGCACTGCATTTAAATTTGATGATGAGATCACATGACCATGACCTGCTGAGCTGAGATTAGATTCTGCCAATTAGATAGCACACTTCAGCAATCATAATGCCTCTGTCCTGGGCAGTGTTAATGACCATCCCCACACCTGGAGCTGTGTCCTCCAGGTTTATTCCTTGTAGCAAGCCTCAAAGATCAGGGTTTGTGAGAGAGTTGACAGATGTCAGCTGAACCATTTCTAAGAAACCCTACTGTCTGTGCATTTAAAGAAGAGATGCAATCCTTTTTAACTACCTGTAAGCTTGAAGCAATGTGGTTTTGATGAGAAGTATAATGCAAGAAATTGGTGAGTTAGAACTCATCTTGGGAGGTTCAATAACTTTGAAACCAATTTTGAGCATTTTATATTTAAGACACAAAACTCCAACATCAGGGTGACTCTCCTTAAATGTTTTTTTTTTTTTTTAATGGGGTGGGGAGTACCTGGGATTAAACTCAGGGGTGCTTAACCACTAAGCAACATTCCCAGCCCTTTTTTTGTATTTTATTTAAAGTCGGGGTCCCACTGAATTGCTTAATGCCTCTCTTTTGCTGAAGCTGGCTTTGAACTCACAATCCTCCTGCCTCAGCCTTCTGAGCTGCTAAGATTACAGGCATGAGCCGTCGTCTACCACCTAATGTTGAGCATTTTTGAGTTATGCATTTTTGAATGAATAAAGGCTGAATGGAAGCTGAGGAGCATGAATTTGATAGGGAATATAGCCATTGTTATGTAATAATTTATTCAAGTACTAATGATAATACATATGATCAAATTATTCACTAATGAATCATTTTGCCAGGTTCATAAAGATGCAGTGGTTAAGGATGCTCCTCATAAAGTTATCAATATTGGTTTAAAATGCAATTAACAGTAAAACCACATTACTCTATTGGATAATTACTCTAAAATTGAGGGGAATCCTCTGTAGACAATAACATGATGATGTAGAATATATCTAAGATACATTTTAAGTAAAAAACAAATAATAGTACAGCACGGGTAATATGATCTAAAATATTTTGTGTTTTTGGAATGTTCTATGACCTTTGACAGTGGTTATTCGGAGATTTTAGTTGATTATTAACTTCCCCTTTATTTTCTTCTGTTTCCTACACTTGCCTTTTTATTAGAAAATCAATATATCTCTTTGTTTTTTGAGAAAAATATTAATTAGAAATAAAATGAATTGAAAAATTAACAAGTGATGAGCAGCTACTGTGTACCTTGTACCTGTTGGGAGGTTTTTTAAATTTTTTTTAGTTGTAGATGGACACAATACCTTTATTTTATTTATTTACTTTTATGTGGTCTTGAAGATCAAGCCCAGTCCCTCACACGTGCTAAGTGAGCAAGCACTCTACCACTGAGCTATAACCCTAGTCCCTGTTTAGAGGTTCTGAAAAATTAAATGCTTTACTATTTTTAACAATTTTCTGAAGAAACATTATGGTGACTATTTTATGGATAGGAATATTGAATGGCAGAGTTTACATAACTAGTTCAAAGTCCGGTCACAAAGTTGGTAAGGAATAGAGTCAATGATCACTTACTGGTCTCTTGGAATTTTACAACCCTGTCCACATTGCCTCCTTGAAGGCATTTTGGTGGGTTGTTGCCAATGGCCATCAGTCTCTGCTTTGCTGTATGGGCTGTCAAAGTGCCCAGGACCTCTGCATCCAGTGAGGAATGGAAATGGAAAGTCTCACTTGATTGCAGAGTGTGTACTATGAAGATTTACAATAGTGAGCTTATCTTTCAATTTTTTTGTTTCTTTGATCCTGCTAATTATGCAGCATAAGGCAATGGAACTGTATAACCCCTTCTTGTGCTCTGCTAACCGTGAGGAAATCTTATGTTGCTGCCTTTAGACTAATGTATTTCTTTTTGGAGATGACCCTGTCTTGCGTTTAACTAATAGCATAGTTGAAACCTCAGAAATACTTTCAGAGACCAAAATTTACTTATGACTACAATTTTGATCATGGAGTCTTGAATACCATTCACCCTCTGGAGGACAGAATCCATTATTTTGAAATGCTGGCATTTAATTTCTCAAGAGTGCTTTGATAAAGAGGAAATTCAGAATGATTCAGGTCAACCATCTTCAAATTTTTCTAAAAGGGAGTAAACAATAAAAAAAATTAAAATGAGTGAAACTGAAATGCCTTTTTAAGTGTTAAACCATTCCTTTATTTCTAAATTATTTTACTATATCAGTCTGTGATTTATTATACAGTATTTTTGTTATGAAATAATAATTGAACTTTCTACATTATTTTTATTTTTGAACAAACCGTTAGGATTCAAGTAACTGTTAGTACTATGCAAAATAGATAGTTCTTAATGAGTTTATGAGGTAGGACTTAGGTAAGGAAACTTTGCCACTGGACAGGGTGGCACATTCCCTAATTCAAACTGTTTAGGAGAATGAAGCAGGTGGATACCAAATTTGAGACCAGCCTGAGCAACTTAGCAAGACCCTGTTTTGAAATAATCCTAAAGTAGAGGACTGGGGATGTAGATCAGTAATAGAATACTAGCCTAGTTTTGGTCCTAGTATGGCCAAAAAATAAACAACAAAAGACAGAAAAAGAAAAGTTTGCCTATGATAACAATGTTCAAGTAATCTTACAATCACACATAGGTAGAAAATGCTTGTGAATTAAATTTTAAAGTATTTTTTAAATGAGGATAATAACTTTGGAAATAATCAATTGTAATATATTACAGTATTATGTTTTAGTTTTCTTTTTACTTTGGAAACATCAATAAAACCCTTTAAAATAATATTTTATAATATAAAAATAAATTATGATTTTAAATGATAGACTATTGAAAAAGTTAATTTAGAAAGCTATAACCAATGAAAAGGACTTTGTATAGGTTATTTTATACATTTTTCTCCTCATATACTTACAAGGTTTCTAAGTAATGGAATAGACTCTATTTGAGGAGGCATTATGACAAATGCCAATGTTATGCTTCTCATTTGAACTTACTTTAGATAATTAAAAAAATAAACAAATGAAATACCAATTGGAATTTCAAGCTTGAAAATGTACAATATTCCAGTAACTCTAAGCATTATATGCTGCCTGGAGAAATATCAAGTAGACTGTATAGTGCAGACTTTGGCAGCACTTAGAATGCTATTCACATTTAATGCTTTTCCACATAGAAAGATAAGTTCACCTTCTTACACCTCAGGAGCTACTAGAAATATTTTCCTTTATCTTACACACACATCAGGAAATTTATCTCCACAGCCTTTTGACACCTAGATATAGATAGGAAAACCTCAGAGATTTATATTCCATATTGAAACTAGTATGGTACAGAAAAAATTAAGCCAACTTTTATAATTTCTCCTCATTTATAATGTAGCAACATTCTCAAACTCTTATTTTTGCATCATTAACCTTAGAACATCATGCAATATCCAAGCAATTCATATAATATTTTTAGTTCTATTTTAATTCTGTCACCACCATATTGACTAAAGTGCTTATCCGTCATTGGTGTTTGAATTTGAGTTCTTATTAGAAGCCGTTCCTTATTATGAACATAGATTCATAATAGTAGTGATTTTTATAGAAGGTTATACCATATCAAGTAGGGTTTTATAAATCAAGAATGCTTCAACATTAGCAAATAAATTAGTGTAATTTACTATATTAAAGGATTCAAGGTAAAAATAGATTACAGTTTCTGTAGATGCTTAAAAGATATTCTGTTAAGGTGGCCAGATATCATACAAGTATATAAATATTGGCAATTTTTCTCTGTACCAGCAAGAATCCATTAAGCTGTAGTGGAAATATACATTGAAATACTAGTTATTTATGGTAGGAAGGACAGAGTTGAACCTAAGTAATTTTACAAATAGAAATTTTCTTGAAACTATGATATTCTAATGTTCTTTCAAATTGATCTTGAAACAATGAAATTTTCATCAAAATGTCCGTGTGATTTTTAAAATGAGTAACCTGGGAGTCTTTTATTTCAAAGAGTAAATGTGTGAATTAAGTAGATCAATGAAACTTAGCACATGAAAAGTGACATTTCAGAGAGTAGGGAAAGGAATAAATACCTGAAAGGATTAATGGCTATAAGATAAAATTTGAACTTGATAAATTAGAAGATTTTTTTCTTCTACTTTTTTTCCAGAATTAGATTGGAACCACTTACAGTAAAGTATTATCATCTATAATATGTCTCCTTTGTATCAATGATGCAAAAGTTTTAAAATGAGAGAAGGCATTAATGGCAAATTAAAAGAAGTTTTGCAATGAGTACATAAACTATAAATAAAAAAACATTTCTCTCTTAAGGGACACTAAATAGTGACATGGCAGGATTCACTGGCTCAACTCCCATAGGAAAGAACCTCAGGCTTCCTTCTATCTTTTCAGATTTAATTTTTTTCCTGTATAGTATCAGATTTCTCCTTCTAAGTAATCAGCTGGAGCCCCCATATCATAGGTAGGAAACATGTCTTTTTTATTATTATTAACATTATTGCTATTATTTTCCTGACTTTTTTTCTGTATCTCTTTAAAAAAAAATCAGTTTTGTTGTTATGGTTAAGTTCGTTAAAATGCTTTTCATTTTATAATGCTGACTTTATCTACCCCAGATGTGTTCCCTTTTAGTGAATAATATTATTCTTTTATAGATGAAGGGGGGATTGGGGGCCCCTGATGCCTCAGAGCTTTTCAGAATGCAGAACAGTTGTAAAGGGAGGAAGAAGAGCTCTAAGTAGTGGGTAGTTCCGATGCCTTTTTGAGAAAGACCCAGGACAAGGGAATGTTCAGAAATAACTGAGGAGGAGTCAGCATGTGAGAACCATGTTTCCCTCTGGAAGTACAGCAAAAGAATGTTTTGAAGAAGTTCAGCAGAAAGAAGATCTGGGTTTCAGCTTCTGTTAGCTCTGACCAAAATTCATTGTGAAGTTACTATGTGACATCCACAGCATAAGGCTTTGGTGTCTTGATCCAGTTACTAATTTTAGACCCATGTCTCCTCTTCTGTAAAACTGGTGTATGTTTTAACAGGATAAAACTTGAGAGTTGGGCAGGCATTAATAATCCTGGATGCTTGTTGAACACAACACTGTGCTATTCAGTATGTTAGGTGTTTAGGGGATACTATCTCAGTTAAGCCTAAGGTGGGTTCTACCAGGAGGTGCTCATCATCTCTCTTCTATTATTCGTGAAGAGGTTTGTAATTGCCAGTGATGTACCCAAGTTCACTTTGCAGGTAAGCCATAAACCACACTTGAGAACTACTTCTCTGGCTCTAAACTTTTTCCATGGATGATTTCTTCAGACTTTTTTTTAATGGAGATTTATGTTTATCTCCCCAAATGCTGCACATAACAGCTAATGCTTTTAGAAATTGCATTTGGAATCCAAGACAAAATAAGACAATTTGTGAAACTGATGAAAGTTTCTTAGACAGTAAGTACAGGTAAATTACTTGCATGGTTACATAACTGAATACATTTGCAGCTGAGACAATATTTTCCCCTAAAAACCACTGAAAGCATTGATTCGTGGGTAGATTTTGTTTTCTTTGAAGTCGAGTGATCAGTTTCTATGCCTGTAGCACAAACATTGGATTTTCTCATGCCAAAAACCATTTATTCTGTATTTCCTACCCCATGAACCATAATATGAGACTTATTGGCATGCTTTAGAGAAGCGTTTTATTTAACTGAGGATTTAAGTCTATAAAAACAGTGCAATCTCATAAAGAGAAGGAGTTTGTATTCTTATAGTCCTCGAGTTTAGACTACAGTGGGTCTAAGGCTATTAGGCTTAGTGTAAGTAAGGACTTTTAGTCTAATGCTACACATTTTAGGGTGGCATTTTCTTTATTCTGAAAGGAGAGCTCCTTCACTATATAATCCCTTCAGTGCAGTTTGTTTAACTTGTTATATGGGGAAAAAAAAGTGTATGCAGCCTGAAATGTTGCCCATTTCACTAACCTGCTGTCCGGGTGAAGTCTTCTGCTCCTTAGTCTAGTTTCCTGTGTTTGAGTTTAAATTCCCTCATTTTCTATCTGCACAGCATTTACAAACTCATTTACTTTGCTCGACCTGTAGATTGATTTTTTTCATACATAAAAAAGGCAGGCAATGACAGTAGGCACCCCCTAAGACTACTAATGAAGATTGAGTGATCTAATCTATGTAAAGTGCCTGGTATGAAATACATGTTTAATAAATGTTACCTATTTTCATCTGCTTCATTTTGTTTGCCTTTGTGTGTGTGTGTGGGGGGGGGTTACTAATAAGAAGAGGCTTTCACATAATTTTGAGGATCATCTACATTTTCCTTGAACTCACATTACTACATGATGAATAATTTAGGCTGAACCTGGGCTGATCATCTCTGTAGGGAAGAAACTGTGATTAGCACGTCTGTTACCCAGAGCTTTGTTACTCAGCAGTCATTCATCCTCAAGGCAAATCATGTTTGCTCCAATAGTGGCTGTTTCATTAGAGTCTATGGTTCCAACCATCAGATGCAGATCAGCTTGAATTTTCAGATTTTTCTTATTTCAGAATGTCTCTGGTCTTGACACAAAATTGAAGTTTAGGCACTTAACATGATGAAACAAAATAATGGTTGCAACACAACCAGGAGCATATTTTTGATTCATGAGCTTCCTAAGTGCTCCCCCCCCCCCGCCAGCTGGAATGATACCTGTTGCTTACTGTATAGCCAGGATATTAACCTACAGCTTTTGTAAATATTTTGTTCTGAAATGGAACTACACAAAATTAGTAACAAAGGAGCAAATACGTTTGTTTTAAGCTGGAAAGGACATGTTTATTGCTATATGAATACTGGATTAATTAGACAAGAGTTTAGAAGTTGTATTAGTTTTAGCACTTGGGGATCATAAAAAGACAACCATAATTTCCAGAACTCATCCATCTTTACAACTGGGAGATTTCCTCAAAACACTCTGTAGTCAAAAGCCAGTAATCAGAAAGTAGTAAGAGGCATTAGCTATTTCCATTTAACTAAAGGATTCACAACTATCTTTCTAGACAAGGAAACTTGTGTATACAATAATTTCTCAGCCTCACTTCAAGATTAAAATGAGATAATGCATGATAGATAAAGAAGAATAAAAGACCACAATATAGAAATATTTCATCCCTCTGAGAAGCTAAAGGACAAAGTTCACGGTGCCTAAAATCTGTTCCTAGGATAGAATCTACATATCCACATCACCATATGACTGATAGGGTCTCTTGTAGCTAGTTCTTGAAGCTCCTTATAAGAAAATGAAAAAGTAAAACTAAAAACATAAGTCCCCCAAACTTGGTTCAAGCCATGTTTTCTGGTTTAGTCTCTATGGTGTCTTCCACTTTGCATCCAAACTATTTTGAGTCTTGAAGCAGTAGTTGTGTTAACAGAAGAAGCCATCTCGGAGGGATGATGAGGAATTTATCCTTCCTATTCAACTGGCAGTTGTTTTCTGGTATAAGGTGTGTAGAAAAGGTTCTTGGCATTCTAACCCAGGTGGCCATACTCTGGTCCCTTCCAGTTCTTAAGGAATCTTTGACCTGTGCCACTGGGTCATCTGGGTTCCATCAGTAGCTTATCTCAGCAGTAGGCACAGTCTTCTTTCCAGTTCCGAATAATTAAAATATAAGGACATAAGAATTTAGGACAGCAGTAGGTGAATTCTCTTTAACCATTTGTAGTCCCTAACTCTAGCTGCCATTCATCCAGTGCTACTCTTTGTCAGACCCCTAGGACAAGGGCTTCTCACATGTCACTTTGTCTAATGTTCACAGCTACTTTGTGAAATGGGAATTAATATGACTATTTCACAGGTGAGCAAATAGATAAAAAGAATAAATGAGCAGCCCAAATTCGTACAACTGCAAGAGCAGAGCAGGCACAGAATTCTAAATCCAAGAATATGCTTAGCCTCTTACTTCCGAGTTTCCAGTGTTCACTTTTACTCAAGAGATGGGAAGAACTTTACTCACACCTTTACCAAAACCTTTCTATTTTGTTTCCATGTAAAAAAAATTTATTTCACATTTTCCCTTTTGGTCATTCAAGTTCCATAATTTTCAACCAAATGGTAACATTAGCAATTTAACAGACATGGCATTTTCCACTCAAAACAATTAAGAGTGTAGGAAGTGGGGAATAAAATGACTATTCCAAGATCTTTCTTATTACCTATCCCAGTCCAGTTTGCAATTTGCTTTATCACTATGGTAAAATAAAATTGGAGATCTATGTGATAATTTGTCATGAGAAGCAGGATATATAACCACACACATATAGTTGTTTAATATACATGTACATTTTGTATATTATATATACAAATATTAGTTTGTTGTTTCAAACTACACACACACACACGTGTGTGTGTGTGTGTTTCTGTGTGTGCAGTTTGACATACTGAACCACTGGAATTAATTTCCCAGATTAGTTTTTCATCCAACATGAGAGTAAGGGGCAAAACATGAGCAAGTTTTACCAGCATAATTGGAGGAGGAATATTTTTAGAATCTGTGGGTCCACTAAGGCAGGTAGACCTGGAATGAATGTCAGCTCCTTGGTTTTTGCATAGCATGAGGACAGACTGTGGAACAAGGTACTTGTTCTACTTGAATTTTGTTTAGGGAGTACCCAGTGTAGTTGCTGAATGAAAGAGCTAATTTTTTGCTCTCGAGAGATTCAGTAAAGACTCCTTCTCGTTCAGCAATTTGAAGCATACAGAAAAACTAATGGCACATGAGTTGTGTGAGCTCTCTTTACTGACATCCAAAATTATTTGTATGAAATAGTTCATCACAGTGACCTTTCTGGCATTTTTGAAGATAGCAGAGCCCCAGAGTTGAACTGATGGCTCTTTGGAAGGAGTATTTATTATCTCTAGCTGTGGAGGAGGGAACTTAGAAAGATAGGACTGAGTGGGAGGGAAAAGCATATCTATCTTTTCTAGCGTTGCATAATGAATGCAAGTTGATGTATAAATTCCTGCATTACACAGTTGACTTAACAACGGCACAAACAGATGCCTTCACACTGAGGTGCCATCCTTCTGGACTAACCTCTGTGTACTCAGGCAAGGGTATTTATGTTGCTGTGTGAACTAGGCTGGAACATATCATACATGGGATGGGAATCTCTGTCAGTGATACATGCAGGAGATTAAAATGCAATCCATCATTGTTGACAGAGTGCCTTCAGGTGTGCATTTGCAGGAATTTAGGTTCAATGGGCAATGTCTTTAGTTACAGAGACTGTTCAGTTATAGTGGATGAATGATACAGACCAAACTTGAAGGGAAGGAATGAAACATTTATGATGCTTATTTCCAAGCAGGGAGCCCACTAGTTTTTTTTTTTTCCTTTCACTTTTTCTCTGCCAATTTTTATCTATTCTTCAAAGTTTAATGTGGATTCATCTGTGTTTGAGTAACCAATAGTAAGAGGTCCACATATCAGTCACAGTTCACTTATGGCTAGTGACAGAAGCAGAACACAAACAGGCTTAAGCCAAGAGGGAATGTATAGACTCACTAATTAAAATGACCAGGGATTATTTTGGTTTCAGGCATGGCTGAATCTAGGTGCTTACACAAAACCATCAGGAATCAGCCTTTGTTGACTGTACTTGCTATTTTGTTCCTTTATTTCCAAGCAGGTGCTTTCCAAATGGAGAACTCCTTCCTCCACAATGGGTGCATTCATATTCTCTCTCTCTCTCTCTCTCTCTCTCTCTCTCACACACACACACACACACACACACACACACACACACACACAATATGTGAGAAATGAGGGAGTGAATACCATTGACCTACCTGTAGCCCCCAAAACTTCTCTGAACCAGGAGGCTGAAATAATCCAGCCAGGTTTATCTTTCAACATCTTAGGAGTTGATACCATCTAAATGACATGAACACAGGGAAGAAGTGAGATGGTTTCCCCAGTCATTGGTTCACTGTAAGCAGAAATGCAAGCTGAGTAGGTAGAAACACCAAGTGCCACTTCCTCCCTCTCCTAAACTCTACTACAGGTTGAGCATTCCTAAAGAAAATCTGAAATTGGATGTGCTAGAAAATGTGAACGTTTCTAACCATCAAAATGGTGCCACAAGTGGAAAATTCCATACCTGCCTCTGATGAGTTGCAATCAAAACAGGTGCTCTTAAGATATAATTATTTTTAGATGTATGTATAAGGTGAACATGAAACACAGTGGGTTCTATACCCAAATGTCTCATATGTATGTGTAGATATTCTAGAATCCCCAAGTAACCTTCAATTCAAACCATTTTGGATCCAAGTATTTTGGATAAAAGATACTTGATCTGTGTTGACCATTCCACCCTCTGAATTTTAGCATGCAATTATAGTGGCCTTGGAAACAGTGCCCAGGTTGAATCCTGTTGTGTCTTGTAACTGTTGCTTTCAACAAGTCACAAAGCTCTCAGGTTTCTTACTTTGAAAAAAAAATAAAAGAGTTTAACATTATCTATGCTTTCGATTTATTATTATATTTAAATATATCAGACATATCATAGCATGTTTTGTATATATTAAGGCCTCAGTACTGAGCAGAGAAGTTGTTATTCATTACCTCAGCTATAATCACCATGAAATATTTATTTAGTTTAAGCTTTTATCTGACATATATATCTTCTCATATATCATTGATATCTACAATGACTCTGATATGGCTTTTTAATCTATATCTTTACCCTACCCTTCCTGACAAGATATTCCTTTTCTCCATACTAGATTTTTCCATTTTGATAGCTGTAATTTTCAGAGAATCATATCTTTGGTTGAATCTAATATTCATCTCAAGTAAATGCCTCTATGCATGCTTCTAGATTCAGAATCATATACAAATATTTTTTTTTCTCCCATTTGATGATTTTCCTAATGTATGACCAAAGTAATATGCATGCACATTACTTTCCTTCCCCCAGGGTATCTTCAGACCATCTCTTCTAAGTATTACTCATGTTTTTAGCTCTATCATCCTTTTGTTGTCTAAGGTGAGTTGCTTTCTCATATATCCATCTATCTATCCATCCATATATTCAACAAGTACTTTTAAGCACTTACTCATTATGCCAGTCATTGGTGGTACTAGGATGCAATATTGACCATAATAACCAGAACAGTGACAAGTCCTCCACCTTTAGAGAATAGAAGTCTAGAAGTAAAAAGATAATCAGAAAAGATGATCAATTAGTTACACAGGCACAGGCTTGTATAGGTAATTTACTATTTATTATAAGGTGAATTTACAAAGTGTTATATTACTGGAGGACCTGCTTATCAATCAATAGACATCATACCAGATCTCACTAGAATGATTCATGAGCTGAAAACTGAAGAAGAAATCCCACATATGCTATGAAAAGAATGATGTCCTCCAAAGGCCAGAGAGGTGGCCTCTTTCCTTATTATCAGTGAGTTCCCAAACAACATTATTAACTGCTTCACTATGTGCTAATGCCAGGCACATATAGCTGAATATGGGAAATATAATCCCTGCCTTAGTACAATTCACAGTACCTCAGAGAGAACTGCAAGTGAGAAATTGCAATTCAGTGCGATAAACTCTGCTTCAGAAGAAATATGCAATGCTGTCACAGCATATTGGAGGACATGCAACCCAAATTTGAATAAGGGGGAAGATGGCAGTGAAGGTAAGGAATCAATCATTTTACAAGGCTTTCCAAAGGAAGTAGCATATATTTTACAACCTAAAGGGTGAATAGGATTTGCTTGACTTAAGAGGGGAAGGAAAGAGTGATGAAGATGGAGGGAATAGCATGTATGAAGGTCTGGATGTTGGAGACCCTTGCAGATCAAGGAAATTAAAGAAGTCCCATGTTCAGTAGTGTGAGCTGTGAGCTTGGGCAAGTCCTAATAGACCACAAGGAAAAGTTTGGACTCCATCCTGAAGGCTCTAGAACAGTACTGAAGGACGTGTTAAAAGGGTGAGGGAAGGAGAAGAATTTCATTTGGGGAAGCTGCCTTTGGCACAAGTATGGAGAATGTTTGAGAGGTAACATGACTGGATGAAGAAGTGAGGCCAGTTGTAGTGACCCAGGTGAGGTGCAATTGTGGCCTGAACGCAGAGGGGTTGTGGGTAGAGACAAGTGTGAGTGCACATGTACACTCAATCGCATAAAATAGACTTCACCCCATGATAGTTGAATGTTCTTGAATATATTCAATATGAGGCATAACCTAATGTTTCTTTAAATCTATGTAAACAGCAGGCTCCATCTTTAGTTTGCTCTGGGCAGAGATTCAGTGGGAGGAGGAATTCCTGAACTAACATGGCTTCCTTTGGAGAATCTTCTCCCCAGCCAACCCCCCTAGGATTGTCTGATCTTGGTTCCTCTGTTGTTCTTGAAAGGTGGGTCATTTCTCAGGGAAGACATGTCCAATTATCACCCACATGATAGGGCCTCCATAGGATCCAGTTGAGTACAGTAAAGAAAACTTCCTGAAAGAATAGAAATGGACATTAGAGGGGATGGTAAATACATGTGGTTATCTCCAGGAAATAAATATTTTTTTTCAAGATAACTTTATGTAGATATTCTAAATCTGGGAGTAGTTATAGAACACCTATTGTAGTCTCTGAAGCCACCCAGGAATAAAGAGAGTGAAAGATTGAATCAAGACAGGAAGATTCATAATAACGTGTTCAAATTAAATAAAGATCTGCTGCCGCTGCCGCTTTCCGCCTCCTCCTCCTCCTCCTCTTACTCTCCCTCCCCCCTTTCTCTCTCTGCATTCCCTTTGTGCCTTAATATATGACAAATTTCTCGAGGCCGATATCAGTTACGGTTTTTGAAGATCGTCAGGGTAAGCATGCCAAAGGGCGAACACCACAGGGAATCACGTTTCTTACAGTGGCCACCATCTATCCTTGCAACGCCTGCCTTGCCAGGTAGAGGTTTTTGTTACTGGGAGTATCCAAGCAGAATTTGGGTTACCATCTGTCAGGGATTTGGGCAGAATTCTTTCATTAAGGAGGCAGGTTGGAAAAAAGGAAATAAATTTATGGTAATCTCACCACTTTTAACGTTTTAATGTACTTTGGCTAGATTTTGTCTAGCCAAAACCACAAACGTAGACATATGTATTTTATGATGCTTTATGCTGCGCTTCAAACTATTAGTTCTTGCTTTTTATCACAATGTGTTGGTTTATTCTCATAGCATATCACATTTTAGTTCTCCAAAATCCTCTTTTTTGAACAGTCAACTTTTCTGAACCAGGATTCTGAATCCAGGGATCCAACATACATCTGAGAATTATTTACTTGGAATTTATTTTAATGTAGTTCAGTCCCTTTTTTTAGAACACTGAGTCAGTGAGAACATCAGATCAATAGTTGAATAGAATATTTTGCTTATTGTTTTCCCCCTATCCAGTGTCTTAAGTTTTTAATAATGAAATCATTTTATTTATTCAAATGGATATTTTTTTGAAGAGAACTTATGTGCTCTATTTGGTCAGAGGATTATACATTAAGCAAAAGATCAAGGGACCTGCTCTTGGAATAACTTACAGGTTAAGACAGAAAAGAGAACCAACATGTCCTTCCTAAATCACTGAAGCATCATAACTAAATGACAGAAAGGCTGATTACAGGGCTGCTGCCACGTGATAATTCCTCAAGATGTGTTTCAAAGGACTGTGATTCATTACACAGTCACATGAAGAAACCTTGGATTAAACAAGGCTAAGAAGTTTATTTACTGCAGGATTTCTCATAGCCATTAAACTACTGTGCATGGCGAATATCCAAGAACACAATGGATATGTGTAGTGTTTTCCAAGTACATTGGCTCATGGCACAATTTTATTGAGAAATGTTTTAGTGGAACTACTGTTGCATGGAACACATTTGTATAGGCTGATGATGTATATGAAAATCTTAGCACAGGGAGGTAGGAGACATTCTATGCAAGTCAAGGTTCTCAAGTTAAATTGAATTGTTGCTACCTAGTTTTTCCAGCTGTTAAATGTGGAACAAAATACGCAACTCAAATGATAGTCTCTTCCACTTCTGTGTGAAGTAGGGCAGACTTTATTAATGGCTCATATGCCAGGGGGTTAGGCATCCTTGGAATTTTTTGAAATACAGATTCCCCAGGTATGTTTTTAAGAAGAAATTATGTGGCCATGTCCAAGCCTGTGGTGTACTTCCTTGACTAGGACTTACAGATTTAACTCTATAGAGAAGAATGTAACCATTCTTTAGGTAAATTGGACAGTGGTACAGTGATCAATTTAACTTACATATGGAAAGGAGCTTCAATATTGACAGACATTAAAGATGCCCTTTTCTGAGAAATTCAAATGGCCAATGAATATGTGAAAATAAAATGTTTAACGTCTTCTGGAGTCAATGAAATGCAAATTAAAACCACATCGAGATCTTGTCTATCTGCAGTCAGAATGGCAATCATCAAGGATACAAATAACAATAATTGCTAGCAAGGATGTGGAGAAAAGGTACACTCAGACATTTTTGGTGGTACTGCAAATTAGCACAACCACTTTGGAAAGCACATGGAGGTTCCTCAATAAACTAGGAATGGAACCACCATTTGACCCAGCTATCCCTCTCATCAGTATATACCCAGAGGATTTACAATCAGCATCCTACAGTAATGCAGCCACATCAGTGTTTATACACCTCAATTCACAATATCCAAGTTATGGAGCCAGGATAGATGCCCATCAACAGATGAAGGGATGAAGAAAATATAATATATATACACCACAGGGTTTTTACTCAGTCATAAAGAATGAAATTGTGTCATTTGCTGGAAAATGGATGAAACTGGAGAACATCACACTGACTGATATAAGCCAAACTCAGAAAGTCAAGGGTCAAGTGTTTTATCTCATATGTGGAAGCTAGTGGGAAATAATGGGGGAGAGAAAGGAATAAGAAAAGGCAAACAGAAGATAGGCCAATAGATTAGAGGAAAGAAATCAAAGGGGGAGAGAGGAGGAGGGGAAAGGAGAAGTACTAAGGAGTGAAATCTGCCAAATTGTGCTCTGTCCATGTATGAATATACCACAATGAATCCTGCATATACATATATACATATATATACACACATATATGTATCTATATCTCATATGCAATATGTATTATTTAGATACACATTATATATAATATGATGTACTGATTGGATATTCATAATAGAGGGGAGATCAGTAGAGTACAGCAAGTGAATCACTGGAAGGGAGAAGAGAAGGAAAGGAAAGCTACTGGGAAATGAAATTTATCAAATTATGTGCATATATGAACATGGCATAATGAGTCCCACTTTTATATGAAGTAATAATGCACCATTAACATTAACTAATTTTAAAAATGATGATTCATTCTGCCATGAAATATTCTTGAGAAAGAATTGAAGTGAGATGGAGGGTAGTAGGACTTTGAAAAATGCCCCAGTGAGGGCCACGCCTACTACCTGGAACCCAAAGAAAACAGGAACTATGCTGGAAAAGCTGAGCCCAGCACTTATGGCAGTCTTCTGCTGGAAGTTTTCTTTTCTAAGTCTCTGAAACCCAGGCACACACACATGCCTGTTGAGGGGTGTCCTTCCCTTAACCACTTGGCCACCCCCATCCTTGGAGGCATTTCAGTGCTGAATGGGAAAGTTTAAAGCAGCCTGGCTCTCTGCTCCTGGTGAACCTTAGGGGAGAGAGTTTGAGACTGTGTTGTCTGACTCCCTGCCCCCATGCAGTCTCCACCCTGACTTTAAGTGCCCATGCAGTTTGAGGCAGAATTATAAGTTTCAGCGTTTCAGTTTCCTCTTCTGTAAATTTAGATTGGATTAAGGAGCTTCCTATGTAGGAAGTGTATTTCCCAGGAAGGTTAGGGATCCAGTGCTCTGGACTGCTTTTGACTCACTTTGGAAGCTGGGAAAGAGGCATGCTTACTTTGGCTGTCTTTCAAGTTAGACTCCACTCCACGTTTTCCATTCATTATTAAGTTCTGAATGTATACTGACAACTCTGCCCTCAGAGCCCAGGTGTCAGGATATGTGTGAACTTTTGTTTAAGTCTTAGCACATTTTTTTTTATTTTTTTCTTGAATGGATTAAATCCCACTATGGTTTATTCTGCTTTGGATGGAATATACTATACCTTATTAGCATGCTCTTTTTGGGGTGTCTCTTTGCAAAGACAATGACTTAAAAAAACAGTGCTATTCTAATTGATATTTGTGCCATATAAAAAATTTTAAATCATTTTTCATTTTTTTCTCTTGAGAAACTCAGAAATGTATTTCACTTTATAAGGAACAGCACCATTTGCCATAGGGTCCTGATAAATCTATGGCAATTTCCTTTTGGAAGTAAATATTATTATTAAAAGATTTATGGAAGAGAAAAGACTAAAAATGACAATACAGATTTTGTACTGAGTTCCTAGTCTGTTCCAGGGTATGTATGTATATGTATATGTGTGTGTGTGTGTGTGTGTGTGTGTGTGTGTATATATATATATATATATATATATATATATTAACTTTAATACAAATACTCTGTATATTTAATATGTGATTCAATTTTTATCTAATTGCCTTTATTCTTTACTTTAGGAAAACTAAATTTTTTATACAGTGTGTTATACTTTGCAAGATACTTGATAAAAAATAAGTAATCACATATTTGGTCACATGCATTTGTTGCTTAAATAGTTGTTTATTTATGTTATTGAGTATTCATATAATGTTTCATATTGGCTCTTCATCTGTCACATGTATCTATTAGTCAAGAAGGAAATGGAAATTTGCTATTGATCTAAATTCCAAACTGATGACCTTCTGGTTTGGTTGACAGTGGGAATATTTTCTCATCGTTTCTTTTTAAATATGCTAAAATGAGAAGCATTATCACATTCACCATCAAAACATAAACTTTGAAGTGTCCCCTAATGGATAAAAGTAGCACTTTTTAAATTTTATGAAGTGAACTATTGGCCCTGACATGATCAGGTTTACTCTGTTGGTGATATCAGATTCAACTCTGGTTCCTGGTTAACACAATTGTAATCAACTGACTCAAATCCTCTTGAGAAGTGAGTTAGTAATGAGTGGTGAAGAATGCTAATTTGTGTCTTTGGTTGAATACAAGAGTGACAACAGATATCTTATTAAGAACAGTTGCTTGTTTTACTTGCTTGTTTCAACTAATAACGGCTTGTGCCCATGCTTACTTTATCCGGAGACAGAACACTTATTGTGCTCTTTAATTCTTAAAATAATTTATTCTGCAGGCATGATTATCTCTGACTTGCAAAGATTATAGGACTTGTCTTATGGAAGGTGGCACCGAACATCAGAGATCTGGCCACCAAAAACCTACTTTCATCCTAATCAATGAATTTAAGAGCTAATTACAGAACGAATTTATGAAACTTTTCAGTATTAGAGTAACAAAAGATTCTGTAATCAACTCCAAAATTCCAGTGACTTGACACAGTAGAAGTTTATTTCTCATTTGGAACAGCTCAGTGAAGCTGTTCCTTTTTTTTAGAAGGCAGGTTTCCTCTGTGTTGTGACTAAGGGATGTTGGCTCCTTATGTTTGGGGACTCTGCCTTTGTGCAGGGTCATAAAAATGAAATGAGGCTCTCCGTGCCCTGAAAGTGGGAGAGCATAATGGCTTGCATTTGATGACTTCGTGTAGATTGCGGGGGTGGATGTGGTGAAGAGAGGGGAAAAAATAGTTCAAAGCATGGTGTTCTCATAGACTATAGAGATTATGAAGTCATAGGTGTGTGTGTGCGTGTGCATGCGCGCACTCGAGTTACAAGCTGCAAGATCTTAGATGCACAATACTGAGAGCACTGTATTGAAAGAGTTCCCTGAAGAAAGATCTAGTGTCCTCATGGTTACTGTGGTATTTTGAGCTGTTGAAGTTTTCTTCATCATGTTCTTTTCATAGTATTCATATTTTCTATAATGATTTCATGAGAGTAAAATCCTTAAAGCATTCTTTCAAAAGACCACCTCCAGACATGTCTAGAGATCTTCCAGGGACTAGCCTAGAGTGAGGCCATCAGGATCATATATATGGTGAACTTTCAGAAAGCAAGGTATATGGTAGAATGGTAAAGGGATGGGGTGCCTTTTCAACCCCGGAAATCCAGGCCCGGTAGTGTGTTCTGTGGAGATGAAGAATGTTTGCTGCAGAGTGTGATAAAACTCTCTGTGCTCAATGCCAGTTTGGTCCCTTAAAAAAAAATCTTTGCCTTCAAAAGCAGTCATATGCATTTATGTTTCATCTCAGCCATCAGGTATTCTCTTGGAAGTATTGACTAAGCCTATTCTCTTTGCTTCAGTCTAGGTCTGCAAATTGACCTTCTTCTGAGCTTCTACAAGCTTGTCAAAAGTATGAACACAGTGATATGTACTTATTTTAAGATGTCCTTTCCTTTTAGGACTGTCACATCTCTGCAGAGGCTGCTGCTTCAGAGAGAATGAGCCCAGCCCATGCTGAGCAGAATGAAAATAAGCATCTGAAAAATTGAAAAAGGGTCCACATAGCACTTCTTGTCTCTTTCTGTCAGTTTCCTCATATTCCCGCCCCCAACTTTTCTTATAAGTGGAAAAAAAATGCTCAGAATCAAAGGAAAAAATGAACTGGTCAATTAAGGGTAGATAGGCATTGCTCATCACAAATGTGAGTGAATACGGTAAGACATTTATTTGAAATTAAGAAACACATAATAGGATAAATAGGCATTGCAGTCAGCCATAACAAATGCTCATGAATATCCATGTGGGATATCCATTTGTTTACCCAATATTTCTTGTGAAGTTATTATTTTGTAACCAGCAGATTTAATGAACCATTATAGAAAACTCCATAGGGGATCAAAAAACACAAGAAGCATGTTGTAAATAATTTTGTTTCGGGGATGCTTAATTATACTGTCTACCACCAGCCAGTGTGCTGTAGGCAGGAAATGGATCTTAAAACTTGGCTCAGATTTGAAAAGATCACTTTTGAGACCACTATCAATTATTGCACATCGGGCCTAGAGAACAGTTTACATCAGTGATCACTGTGTGTTTAGTTGATTTGAAAATAAAGGAATGAAATGTGTGCGAGTTCTGTTTATTATCCAAGGTGAAATTTTAAAAATAACTTGATAATATCATGTGTTGGAGACATAAAGTCCAGTTTTCCTTGCATTTCTTTCCTAGAAAACATATGTATACCAAGTTTATCATGTTGGTCTAACTAATCTCTGCACAACCCCGTGGAAATAGAGAGTTGATGGTGACTTTTTTTACCCCCTTAGTATGTTTGTGCAAAAGGAGAGGGAAAGAATTCCAGCTTTTCTTATATTTTTATGATGATATTTCCTGTTAAAAAGTTAAAAGAGGGGCTGGGGCTGTAGCTCAGTGGTAAAGCACTTACCTAGCATGTGCAAGGCATGGGTTCGATTCTCAGCACTGCTTATGAATTAAAAAAAAAAGTCTGTCAACAATTAAAAAATATTTTTTTAAAAAGTTAAAAGAATGTTTGCTAAATAACTATATAAAAACCAAAACTTACAGAGAAGGAGATTGTTGGTTTGTGAAATCATTCTTCATGTACCATGCACAGTACCTTAAATAATGAGTGTCTTTCATATACTTGAGAAAAAAATTGAACATTCAGTAGTTATTATATTTCACACTGGGGTACCCTCAGTCTCCAGAACTCTTTCCATATTGCAAGACTAAATATCTGTGCATATTAAACAACTCTCCTTTTACTACTCTTGCTGCTCCTGGAAACCACTATTGTTCTTTCTGTCTTTATGAATTGGATTAGTCTAGATTCTCATGTAAGTGGATTGTATTACAAAGTATTTGACTTTTTATCACTGGCTGAAACCATCGAGTTTCTTCCACATTGTATCATTTTATCTTTTCATCCATTGACAGACATTTGAACTGTTTCCATCTTTTGGCTATTGTGAGTCCTATAGTTAAGAACATGGGTGTGCACTTATCTCTAAAAGATGATCATCTTTGTTTCTTTTTCTTTTTTTTTTTCTTTGTGGTGCTGGGGATTGAACCCAGGGCTTTATGCTTGGGGCCAAGAGCTGTACCCTGAGATGCACCCTCTGCTTTGAATTCTTTGCAGCATATACCCAGAAGTGGGATTGCTGGGTCATTTGGTAATTCTGTTTTTGTACTTTTGTATAATAACCATATTGTTTTCTATGGCAGCTGCATCATTCTCGACAATAATGCAAGAACTTCGATTTCTCCACATTTTCGTCAGCACTTAGTTTATATGGTTTGTTTGTTTATGGTATCTACCCTAGTATGGGTGAGAGGCTCTCTCTTGATGATTTTTGATTTGTGTTTCTGTAAAAATTAGTAATGTTTAGCATCTTTTATTTATTTGACCATTTGTGTATTATCTTTGGAAAAGTATTTTCTAGGCTTTAGCCCATTTTTAAGTCAGGTTATTTGGCTTTATATTGTTGAGTTGTAGAAATTATTTATGTATTCTGGAGGCCAACACCTTATCAAATATGTGGTTTACAAATATTTCATTGGTTTCCCTTTCATTCTGCTGATTGTTTCAAATTTCCTGTGTTCTTATTTGTCTATTTTTGCTTTTTTGCTTGTGCTAATGGTCATATCCAAGAAGTCATTGCTAAATCCAGGGTCATGAAAGTTCTCCCCTGTGCTTTCTTCTAAGAGTTTTTTAGTTGTGGATATTGTGTTTCAGCCTTTAATCCATTCTGTTACCTTTCATATGTTGGGTAGGATAAGAGTCCATCCTTATTATTTTACATGTAGTTATATTCCGTTTTCCCAGTACCATTTGTTGAAGAGACTATTTCCGTCTCTTAACTAGTTTTGACCCCCTTGCATGAGGTAGTTTTCCATATGTGCAAATTTTTTTCTGATCTCTCCATTGTAATAAGTTTTGAAGTTAGGAACTATGAGACTTCCTATTTTCTTCCCTCTTTTTGTCCAGGATTATTTTTCTTATTCTTCTCTTCCTCCTTTTTTTTTTTTTTTGGCCTATTTGAGAGTCTTTGAGATTTCTCATGAATTTTAAGTAGATTTTCCATTTCTGCAAAAAGTGTTATTCAGATTTTGATAGAAATTGCATTAAAACTGTGGATTGCTCTGAGTAGTATTAAAGTCTTTATATATTAGTGTTTCCAATCCATGAACAGAGAGTTTATTTCCAATTATCATTATTCTTTCATTGCTTTCAGCATCATTGTATTTTTCAGAGTATGAGTCTTTCAAGACCTTGATGCAATTTAATCCTGTTGTATTCTTTTTGTTGGTATTGCAAATGAAGTTGTTTTCTTAGTTTTCTTTTTTGTCATGTCCATTGTTAATATATAGAAATGCAACTGATTTTTGAGTGTTGATTTTTGAGTGTTGCAAGTTGTCTAAATTGATTTATTTGTTATAACAGAGGTTTTTTTTTGTAGAATGCTTGAGGGTTTTGTGCATATAGAATTATGTCATCTGTGAACAGAGATAATGTTATCTGTTCCTTTTCAATTTGGATGTCTTTTCTTTGTTTTTCTTGTCTAATTGCACTGGCTAGTAAGGCCAATATTATGTTGAATAGATGTAGTAATAGCTGACACCCTTGTCTTATTCTCATCATAATGGAAATGCTTTCAGTCTCCCACAGGTGATTATGATGTTGGCTGTGGGCTTTTCTATTCTTATTATGCATAGGCAGTTTCCTTCTTCAGTTTGCTCAATGTTTTCATCCTGAAAATTTGTTGAAAACGTTACTGAATTTTGTCAAATGCTTTTTATGCATCATTTGAAATGATGTGTGATTTTTTTCATATTTAAAATGTGGATTATTACATTCCTTGATTTTCATAAGTTGGATCACCCTTATATTCCAGTAGTAGACTCTACATTGTTGTGGTGCATAATCAGTTTGATGTGCTGTTCCATCCTGTTTAATATTTTTGTGAGGATTTTTTTTTGCATTATTTATCAGAAATATTGGTCCCTTCCTTTCTTTTCTTGTAGTGTCTTTTATCTGACTTAGGTGTTACAGTAAAGCTGAGTGTATAAGTTTGAACATGTTTCTTCTTCTTCTGTCTTTCGGAAGACTTTGGCTGTGATATTAACTCTTCAGATGTTTGGTAGAATTCACCAGTGAAGTCATCAGCTTCTGGTCTTTTCCTTATTGGGAGATTCTTAATATACTTTCATATCATTCTGTTTATATATGACAGCATATGTGTATATTTCTATTCATTCAATTGAAAGTAAATGAATAACTTGTTTTCTTTGTAAGCTAAGTCAGCAAGATAATCCTTCTTCCTCCTGATGTTTTCTTAAACTTTTTATAAACATAAGTGTAACCAGCACACATAAATTAAAGCTTTAAAGGTGATCCCAGCTGGCTTGCCCTCACATTGAGTGCCACCATCACCAGGGTTTGGAGTTACATTGTTTTATTTATTCCTATCATCAGCCAGTGTGTTAGAATGGAAATGGAAGGGAGGAAGAATACTCTATGATTTAGAGTTTCTTAATGAGTAAAGTTCTGAGGAAAGCTGAGAAAAACCTCCTGACTGAATGAATCTCATGGCTGAATTGACTTTATCTCCAAGATGATAGGGGAGACCAAATGATTCCTAATGATCTCCGGAAGGCCTCTCCTATCAAAGCTGGATGCAGGTCTGCAGGTCTTCACCATGCTCAGATAAGGCAGGGCAGGTTCACCAAAAATGCATGACCAATAGCTATTGTCTTCTCCAAGCCCTTTCTACCCTAGTGCCTTGAACTGATTCTTTTTTTTTTTTAAGAGAGAGAGAGAGAGAATTTTTTAACTTTTTTTTTTTTTTTTTTAGTTTTCAGCAGACACAACATCTTTGTTTGTATGTGGTGCTGAGGATCGAACCCAGCGCCATGTGCATGCCAAGCAAGCGCGCTACCACTTGAGCCACATCCCCATCCCTTGACACTGATTCTTGAGCTTGGAACTCTCTTCTTTCCTGTCTTTGCATCCTGGGCTTTCCTCCCTTCATTTAATTCTCTACTCTAATAACACCTGCTCACATTTTCCTCATCTGCCCTTTCTAATGTGTCTGCTTTCCCCATATCTTGATCTTTTCTCAACATTTATTATGTTTTTCATGTGCTAGCATGCCTCATAAAACAGTATTTGCTTACTTGATTATAGTCATTGTTTCCTACTAGACTGATAATTTGGCTTTCACCAATGATCCTGGCCTGGAACTTTGGTCATTTGGGGCCACAGTCTCCCTTGGCATCATTCCCAATCCTTAATGGGTATAAATTTTATTTGACTCTGCATCTTAAATGTCAACAAATGCAGAGGAGTCATTTGGCAAGTCTGACATGGTTGGAGTGCCTTCAGGATCTAACAGCAGTGGTTGATGATATTCAGATATTGTTCTGTGAGTGATGAAAATCTACTAACACAACCTGGGAAAGGACAGCAGGAAAAAAGTAAATGGTATAATTTTTACCTAAAAATTCACCAAAGTAAGATGCAAAATTAGATTCAGTCTTTGAGTGAGTTTAGAGTCTTATTCAAATGTGTCTTGTCCTTTAAGCAAAATTGCTCCTAACTTGGTGTCTCACACATGAAACAAATGGAATCTTTAACTATTATTCCTGTGCTCTTTCTAGGAAAAAAGTTTTCCTTTGTGTTTTATATTCATTAAACTTATGTTCTTTGTATGCAATTTTCCCCAGCTTGAATCATGGCGTCAGTAATGAGTTTGTTTTACAAAACCAGGTTGTTTTAATCTTTCTTCATAGTGTGAGTGAGTTAATGCAAACACCTTTTGAGTAAAATTGTGTCTCTATGCACACTTGGGAACACTTATGTGTGTATACAATTTCACTTTTCAAACCACAGAAAATGCCTAGAAATCAACATTAATCTTTTTTGTTTTCCTCTCCAAGATAGAATTTATATTAAATGTGCTCAAAATTATTTTTATCTTTTTGTTGCTGTGTATGGTAGCATGTGTACACATATTGTTTGTTTATTAAGTTTTGGAGGAAGGTGAAGGAGAATGGAAGCAATGTTCGGAAATGATGGGGACAAACTCAAATTTAGCAGAAAGATGGGTATTCCAGAGGGACCTTGATATAATACCCAGAATGTAGTTAAATATCCCAGAAACTCTATAGCCAGATTGTGCCTTGGAAACATTATTCACCATTCTGTCTCAGAAGAATCACTTAGAAATGAAAATAATGAGAGTAAGGCTAATAACAATAGAAAATTTTTCTAGACAGCTAAATCTGAGCCAAGCATTCTGCTTTTCACATTCTTTGGGTGAACTCATTTGCTAATAGTAATTACCATTTCCCTTGTTTCACAGAGCATGATCTCTGATGGAGGTTAGGTAGCATGCCCAAGGTCTCAGAGCAGCTAGCAAGTGGTAAATCCTATGTGAAACTTACAGTGTTATTGTGATGACAGGTAAAAGAATGTATGTAAAATGGATGGACCTAGGGGACAAAGTTAGGTATTTAAAATTGGGTACAGAAACATGAGTAAAAAAAAATACTCTAAGGTAATATGAGATAAACTTGTGGAATAATAAGCAGAAATTGATAAGTAATAGATCATGCATATAAGGTCTATTTTTAATGCTGATTTATCGAGGTGAATTGAGTTCAATACTGGTCATATTACATATAAACATAAAAGACAGTGATGGCCAGTGATAGTGGATGGATTCTATAGACATCCTTACAACTCTATTAGTCCTTAGTCCTATTGCCACTGAGAGGGTAGGTTTATAATAAAATGCAAAGAGAACTATGCAAAATAGTGAAAAAGCTCACTGCCTCAACCATGTGCATTTTAGTTTCAATGCAAGATGATAATTAGTTGCTTTTGAACTTGGATTTCCCTTATGGGTGATCTCAGTTGCAGGTCCCATGTCCCAAATGTGTGTCTAACAATTAGTCAGGGCTGATACCCTGTGCTTCTTCCAAAATGCTGCAATTGAACATCTGTTGTGATGGCTTCCATTAAGGGGGAGCTGAGTTTTACTCTATTACATTCTAGTTTAGGAGGTGGCAAATGTGTGTGGACATATTACCATGACCTATAATTGGATCAGCAATTTGTTGGGCTCAGATGTGGAAGACAGAACCTTTTAAAGACCTGGGAAGATGGAAACAGCTTGTCAGAAAATTTGCATGTCTCTCAGAGATTCCTTTGCTTTAAGTAGATAAGTTGTGTCCTTTGGAAATCCTTGTCTGTGGCCCTGTGATCTTAGCTGGTACAACTGTAGCAGCTGTGAAAAATGAAAGAACACCAGTTGTCTCTTGGGATGTTTGAAATGTGAGAAAAAGAAAAAATGAAAACTAACATTCAAACGCCAGTTGGTGGAGAGAAAAAAAAATTCCTCAGGGGTTTAAGAATAATAGTTAAGAGACTT
Organism: Spermophilus citellus; assembly: GCF_964194105.1. Taxonomy (NCBI): domain Eukaryota; kingdom Metazoa; phylum Chordata; class Mammalia; order Rodentia; family Sciuridae; genus Spermophilus; species Spermophilus citellus. The sequence goes on from NC_138182.1 coordinate 132,069,835, forward strand.
AAATCATCAAAGTTTAAAACCAGGGGGCTGGGGATGTGGCTCAAGCGGTAGCGCGCTCGCCTGGCATGCGTGCGGCCCGGGTTCGATCCTCAGCACCACATACCAACAAAGATGTTGTGTCCGCCGAGAACTAAAAAATAAATATTAAAATTTCTCTCTCTCTCTCTCTCTCTCCTCTCTCACTCTCTCTTTAAAAAAAAAAAAAAAAAAAAAAAAAAAAAAAAAAAGTTTAAAACCAGGTAGGAAGCATAAAGAAGTGAAAACTTGGGCTGGGGTTGGGGCTGGGTGTTAGAACATTCACCTGGCGTGCCTGAGGCTCTGAGTTCAATCCTCAGCATCACATAAAAATAAAACAAAGGTATTGTGTCTACCTACAATTAAAATACACACACACACATACTCACAAACAAACACACACACACATAAAGAAGTGAATCCATGAACACACACATTCTATACTAAAGATACAATGCCTGAATCACTTTATAGAGAAGTGATGACTTGGTTTCTGACACCCCTGCAAATTACAAATTAACTAAAAGAATTGAAAACCACATGACATCTCACCACAGAGAGATACCACCATTGATATTTAGGTATATTGTCTTTTGCAGTCTTTTTCTTAATATAATCTGTATATTTTCAAATTTAAGTCATGTCATGCACATTAATTTTCAGCATTTAAAAATTAATATGTAATAATTTATATTATTAACATATCTAGAAAATCTAGCATGTTGATAATTTCACAATATTATTTTTATTCCTGTCTATGTTTCATTGTGTATTTGTACTATATTTAATTTATTTAGTTGCATATTAAAGATTCAACTCTTCACTGGATTTGAGTTGAGTTCTGAGTATCAGGAGATCTAACCACTCTTGAAGACAAAGCTTTTCAGTCAATTGTGAAGACAAGGCTCATAAAGGCTTCAGGAGTTTGAAGTATTTGAAAAGCAGAAAAGATCAGTGTGGATGGGCTTAGCTTTTTGATGTGAAGAAGTCGGAGGGAGAACAGAAGGTGAGATCAAAGAAATAGTTGGGGTCCTGATCATGTAAGACCATCATAGTAGGTTTGGATTTTATTCTGAGTGTAAGCAAAAGCTTTTGAATTATTTCATTTAAGGAAGACATGTGATCTGTCTGCTTTTACATTTTGACTACCCTTTAGAGGGCAAGGGTGAGACAGGAGACAGTACCAATGGCATTATCATAGCTCACACATAATAGGGCCTTATAACAGATTGTTAGTATTGAAGACAGATGTAAGAAATTTGTGACAATATTTAGAGGGAAAGCTGTGAACACTTACTACTTAATTATTTTCTAAAAATATCACTAGATGAGAAAATTGGAACAAAAATCATGCACATCTTAGAGATATCTGCACGTGTTCTCAAGAACAGGCGATTATAGTTCCTTCCATTTACCAGAAAGTGTGCTAAATATTGACTGTGTACAAATGAGTAAGATGCAATCTTTACTCTCAAGGAGGTCACAGTCTATGATGCCTCATGGCTGTCACCAAAATACCTGAAAGGAACAACTTCGAGGAGAAAAGACTTATTTATTGACTTTTATGGTTTCAGAGGATTCACCCCATTGTTGGCCAGTGCTAAGGCAGAGACGTCCTGGCAGCAGGGTTTATGGGGACAAAAAGCTGTCAGCCCAGGGCAGCTGGGAAGCAAAGAATAAGTCAGACAGGAAGGGGCTAGGGACAGGCCCCCAGTGGCCTTTTTCTCCATCCATGCCCCACCTTCCTACAGTTACCATCTAGTACATTCAAAGTATTAACCTATCAAATGGATTAATCCACTTATGAGGTTATAGCCTCACAATCCAGTCCTTTCATCTCTGAAACACGCTGCATGAGGAACCGTGCTTTCAACTCATGAGTTTTATGTGGGGAGATACCAGTTCCAAATCAAAATATTCTATAAAGTTAGTTTTTATTAGAGAATTATTTAGGTGATAATTTATGTATCAAATGTCATGTCTTTGTCCTATACAAGGAAAAAGATCATAAGATTTTACATATAAAAGTAGTCTGACATCCTAATCTTTGAAAGTAAGTCATTTTGTGTCACACTTATTAAAAAAAAATTGAAATACTGATTAGAAAAACTGAAAGACTTTTCTAAACATCCCCCAAATTGAATTATGTCCTGTGTGATAAATGTGCATGTTGAACAAACATTGGGCTTGATTCACATGAAACTGGTGTTGCATTTAAATTAAACATGTATTAGTACTTCTTAAATCACAGGTTTTTTTACTGCCTTGAAAATATTAGCCCTGACTTAGAAAAATCAAGGGCTCAAATTCTCAGCTCAGAAACTCAGTTTTGATAAACCACTAGAAAAGGAATAAAGGATAATATATTAGAAACCACTATTCTTTCAGCCAGGGGTGATTAAGAGCAAGTTAATTTTTTTTTCTAAATTATAAAAGCTTTAAAGCAAATTGGAATTTCTCTGGGAACATCTAATGTTAGAAGAACTCAATAAGCAAGACTAATCACCAAAGTTCAAGATTTTAGCCCAGTAATAGTCATTTTCAAAGCTTGGGAAATGGAGCTATAATAAGAAAATTAAACATCCCATACCTTATCACTGATGGAAACAAGATTTAACAACTGGTTATTAAAAATAAAATGTTATGTGTCTTTTCATCTTTAAATAGCAGACCAAACATATGTGGAAACAACTCTTTACTCTGATGTCTTTCCCAGATAGAGAAATGTTAGCGAAAAAAACAACAATGATGTTGAGAGTTTTTTTTCCCATATCCATAGTTTTTGGACAAAGGAAGGAAAAGGTCCTTAGATTAGAAATGCTTAGGTGCCTAGAGAAGAAGAAAACATGTGGGAAAGCCACAGAGATAAAGGAGGGACAAGGTGAAAGTCAAAACTTGAAGGGTGAGTAGTGATTCAGGTCCATGTGGATACAGGCTACCCATCTGCAGCCTGCAGGATCGAGACTAGAAGATACCACACTTGACCTCCAGAAAGCAAGTCCTGAGCTGGAAGTGGTCAGGGCAATGCCACAGGTAGGGAAATTATTAGATAAATGGAAAGTGATCTGCAAGGAGCTACTTCTCACTATTTAATGGTAGAACACCTTCAGGCATTTATGTTGGTGTTTGCTTACTAATTTGTCACACTGGTCAACTGAGTGAAAACATTGGTTCAGTATGGATGACAAAGAGAATTAGAAACTTAGATGAAAAAAAAAACCCACTGTGAATATAGACATAAGCCTAATAACGTCATCATTTACATTAGTCCTAAAATACCTACCCAGGTTATTTATTAATCACGAAGGAATCATAACTTCAAGGTGGAGAAGCCTGGCAGATACTACCTTAACCACTGTACAAGATGATATCACCAAAAATAAGACATACGGAGAGTATTTATTCCTAATATGGTGCGGATGACATTGTCAAGGTGACATTCTGGCCCAAACTGAAAAAAATCTCAACCTAATCATAAGGACACATCAGATAAATCCAAACTGGAAAACATTCTAGCACATAACACTGCTATTCTTCAAAAGTACTGACATCAGAAACAAGGAAAGACTGAGGAACTGTCACAGGTTCCAGCAGCTAGGAACTAAGGTCAAGTTTGGATTGTGGTTGCATCTTGGAACAGAAAAGGACATTAGTGCAAAAGGTGTGCTATTTTTAATAAGCTTTGTACTTTAGCTAATAATAACAAAATGGTAAGTAAAAAAAAATAAGAAAATGAACTTTCTAATTTGATATTGTCTTGTGATCATAGAAAATTTTAATTTTTGATGAAGTTTTGTAAAAAAGTACTAAAGAGAAATTCTGTACTAATTTTGCTCTGAACTATAAAATAAATTAAATGGAAAGAGTTTTGAAATACAATAACAAAACAGCAGAATTTAGTGTGTGTGTATGTGTCTCCAAATATCCAAATTTCCAGTAATAGCTGCTGTTTTCCCAGGTAGGAAAAAAATGACAAAAAAAACATGAATTGGCAATTTAAAAATATTTTAATAAAGTTAAAAGAGGTTAGAAAAAATACAGAAAGAGAAAAACACACACAAAAATTGTTTCACTATTTATTTTCTAGAATTCTAAGCCAAATAGACAGGAAAGTTTAAAATCTTGGTATAAGGAAAAGAAAATTACAAAGACAGCAAAACAAAAATAAAAATGAAAATAGATTCAGATGTTAAGAAGATTTTTGCATGAGAGCATGATTGGAATGTGAGTTCAGCAGAGCCTTACATAGAACAGACTGATTTTATTCCTAGAAGTGGCCTCTGAAGCTGCTAGGTCCACGGGCTTCATTGCACACAGTGGAATCTGAGAGTCTATGACCATTTGGGGTGGTCTGGTCAGGCCCTGTGGGAGGCTGTGGGACACCCTTCCCCTGTGCGTGGAAGAAACTTACTTTATGCATATGCCTGTTCTCCCCACCCCATGTTTCCAACCAACCCTTGTTTTTTCAAATTCCTAAGTTCATTAGATATAGTTTTTCTTTAGAGTTGGAAACATGCTGTGACTCCAAAGGATTCACTCAAGGTCATTCTGAAGGGAGGTGGGACTATTGGGATAGGGACTTGGATGTGTCTGACCCAAGACATACTTTTAAAAAGCCCTTACCTGAGTTTCAACAAATGCATAACATCCTGTAACCACTGCAGCTAGGAGATGCAAAACAGTGCTGTCGCCCACATCATTTCCTCCTGCTCATCATTTGAAGTCAGCCTCCTTACCCAGCTGTTCTTTGCCTATACAGTTTTTCCTTTTCCAGAATGTCATACAGATGGCATCCTATAGTGCATATCCTTTTGATCCTGTCTTCTTTCACTTAAAATTCTACATTTGTAAGCCATTGATGTTGTTTCATATTTTAATATTTTTTTTCTTTTTCATTGCTGAGTAATATTCTGTGTTGTGGATGTATTATGTTTTGTTTATTCCTTCATCTTCTGAGGAATGGTCAGGTGGCTTCTTGTTTGGACCATTGAAATGGAGCTGCTGTAATATTTGCACCCAGGAGTGGGATTCCTAGATCATAGATCAAACGTATGCTAACTTTGTAAAAATCTAACAAACTGTTTCCTAAGTGGCTGGTAGTTTTGTATTTCTGCTTGTAATGTGGAGGCTTTCTTTCAGTGGCTGTGCATTTCAGCACTTGGAACTTCCCGTTGTTTTTCATGTTTTTACTTGAACTTTTCTAATGGTAGCAGGATCTCTTTATGTTATTTTGTTTGCTTGTTTGCATTTGTTTTTTCTTTTGTACCAGAGATTGAACCATGGAGTGCTTAACCACTCAGCCATATTCCCAGACCTTTTAACTTTTTATTTGAGACAGGGTCTCCCTAAGTTGCTTAGGGCCTTGCTAAGTTGCTGGCCCTGTGTTTGACCTTGGGATCCTCCTGTTTTAGCCTCCCAAGCTGCTGGGATTATAGGCATGCACCACCCCACCAGGCTCTCTTTATGATTTTTAATTTGTTTTTTCATAATTACTCATGATGTTTAACATGATTTCATAAGCTTAGCATTTGTATGCCTTTTTTTCTGGAAAAGTCATATACTTTATTTTACTTTTTAAAATTTTTTATTTGTTTTAATTAGTGATACATGAAAGTAGAATGCTTTTATACACTTTGATATATATAGATGGTATATAATTTCTCATTTTTCTGAGTGTACATGTTGCAGAATCATATTGGTCATGCAGTCACATATATACATACAGTAATAATGTCTGTTTCATTCTATCTTTCCTATGCCCACATCCCCTCCCCTTCCCCCTCATCAATTCCCTCTGCCTAATCTAGGGTAACACTATTCTTCCCTAGTGCCCCCTGCCTTATTGTGAATTAGCATCCACATATTAGAGAAAACATTCTGCATTTTCTTTTGCTAAGTGTTGCTCATATCTTTTGTATATTTCTTATTGGCTTGTTTGATGAGTTTTCAGGATTCTCTATTCCTTTATGTTGTCACATATGTGGGCAGTCAATATTTTATCCCAGTCTGTGGTTTGTATTTGTACTCTCTTCATTCTGTTTTTCATGCAGCAATTTTTTTTAGATTTATTGAGATTCAGTTGATGAATTTTTTGTTTTGTTTTATCGGTTGTTCTTTTGGATTTGCATCAGAGAAGTCTTTGTCCAACTCAAGTTCACTAAGAATTTCTTCTGTTTCATTTCAAGGTCTTGTAATTTTACTTATTTTTTGCTTCAATCTATGATGGATTTACATGATATGAACTCCACATCAAGCTACTATGTCTATTTGCACATAGATGTTCCAGTTAACCTAATTCATTTGTTGAAAGCATTAGACATTCTACAGTCTGTACCTCTGACACAAACCAAGTGAACATACTGGTGTAGGGGTTTGTTTTTAGACTCTCCTGTTTCATCAGTCTGTGTTTCTATCAATGCTACTACTCTGTCTTAATCTAGCATAGGAGTAACTCTTACAATCAAAGTCAATCCTTCAAACTGGATCTTCCCTTTTAGCATCATTTTCGCTGTTCTTCTTCCTTTGTTTTCCACATAAACGTTAGAACCTTTTTGTCAATATGTCCAAAAAAAATCTGCTAGGTAGTATCTAGCTAGGGACTGAGTTTCATCTCTGGGTCAATTCAGAGAGAACTGGCATCTTACTGTTCACTCTGTGAATCCAGAAACATGCTATATCTCTACACGTAGGCATGGATGCTTTTGACTCTGTGTACGTGCATGTGCATTTTACTTTAAGTAGATAACAGAAATAGAAGAAAAATAAAACAAATATGAATCTACTATCTGTGATGGTCTTTCTTCTCCTTGTGCTGCCCTCTACCATATGCTTTGCAGAGTTCACAGTTAGATGCTATTTTATTCCTTCCAGGATCAGGATTTATACTCGAAATTAGTTGGAGAAAGAGCATATAGTAGGCTTGCTCTAACTTGTTTAATGTTGAAAATCTTTTGTCTTTAGCTTTAATCATCTAAATCCCTTTCTGTTTGGAGATAACATGGATTGCAGATTCAAGAGCTTCTTCCCCTTTTGATAATGTCAGGATGTGTAATTTAAAAATAAATGAAATGGAAATTGATGTGACAGTTTGCAGAATCACCAGGGTCTGTCTGGGAGCATTTCTTAGCAGGCAGTAACTTGCTGACAAATAACAGGAGTTAGCATGTAACACAGGATCTCACAATATTACCATTTATTTAGCCCCAAAGAGAATATAATTTCATGTGTCCAAACACATCTCAGCTGATCGGTAAACTCTAGCATCTTCCAAACTAAATTCTCCTAAATCTCAACGGGATTTATTATCAGGAAGGTATAAATAGCTTTACCTTCCAATAAAAATAATAATCATATTTTCCATTTTTATCTGCAAGAATTTGAAATCCCCGAATTTATCCTCTCCAAGTATTAATTGAATTTTTAATATATGTCCTTGTAATTTGTAATGTACACACATGAAAAAAATACAACTTGCCTTTTTTTCTGTTTTCTAGCTACATAATTTGAGAATCTTCAAGTTTATATATATATATATATATATATATATATATATATATATATATAAAGCTTTTCTAGAGACTGTGGACTAAAACAGCATGCTGCAGAAAAGAAGCCCACCGTGGGATATTTGATATGCTGTTAGAATGTTAATTTATCTTTTGTTAGAATAGAAGTTTGGTCATAAATTTAAAAGGTTGCACAGGGACTTATGAATTTCTTCCAAATATGTACATTTTTGAAACCACAGAAAACATTTTACTGTTTTCACAGGGACTGTAGTTTGCTTTAAAAAACCTATTCTATGTTTATACATATCATCTTATAAGTTATGTTTTCAAATGGTGTAACTAAATTATGATTATAAATCTCAACCAAGTGTGGGGAGTGAGGACTTCATGAAGATTAAAGCATCTTACACACAGAACTGTCCAATTATGGGCAGAAGTCCAACCGGTGTGCCTTATGGGACCCTCATTGATTCATTATTTGTGCCCCAGGCATTGTGTTGCACCTGGGGTTTCGAGATGATTAAAACATCATCCTAGTTTCTTTTTTCTTGAAACCCCCAAGTAGGGCATAGTGAATTGATTTTGGACTAGAATTGTAATTATCTTTTTTCAAATGAACATTTGGTCCTTCACTTAGTGGTTCAGATGAAGGGGAGAAAGCAATTACATTGTACCCATAGGCCTCTAGTGGATAAAAATCTTACAATAAATATGCAGGTGATTCATTCATAATGTATAGCTTTTGTAGTTTATAAATTTCACTTGAGTTGTACATTTAATTCCCTTTATAATATCCTGATTAGGCCAGGCTTGCATTAAAAGCCCTGTTTATAGTTACTCTAAAAGAAATATGAAAGAAGTGATATAAATGTACACCCTAGGAAAAAAGTAGAGAAATAATAAAGTTGAAATTCCAAGGTCAGTGCTCCCTCTGTAGCATTTCATTTTCTGAAAAACGAGGAGCCCCTGCATGTTGATCCATAATCCATGGATTTAAATTCTCATGTTGTATTGACTGAGTTAATGTTGTCCAGTTAGCTAGGAAGTCAGCTAAGACTTGGTGAAAATGTCACCTCTTCAGGGAAACTCATATGGAGTAGACTGATTAGGAGTCTCTCTCTTTTTAACTCTTGCAGTTGCTACAGTAATAAATTAATTACTTTCCAAACTATTATTTTAAATTTGCATTCTGTACTGAAGTGTGAACTTCATGAGGCTGTTTCTCTTCACTGGTCCATTACCACTCTGCATCACTGGGCTCTAAACAGCAGGTCTCTGTTCTTTTCTTTACATATTCCAATCCCATGTTTCCTCGGGTCCTTTGCAGACTCTCCAGTGCTTGGGATATTCTTCTGAGAGCCAGTGGATTGGGCTCATTATCTGGTCTCAACATGCCAACTCGTTAAAGAGCTTTTTATTTACAATCCCAGTGAAGTATCTCATGTTCTCCTTTCTTTGCATAGTAGAATGGATCATTATTTGACATTATTTTATCATTTTTCTATGCTTTATTTAAAACTTCCCTGAGAACCTGCATTTAACCTTTTAAAAAAAAAATAAAAACACTTTTACCCCATTTCCTCCATGATACCTGTCACATCATACTTACAAATAACACATTTGTTGAATGAATGAATATATGAAACCTTAGGTCTGATATGCTCATTAATTCTTTTAGAAGACAAGAAAACAAGTACATGGCTATTTTTAAAAAAATATATCATGACCCTCCTACAATAGTCCTGTATACTACACTTTCAAAAATGCAAATTAATTATCAAGTATTTATGTCTTAGTATCTTTCCTCCTGGGAAATATATTATAAACTTCCTATGGATATATTCTCTTCCCTCCTCCTGTATTTAAAGCCCCTACCAAAGTGCATGTATGGCACATAGTGGTTGTCTAGGAAGAATGCATTTAATAAAATATATTTGTGTACTTATCTAGGGGTAGTTTATGGTGTTTGGCCATATGTATTTTTTTCTCAGTAACAATGAGGTGCTTGTCTATGCAACGAGTCTGTTTTGGTAACAAATAAAAACTTTTCTTCTCATATCCACAGGATTATACCTTGACAATGTACTTTCAGCAAGCCTGGAGAGATAAGAGGCTGTCCTATAATGTAATACCTTTAAACTTGACTTTGGACAACAGAGTGGCAGATCAGCTCTGGGTGCCTGATACCTACTTCCTGAACGATAAGAAGTCATTTGTTCATGGAGTGACTGTCAAAAACCGCATGATCCGCCTGCATCCAGATGGCACAGTGCTTTATGGCCTCAGGTCTGTAGTATCCATTTTAATATTTAACTTTTCCTGAACAAAATAATTATTGATTTTTGTAACAGAAGAGTAATGTGATGTTTTCTTTACTCTGCCTGCAATTTTGCTGATAAAAAGTTAAACCTCCTATCCAGTAAATATCTGAGAGCTTAGGATAGCATGTTTACAAAGGGACTTAGCGCCAGCTAAGACTAAGTTGTTTTTTTTTTTTTTCTGAATTATCTTCCAAAATCAGCTGCTGATCCTAAAGCTGCTTTCTTTAAGGAATAGGGATAAACAATATCAAAATAACAGAGATGCAAGGTTTCTTAAGAATGGAAAAAAAAATCATGGATGCTGAATGTTTGTGTTTGAATGTGGCAGATGCTCTGTTTTGTAAATTGCTCCTGAGCTGCCTGAACTGGGTCATGGTCCTCTGATGACAGGAAGGCTTAGTGTGCCCTCGCACCCTCCAAGGAGCATTCTGACCTGAAAATAAACAAAGTAGTTGTCTTATGCTTATTAATAGGATATTCATACTCTTAAAGGTACCTCCCTGTCAGAAAAGAATTGTGATGCTATGCTATGTGGATGAGGATCATTTTAAATTAGGCAGTTTCTACTTTTAAAATTTTATTTTGTATTAAAAGGAATATATGACTTCCCGGGGAAAATGAAGAAAATACACACACACACACACACACACACACACACACACACACATTTCTGAGAATAATACAATGCAAAGAATTTCTTTTCATTAGAGTTCACATCTACTCACCTGGCCTTTGATTGCATTTGATCGACAATTGATACAGATCTTAGTCTGGACATAGTGCAGTGGTGGGAATAAGTCACTGTTGCTAATAAAATAACATTCATCAAGGATGTATTATAGTGGAAGATATTACAAATTTTAACATTTTAAGTAACCTCTGATCTATTCTATTTTATGGAATGGTGATAATAGTAATAATAATAGTATTATCCATTGATTGAACACTAGAGTTAAGTGTTGAGCTAAGTGTTTCCCATGCATTATCATACAGTAGTCTCCCCCTTATCTACAGTTTGACTTTCTCCCATTTCAACTGTGTGGTCTGAAAATATATAAAAATTCCAGAAATAAACTACATGTTTAAATTTGCACTATTCTGAGTTACATGATAAAATCTTAGTTGCCATCTGGCTCTCTCTCACCTGGGATGTGAATCATCTTTTTGTTCAGTGTTTCCTTGCAGTATATACTACCCAACTATTAGTCACTTAGTAACTGTCTTGGTAATCATGTCCTATCAAAGTATTGCAGTGCTTGCATTCAAATAACCCTTATTTTTCTTAATATGGTCCTAAATTGCCAGTTCACATATGCCACTTTGGCAGTTCACATGTGCCGAAGAGAAGTTGTAAAATGCTCCCTTTAAGTGAAAAGGTGAATGTTTTTGAGTTACAAGGAATGAAAAAACATCATACACTTAATTTGCTAAGATCCATAATAAGGAATGTATCTTTTAAGTATAAAATTGTGAAGAAGGAAAAATATTTCTGTGCTAGTTTGCTCTCCCACCTCAAAATGTAAAAGTTATAGCCACAGTAAGTGATAAGTGCTTAGTTAAGATGGAAAAAGCATTAAAGTTGTGGGTGGAAGACATGTCAAGAAAATGTGTTCCCATTGACAATAGTATCTTCTGCTAAAAAGAACTGAGCCTAAGAAGACTTTGACACAGGATCCCTAGAAACCATTGACACCAAACCATTTACTGCAAGAAAAGGATGGTCACACCAATTCAGAAATAGGTTTAAACTGAAAAAATATAAAATTTACTGGGAAGGCTGCATCTGCTGATGCAGAAGCTGCTGTCACATTTCTGGCAGAATTGAAGAAGCTGATTAAGGACAAAGAATCGCATCCAAAGTACATCTTCAAATTCAGTGAAACTGAGCTCTTTTGAACTAAGATATGCAATAGAACCCACATTCAAAGAAAAAAAAAACAAAGGAAAAGAGGGCGTGAAGTATGGAAGGGCAGGTTGTCAACTCAGGTACTGTGAGGCAATAGGGCATGTGAGAAAGTCAGGCATAGGATGCAGAGTAGAGAATACACATGCACTTGAAACAAAAATGAGTTTTCTGCCCATGTTCTGGCAACATAATCAGAGAGAGTGGGCAACAGCCATCCTGTTTATGAAAAAGTTCTTCTAGTGCTTCATCTCAGAAGTGAGAAAATACTTGGAAGAGGGAAAGTTGGAATCTGAAGTCCTATTAATAGTAGACAGTGTCCCTGGCCATCTCGAATCTGCTTACTATGTAAATCAAAATGCCCACATTCTATGTTTACCCCCAAATATAATCTCATTGCTTTAGATCCTTGTCCAGAGCATTGTTCAGTTTGTCAAGGCCACATATATCCACCTGGAATTTGATTGCATTAGGTCAGCAGATGATATAGACCTTAATCTGGATATAATACAGCAATGGTAATAATTCACTATTGCTGATGAAATAATATCCATCAAAAATTCCAATGATGAGTTGAAACAAGACATTGTCAATATCCTTGCGAGTAACTTAAAGAGTGAGGTAATAAATTATGGTAAAGTCTTCCCAGGGAATGATGGAAAAGTTAAGAAAATCATTTCCAGGACAAGGCAAGTAGGTGGAGAAGGATTTGCCAACACACTTGGTGAAAAAGTGGAACAACATATGGAAGGCCATCAAGAAGTGTTAACAGATGAGGAATTTTAAGAACTCAATGAGTCTCCCATAGAGACAGAATAAGATGAAGAAGAAAAACCTGAAGCAGAACCAGCAGTGTGGGCATTCCTAAAATTTGCTGAAGGATTTCTAATTATGCAGACATTAAGGTACTATGGAATGTGATCCTCAGATGGAACACAGCATTAAAGTTACCCATGTGATCACTGAAGGATTACAACCTCCGCAGCAGCAATGCGTTGATGAGTTCAAAAGGAAGACCAGTAACTTCTGGTTATGATGTTCTTCCAAAATTTTTTCTGCAATCAGCTACCAAAGATCACTAACCACTGACATTACCTCATCCTGACATCCACCCATCAATATTGTCATGGCTCTGTGATCCGAGATCACCCGCAGCAGATGATCCTCCTCCTGACACAGCGTCAGAAGGTCCATGGTCACCTAATGCTGCATCACAATGCCCTTGCCGGTCACTTCTCTGCATCTCCTCTGGCTGGCTTTGCATCACCTCACATCATCGCATAAGAAGGTGAGTGCAATAAGAAAATATAAAAGAGAGCACATTCCATTTGCATAAACTCAAGTACTGCGTGGTTATAATTGTTCTATTTTATTATCAGGCACTGTTATTAATCTCTTACTATGCTTTGCTTTATAAATAAAACTGTACCATGGGTGTTTATGCATAGGAAAAAGCATAGTATACATAGGGTTTGATACCCCCGCTCCATGGCGTTAGGCATCCACTGGAGATCTTGGAAAACATCCCTCCCAAGGATAAGGGGGAGCTACTGTATTAATCCTTATAATAGCCCCACATATTAGGAACTGTTATGAGTTTACATTCAAATGAACAAACAGAAGATGTTGAAACTTGCCCAAGAACACACACACAAAAAAAATAAAAATCATTGGAGATGGAATTTGAACTCTGTTCCAGTTTCAAAACCAGAGCCCAGTGCTACACAGGGATACCTCTACTTCAATATTTTTCTTACCTGTTTTATCTCATTTTTATTTTCTGCTTGACTCATGTGTGACTATAGACCCTGAGATTCAGATTCTGTTTATCGTGGTTGTAGAGAGAGGCATTTAGCTGTCAAGCGAGGGAGAAAAAAAAAAAAAGGAAGGACATAGAGGGAGCCCTGGAGGCAAAATAATGGATTAGACACCCACACTGCTCACGTACATGCTTCTTTAGGAAGGAAGAAAAACAGAGAGAAAATACACTGAACATTGTCTGAAAAAATTCCACCACAGTGGTGACTTTAAAAATCACTAATGGAAATAATTGTGTTCAGCAGATACATTTTGCTAAACATATATCTTGAAGTCAACCACGTAACACAGGCAATCACAAAGACCTTAATGAATGAGCGGCCGTGTGGACCATGGAAAACATGGAAAGGTTGTAGCTCCCACTTCTTAAAAGTTAAGCATAGAGAGAAGTAGGGATCTGGAAGAAGGCAGAGGAGAGACAGAAATAATAAGCTGGCCATTGGTCAGGGAACAGTGGGAGGGAGGACTGCTAATGGCAAGCAGTGGCCATGCATCGGACTCGGTGATGGATATACTTTTCCCATCAAATCATCTCATCTTCAAAGAATTCATGCAGAAATCATCCTGAGCTCTTACTCTTTCCCCTCAATACTCACCTGTAGGATAGAGATCTGTTGTATTTTCTTTTTAAATCCAGTACTGATACTGGCTGTGGGCGCATATAACCTGTGTTCCAAGCAGCTTGGGAGCCTGAGGCAGGAGGATCATGAGTTCAAAGCCAGCCTCAGCAACATAGTGAGGCACTAAGCAACTCAGTAGGAAACCATCTCTAAATAAAATATTTAAAAAGAACTGTGGGAGGGACTGGGGTAGTGGCTCAGCTGTAGAGTGCTCACCTAGTGCGACCGACTCCCTGGGTTTGATCCTTAGCACCACATAAAAATAAATAAATTTAAAAAACAAAGGTATTGTGTCCAACTACAACAAAGAATAAATAAATAAATATTTTTTTAAAAAAGGGAGCGGCAGGGGATGTGGCTCAGTGGTTAAGTGCCCCTGGACTCAATCCCCAATATCAATAATAATAATAATAATAATAATAATAACAACAATATGAATAACAAATCCAGTACTGACAAAGCACCTACATGTAAACAGCAACTCAGTGAATATTGGAAATGAATTTGTGAATGTGTACATATGTAGTTGAGTGTACAGGAAAATCGGCAATTAGAATACCTTCAGATTTGAGAGACAAGGAATACCAGTACAGATGATGTATTGACTTCTTTGCATTGTCACTAGTCATACCAAAAACAAAAAAAGGGACTACTCCATTATTCATTTGTACCATTAAGACCAAATGGATACCATTTCTGTGCTTTGAACATTTGATGGTAGGAAATTGTCATTCTCCCATCCCCACTTCCCAAAAAGGGCTGCTAGATCAAACATGCAGATTCCTGAAAGCATTTGACATGCACAGAGCATCCTCACAAATTGTGATTGTTTTCTCAATTGTATTGTTAATTCAGAAAATTAATTTTTAAAACATTATGAATGTACCATTTCATTTTTTATGGATAAATAGTAGAACATTTTATTTCAACTAAAAATGTCCACTGACAGGGTTGATTCGCAGATGCTCAGATCCTCCTCCTGCTCATCCACCCACAATTTTGTCATTTTTTTATTGCTAACAGTCTAACAGAAAATTTATCTTGTGTCAGTATTCAATAATGGCTGTATTGAAAAAACACTTAAAACATCAATATCAGAGGGTAGTCCTCAATGAAGGATTTAACAAATACTCATCACTCTGTGAGAACTATGCATGCATTATCTCATTTAATGTTAACTTTAGGTCTACAAAGTAGATGGTACTAGTTTCTCCATATTACATGAAGAAATGATGTCATGTATAAGATTACACTGCCACTATGCTTGGGGTCATAGCCATCTGAATGCTGAATGCAGAGGTATTACTCTTCATCGCTCTGTCCTATTCTTCACATGATGGTAAGATGGAAATAAATAGTAGGAATCACCTGAACATACCTGGCAGAAAATTAAAAAGAAGTTAAGAAAAGCTCTTTTTTTTCCATTGGCTCTATAGATACAGACTTTATTCTTGATTAATCAAATAAGATCCAAAATAACAAGTGCATTTTTACGTCTTGAGTTGAAGTGTTTATGTCTTCAGTTCAAGTTTACTAAAAGATGATTCCGGGTGTGTAGATTCCTAGGGCACTGGTAAGAACATTGTGAAGAACTTGATGTTGGTGAGTTCATCAGCCTGACTAAAGCAAACTGCAAGGGAGTCATCCAGACCTGGACAGGGAGGCTGAGATAGGTAGAGCTTTAAATACCAAGACGATGAACAAGGAATAACAAGGCCTTCGAGCTGAATGCCAGGTAAGTTCAAGGCATAAGCTAAGAGTATAAACTCCCCACACCTTGAGACTTGGGAAGGCTGGAAGGAGGAGGGACAGACACTCATTCACAGGATCTGAGTGAGCTTCTTTCATAGGTTTTTCTTTGGTGAAATGTTCAGGCATTAAAACACAGTAAAGAGAGAGAAAGCCATATGGCAAAATGTAATGCTTGTTGAATTCAGTGATGGCTATGTAGGTGTTCATTGTGTCATTCTTTCTACTTGTCTGTATGTCTGAAAAAGTTCATAACAAAATTTGGAAAAGGAGACAGTTATGCTTCAGATGTCAATAGTCCTTTAGTTCTGTTATCTAGGAAACAGGACTCATAATTTAAGAGATCTGTAGTCAAGTAATGTTCTTTCTGACCTTTTGGAGGTGGAGAATCATCTAAGAACAGGAGGAGCTGTATTTACAGAAAGGCCATCTCATTTCAGTGTATGTGTGGCTCAGTGGGTGGCATCCATGACCACAGATGGCCAGGCTAAGCTACCATCCAAACAGCAAGGTCAAAGCTCTCCAGCTAATACTTGGCTAACTTCCTTGTGAAATTCTCCCACAAGAGCATGCCCATTGCTTCTGACTGCATCCAGCAAGAGTGCCAAGTCTACTCATGGTGATGCATTGTGTTTGGTTAGCATGGGTTTTGAGCATAGCACACTAACTTCTCTGCAGCAAGCCCTCATCAAGGTACCACGGCTGTTGGAAGTTCAAACTGAGGACTGAGACTTAGAAATAGGAAAAATATATTAGATCTTCCTGTTATAGGCTATTTTCTGATCCTGATTAGATCTCTGTTCGTTTCCCCTTCTCCAAAAGCTTAGATGTGCAGCTTCCTTTCCGTTTTCCCATTGTTCATCAGGTTGATAATAATTTCAGACTCAGGGAACAGAGTCCTAATACTACAGGGGTGGATAAGTGGACACACCTGTGCACATCAACCAGTTTCTGAACCGAGCACTGTTTAATAGAGCTTGGGCTTTAATTCCGTCTTTGGTCTCTCACTTCTTGCTGAACCTTGATTTGATTCTCCAGGGGCGAATTTGGTGATATAAATTTTGTTATAACTCATCATTTTTGTATCAAGGATCCATGAATGTAAAAGAATGCACCAAAACATCAGAATAGAAAATGAAATGCTTTATGAAGTAGCACACTAACAGGTGGATAGTGAGTGTTTAATGTTACTTGATATTACTGAATCAGTGAATGGAGAGATGGGTAGAAAATTTTAGTTTTACCCGTTATTTTTTTCATTATTTTGTGAAGGAAGACAGGAGGTCTTTTGTCTAGAACCAGGACACAATGCCTGCCTCGTCTAGAATTAGAAGGAGCTAGTGAAGAGAACTTGGAGGACTGTCAGGTGTGTTGAGGACACAGATGTACTGGAGCCAGGGATCTCCAGCCATTGCATGTGGTTGCTTGAGCTCAGCAGTAAGCAGTAGGTTCCTGGTTTAAGACCTGAGCAACTGTGACAGTCTTTAAAAGCTGTCCTGTGGCCCATTTGAAGCTCGTGGTCAGTAGCTTTCATTTACTCAAGCATTGCATGATTCTTTTTAAACCAAACCTTTCCTTTCCTTCTCTTCATGTCTTATCACTCCTCCATTTTTCTCAACTTTATTTAAAGGGCTATGGTAAATAGTTATAAACAATGTTTTTCCCCCCTATCAGAAAATTGTAGTTTGTGGCTGAAAAATAGTGAAATCTTTGAATATAATCCCACCATCTTATTCCTTTCTGGCTGTTGTGGCAAAATGCCATAAAAGGGTGCCTTATAACTTCAGAAAAGTCACAGTTATGGAGTCTATAAGTGCAGAAAGAAGGTACGGTAGCATCTGAGGTTATGTTTGAGGAGGCCATGTTCCGGGCTCCTGAGGACACCCTCTCTTGTGTCCTCACCTAGGGAGAGTCAGGCAGCTGTGTCCTCACCCAGTGGAGACACTTTTATAAGGAACTTGATGGCATTGATGATAGCCGTGCCCTCAGGGTCTAACCACCTCTAAAGGCCTCACCTCCTCGTACCCTCACTTTCTGATTAGGGTCAACTCATGAATCAGAAGGAAATGAATATTCAGACCATAAATAAACACGCACCCTTCCTAGCTGCAGCTAAAGCCCAATGACTCCACTTTGATAATAAAATAAAATACTCTTATATTTTACTATACTCTTTAGAGATTTTAATCAAGAGATATGGCCAGGTAGAAGAAGAATGTTTCTGTGGCAGTAACCAAGCTGCAGAACTGTCAATGAAAGACTTTTTAATTGAGTAGGCATAAGAATTCATAGCTAATTATATACCAGATAGTCCAAAGAGATTGAAGTAGCTTCTATTCCAAAATAATATTGACCCAATCAGGTAAACAATAACAGAAAATACAGAATTTTTAAAAAATATTTTTAGTTGTAGATGGACAGAGAACTCTATTTTATTTAATTATTTATTTTTATGTGGTGCTGAGGATCAAGCCCAGTGCCTCATGCATGCTAGGCAAGAGCTCTACCACTGAGTCACAACTCCACCCCCAAAATACATAATTTTTATCCATAAACCTGGCTAAAGTATAGCAGGTAGAAACCAGTTTAATATAGTGTTGACCATTATATATGTGTGTAATTCAGATTGTTATTTATTTATAATATACACATGTTAAAAGTAAATATATCATATATAAGATTTCAAAACTAATGAATAATTATATTATTCAGGGAATTAGAGTCTAATACACTAGTCTGAAAATTAGTAATTCATCTAATTATTTACTTAAATGATTTATAAATGTTTATTCTACCTCCTAAAACCTATAACTATGTGATTTTGCTAATACAAGGCAAATATCTTTTTAGAACTTCCATTTAATTATGCACATAGCAGTATTTAACATTTTTTTAGTACTCTGGCCATGGCATTTATCTTCTTGAAAAATTTTTAGTTCATTAAAAATAAAAGCAATATAATTACATTCATTTATATAAAAGAGCAGTCAACCTGAATTATCAATAAGTAACATCCTTTTGTAAACACAATAGTGGATATTTTAATAAAATCAGAATCTACAACCAAATTGGACATTATTATTTATGACAAGTAATTAACTTTTCATCATAAATATTTGTCACATTAAAAACTTCTCAAAAATAAAACACAAAGGAAACACCTATCCAATTATGAAATGACATTTATTTCTCCTTGAAAATTTAGAAAATGTGATTAAATTATGAAAAAAAAAGTCCCCTAATCCTGCCACTCAGAGGTAACTGTTACTTGTTCCTTTTCTATACACTTTCATATAGTTTTCTTCTAAAAAAGCATGTATGTGATTTTTTAAACAAAAATGAATCCTCTACGAGGCGCATTGGTGCATGCCTGTAATCCCAGCAGTTCAGGAGGCTGAGATAGGAGGAGTGCGAGTTCAAATCCAGCCTCAGCAACAGGGAGACACTAAGCAACTCAGTAAGACCCTGTCTCTAATAATAAAATACAAAATTGGACTGGGGATGTGGCTCAGTGGTTGAGTGCCCCTGAGTTCAATCTCTGGTACCCACTCCCATCCATAAAAACCCCAAACAAAAACAAAAACAAAAAAAAAGAATACTCTTCATACCATTTTGTGTTCTTATTTTTTAAAACAGTTTATGATGTATATGGTTGCCTTGTCAATAAAACCCTCCTCAATTTCATTCTTTAACCATTATAGGACATACTTAGGTTAAATTACTTCATCCAATATAGGATGTGGTTTATGGTTTTCATGTAGGGTGAAATGTGCTTGTGGTCATTGCTGTAAAATGTAGGACTATTACTTAACATGCACTTAATGTTTTAATGAGAGGCAAAGCTATTTGCAGCACAGTTTTTCATCTTTCGGTTGTGCTGTTGCAATTTGTTAAAAATGCTCTGGAGCTGCACTGTTGCTGACTTCACTAGTACAGTTCTGGAAGGAATGGCTTTCTTGCTCTCTATCATAGCTGACCCCTGTGAAAATAGCCATTTGTTTTTATGTGAGGAGGAGGGAGACCTTGACTTCACATGCATGCCTCCCGTAGATAACACTGGATCAGAAACTTGTCACTTCTAATTAAAGTTTCACATTCTTAAAGAAAGATCCAGCAGAAAGCAGAAGGCAATTCAGCCACCTCCTGCTACGTCTGTTCTGTCATTGGGAAAATGGCAAAGGATAATGTCAGCCAGTAATGGACTTAGACAAGCAGGGTTTTATTATATTTCATCCTTTCTCTTCTCCAAAAGTTTTACCACAGGGATAACTAAGTAGCCACCCCATGCTGAAATGCAGTCTATTAAACATTAATATATCAATTTTTAACTTGGATTTCCTAATTGGCTTAATTCATTTTCATAGATCTATTCAGTGCATATATTTTGTCAGGCAGAACAAAAGAGATTTTATTAATAATATCAGTTCCTTCTGGCCAGAGTGTGACAAACAACTCTCTTCAGTTTTCCCAGCCTTCAAACAGAAGAAAAACAAAAGAAAACAAAACGAAATCTCTCTGCCTGTCCCTGTGTGGGAAAAGACTCATAAAATGGAGTGTTACAAAATACATTCTTTTTTCAAAAAGATGTTGTTCATTTTTAAAACACCTTTCTTTCCCATATTTTTTCCATAAGAGAGAATTATTTAAATTAAAAATAAAGGTATTTGGAGGTTATTTCAAACATCTTCAAGTTCATCTTCTGGTTTAAAGGGAGATTTGGAGAGTATAGCAAGTGTCCCTCCATATAGAGATACCAATAGAGCAGAGCTTAACCTCAAACTTCCAACTTCCAAGCCAGGGTTTGTTCTTGTTTTTCTTGCTTCTGCAGCTGCTGCTGCCTGTGATGTTACTCTGTTACTTAGACTTGTCATTGCCTGGCTGACATCAGCAGCAAATAGTTCAAATCCGAATCAACAGTACTAGGATCAGAAGCACACCATCCCTCAGACCTTGGAAACAGAGACAGTATGTACCTATGATTCTAGGAAATAACCTCGGGCTTTTTTTGGTTCAACATTTAGCTGGATATTTGTTTAAAAACACTTAAAAGAGGAAAAGCAAATCTGGCCACCTTCCTTCTTCCTAAATATTACGGACTCATGCTCCAGTCATCAGTGAATATCCTTTCCTATCATCTAGATGGGTCCCTCATTGTCCTAATGTCCTTTGACTTCAGAAGAAAGTTTGCTTTGATTGTGTTTTTGTCACAGAGGTGACCCACTTGCACAGCTGAAGTGGCCCTTGAAGTCCATAGGCACCAGTTCTTGTGATTTTTTTTAGGAAGAAAGTTAGACAAATCTCACAGAATAACAAGTGGAAGTTTATTAGATAGAGTGAGAGTAGAGACTTTCAGGACAGACATTGTGTAGGCCACCTTGTGGGGGAGGAGGACATGGTTCTTACAGAGTCAGGGTTTTTAAGAATTTTGGGTCCCTTGTTCTCACCTTAGTTGCTCATCTCCCCAAGTGGTTACTACCCTGTTGTTTAGCCCTCAGCAACTTTTTTGTTAAGATTGTATTGACCTAGTCCCAAGGGTAGAGACTGCCTGGTCCAGAGGGATGGGTGTGAGGTGGTCTTGAGATGCTAATTCCCTTAAGGAGTGATAATTAACTATGACAGGAGTGGTTTGGCACACTATTCCCATTTCCCAGGTGCTTGTCTGGTTTGATAAAGTTTTCTGTTACCCCCAGTCCTGTGACCTATTGGGTTCTCTTTGATGTATATGTCTGATGTCCTCCCTGTGGGTTACCGCTCTTCTTTATCCTTCCTCCTACCATTTGTTCATGGTTAAAGAAATACTTAGCATTTGTAGTGTTGAAAGTTGGCACCAAGCCCAAAAGTGTAAAGGGTACCTCTGAAGGACAAAAGAATAATCAGAGACTCCAGGGATTTTCAAGCAGGTAGGAAGTACTCCTAAGAAAGACATGATCCTCATGGTTATACAAAATACATGTATGATGATGTGAGAAAAAAAAAGGATAGGGTCATCTTAGATTGGGTAGAGAGAAGTGATGGGAGGGGAGGGAAGGGGAAGGGGGGAAAGAAAGGACAATAGAATAAAATAGACATCATTATTGCTGTGGGTATATACGTGACTGCATGACCAATGTGATTCTGAACCTGTACACTCAGAAAAATGAGAAATTATATCCCATCTGATTCAAATGTATGATATGTCTAGGTCATTGTACTGTCATGTGTAACTAATTAAAACAAAAAATTAAAAAAATAAAAAATAAATGACAATTGCGTTATTTTAACAACAACAAAAAAAGAAAGACATGAATCTCCTATTGCAGGCTGAAGAATAAGTATTGTATTGTCACTGAAATGGCAAAAAGGAGAAGCATCGAAATCCATGGAAATATGCTGTTCATAGGCTGTAAAAATGTCTGTGAATGTATAGCATTGCTACACACAGCAGTTTCAGTGGTAGAATATGCATATTCCTGATATCATTACATGTGGACCCTCAGTCACCAGAATTCTGCAAACATGAGAAGAACCTAGTTCTTCATTTTATTTTGTTTTGTTTTATTTTATTATAAGCAAAGTGTTTCCTAGTGGATGTTTAAAATTTTGCTATTATGAATAATAGCAAATAATGCCTTCATTGTATAATTGAGGAAACTGAGGTTTTGGGCAGTAAGTAATTTGTTAATGAGTTTCAGGGCTCGAGTTACCTCAAAGTCCATTTTCTCAGTCACCTCTCCAGAGTATGCAACAATTTAGTCTCTGTCCAGGTAGATGCAAAATCTTCTATGGAAAATGTTGATGTAAGGAAAAGAATGGAGAGCTTAAATTTCTAAGACTCCTGAAAGGAACTTTGAACAGCCATTCATTTGATATCTAGATAGAAATCATAGTTATCATGAAGAAGTTGATGAATCTGGCTCTCTTGGTTTTAAACAAGACTCCACAGTAGAGATCAGTGCTATTTCCAGTTAACCTGTAGCTGTTCCCATAGAATATGATATTTTTTCATTAGGTGTAACATAATACGATCACCTCTTTCATGTTTTTTTTTTTTCTTGAAGTTTATCTTATTATGCAACTGTTTAAAAATCCTTAAACACTGAAGGTCATTTTTGTTTCACTTTGAACTCCCAAGTTCAAGTAAAATAGTGCTATATGCACTATTGTTTGTAATTTGGGGCATGGGGATTTGGGAATTTTATTCTATTTTAGAATTACACAGCCATATTGTAGAGTTTTAACAGAGCTCTGGACTAGAGAAAAATGATCATTATTATCAGATTAGGTCAGTCCTCAATTTAATTAGAAACAGGTGCAACATTTTTCATTGGAGGTGCAGAGGCCACAATGGAGTGAGCAGTTTCTTAGAGTGGCCTCTAAAGCTTCCAGAGACTTTGAAGGCCACTACAAGTCACTCTGCACAGGTGTTTCTGTTGAATTAAGGAATCGCAATTCATGTAATCCAAGAAAAACTTATTCAAATAACCTGTAAACTTTCATTTCAAGCTTGTGCAAACATTCTCCCTTTGAGACTCTTGATGCTGACTTTAGCATCAGTACTTGTCCTGGAGGGGAAGCTGTAAATGTGGAGCCATTATTTGTGGCTGAAAGGTACCTTCGACCTCCACCCTATTGAAGAAGATCACAAAGTACAATGAAAAAACCCTATATTTATTTTCTGGAGCAAGTAATGATAGTTGTTTCAGCTTTATTCCTCATGGGGAGGGGGGAAAAGAAGATAAACAATTATCCAATCTATGTAAATTTTTAAGTGATTTTTGGTGAAAGTTTGAGTTACTTGCTTTGCTAAACCAATAGAAGAGGAAGATTTCTCACCTCTCCCTACCTCTTTATTTTGGATATCACAGATAAGCAAGCCTTCTTTTTGGTAACCAAACCAGTGTAATAGGTTAATGACTTCAATCATATTCACTGTATTATGAAATGCTCAGGCTATCTTACTTCTCAGAAGTAGCTCATTATCTGCACTATGTGGACAGAATAAAAGGCAACACAATGCTAAATGGCTATAAATCCTTGGAGGAAGATGCTAATTCCATGTTGGATTGTTCTCACTAGGCATAATGGAGAAAATAATTAGGACTTTATATTTTAGCAGCTGTAATAGGCTGACAACTAAGGGAAACTACTGAAATGACCAGAATAAAGAACAAAGATCCTTCTGGCATCAACACACTGGAAAGCATCTGTGCATTTTACATCATTGCATAATGAGGCCAAAGAACACAAAGCCAGTGGAGTAGCAGAATTTCAGTGCTGGAATAACTTGGACTTGGGATCTGACTTCTTTATTTCAAGGCCTGTCTGTATCAAAACTTAGCTGAGCTCCAACTTTCTGAGCTCCCTTATCAGTAAAATAGGGCTTACACAGTGCCTATGTTGTAATAGTATTAGGGAAATTAAGTGAACAAATGATTGATTGTTAGGAAAGTGCTTGGCACATACTGTTTGTAAAGATTAGTTGCTATTCCTAGCATTGCTGCATATGACTAACCTTGACCTATTCTACTTGCCGATTATGATAAGTGAGATGTGTTATTCAGCTTCTCATCATTGTGACCAAAACACCTGATAAGAACAATGTGGAGGAGGAAAAGTTTATTTTGGCTCATGGTTTCAGAGGTTCAGTTCATGGTTGACTGACTTCATTGCTCTGAGCCCAAGATGAGGCAGAACATCATGGCGGAAGAGCATGGCAGAGAAGTGCTACTCCACTCATGGTGGCCAGGAAGCAGAGAAAGGAAGGGTCACAGAGAAGATGCACCCTCCCAGAGTCCACCTCCAATGACCCACCTTCTCTAGCCATACCCCATCATGATACAGTTAGTACCCAGTCAGTCAGTCAGTCCAAGGTCTGATGGACCAATTAGGTTACAGCTCTCATAATCTAATCATTTACCTCTAAATTTCCTTCATGAACCCTGAAGCTTTTGGAGGATACATCATAGAGGATGATTTTGGCAAGAGAAAGGGATGCTGGCTGATCTGTATTATTTCTATTACCATGTCAGGCATTGGGGGTCTACAGAGACCAATGAGACATCCAGTCTCTGACTCAAAAACTTGGGGGTTAGTAAGGGAATCCTACATATGATAGAAAGATTAAAAGAAGTAGGATAAATAAATGATAGCCAAACAGTGGAGTCAAGAACTTGGAGGTTGAAATTTACTATCTTTGAATCTTTTTGAAAGTGAACTACCATCTCTGTGTTGAAAAAATAATACCATTTAAGAATGTGATCAAAAGTAAATAATAAGTCCTTTTATTTTTAAAAGAAAAGGACTTTGAGGCTTACACAAATTTAGTAACTTGTTCTAAGTAGCATAACTATAGATTTAAAAGCAAAGGATAGATTCCAAGACTAATTCCAAAGCCTGGATCTTCTTTTGTGATGTTTTAAACCTTTTAATGCAAAGTATGGACGAGGGTCAGGGGAAATAGCAGACTATGATGCACTCAGAATTTTTGTAAGTCTAATAATTGAATGTAACTATTTATTCTGACCCCCTAAACATTAATGTCTATGGCAGGGTTGTGAAAGGAAGTTAGAGATGATATTAGAATTACTAATATTAGTAATTCTAACTTATATTTAATGAAATGGACTGATTGTTGTTCAGTGAATCATTAAACATTTAATTCATTTATGCATCAATCCATCGTATCAGCATCTCTCATTGCAAGAGTGACTAAGCCAAATATAGTG
The DNA here is from genome assembly GCF_964194105.1 of Spermophilus citellus. Lineage (NCBI taxonomy): Eukaryota > Metazoa > Chordata > Mammalia > Rodentia > Sciuridae > Spermophilus > Spermophilus citellus. The sequence goes on from NC_138182.1 coordinate 132,095,473, forward strand.
CTACCTCCAGAAGCTTCTGCTTACAGAAGACGACGTATATAAACCACCAGCAAAGGGATATTTAATGATAAATATAAGTCCTACAAATTATCATGTATTTGTTGAAGAAAATTAAATAGAATTATATAAATTTTTAAAAAAATGATTGTAAGACAGAGATGGACTTCTACTTTAGGAGACATTTTATTTGAGATGTTATTACTGAAAACCATGAAAACAGATACTTATGGTAGGAGTGTACTAGTCGGAGAGAAGCACAGTGGTCCTAAGGGCAGAAGAAATGTATGTACTCACAGGAAGAACTTCCTAACCTCTTTGACATTGCTTTCTATCTTCTTTACAACTGTGCATTGTTTACTCTGCCTGTTGGGCTCTCCTCTCTAGATTATCAGCTACATGAGAGGACAAACCTCTGTTTTTTTCGCCACTGATTGTATCCTAACATCTTGAACAGTGCCTATCCACAGGAATTAATTAAAAAAAATTGTTAAATGAAGAAGCAAATAGCATTTTCTGTCATCGGTCTAACGATTTCACTGTTGGTTGATCGGGATCTATGGTCTCTGCAGGATTGATCCCAAATTTCTTTGTCATTCAACTAAATCTCAGTGCAGGAAACAGATTTGCATTGTGAGGTAAATTAATAGAGAAGCATAAAATCAAATTGATATCATTTGGCACCCAGTCATCAAAGATTATGTTTTAATAAGGTGAAAAACAAATCTAATTGTCCTATCTAATAGACAGTGCATGGTATTTGTGTTTATTGGTGAGGAAGACAGCATTAGCAGGGAGTTCGTGCTTGAGGCAATATCAGTTTCAACAGGTGATAATAAGGCATTTTGAAAACAAGGACAGGATCAGCAACTGGCATGAATTCAACTTCCCACACTGGGACTTAAGTAAAAATGTGAGTTGACTGTGTAGAAAGTAAAAATTTCCATTATCATGGTATTTTCTTATACCATATACCACTTGCAATCCATGCAACATTTTAAGCGATCTGCAGGGTAGTCAAGTTCGAGAGTTACACCCAGGTGAAATTTAGGTGACCCTTGTAGACTTCCTACTACCAAAGACGAGTTAGTGAGAAACCACTTTCTAATAAGAGTCTAGTCTTTTCAAATGCATATCTCAGAAATTCATCATGGCTGAGTTTAAGGGGATTATTCTCTTTTATTCACGGTAATCAAATATTATGTAACTAAAAATGTTCAGCTTCTTACTGATTTTCTTATTGATTGCACAGCGGGTATGCATATATGCCATTTGGACAATGCTGACTGTACCATAGAGTGAGTGTGTGTGTGCCCCTGTACACACACGTATTCCCTGCGATATGAGGCAAGGCAAGCAGTGGCAGGAGAGAAGAGAAACTAACTACCATGTGGGCAAAAGGAACACATTTTCCCCCAAACAGTATTACTCCTAACTCTTAAATATTTGAACTCAACTGGCTGGGTTCATGGTCTGATTTTCTCTTTGGGACATTAGATATAAGGAACACAAGGTCAGTCTCATACAATGTAAAAGGTGCTAATAATGTGATAACAAGAAACCCTGTGCTGTGCCCCACCTCAGTTGTCGCTTCCTTAACCAATTGGCATGTGAACAAATTGCATTTTTCACTGTAATACCAATGTGATTGGCTCAGGGTTAGTTCAAGTAATCTTTAAAAGTTTCTGGGTTTTAAGTGGTGAAGCATCACTTCCAAGGGTGGGGAGACATTATCCACAACTTGGTCTTCATTTAAGTTACCTTGGAGAAGGAGAACTGTATCTACTGCATGGGAGGTCGGGGCTGGACAGAGATACCCCTGAAAGAACAGAGGTGAGAAATCAACCTCAGTGTGAAAGTGAGCTTCTAAACAGAAGAAAAATGGATGCATTACTCTGAGAGGGCAGGTCCCAAATAATGTGAATTAACAGACATTCTGATTTGGGGAACTTCAAGTTCTGGAATCACCAGAGAGGCTCAATTAAGCCTGGGTCCCTGAACAAGTTCTAATGTTTATTTTATCGACAAAATGACAGACATCTTAGAAAGTATAGCTCTGGTCTACTTTTCCTTTCTGGAGGTTTTGTGGTTTCAATGGGATACTCAGGCTTCTGTGTGTCTTTGGGGGTTTTTTTTTGTTGTTGTTTTTTTTTTTTTTCCTTTTCCCATCATAAATGGAATAGTTGATTCAACTTCCTCCTCCGTGGTATTTTAAAATTCTAAAAACAAAATTCCTATAATTAAATGACAACCTTCTTTAATTACAAAGAGCTATTTCATCTTGGCAAATTTCCGTACTCATGGGTAGAATTGCAACACATGCAGAGCCAAGTTGACGTCGGATCCTTACCATAGTTGCTTCCTGCAGAGATCTGAGGCTAGGGAAGGGTGTATTCCTGGTGCTGTCAACTATTGCAGCCCAGTTTGGAGTTGAGGGAAGGGGTTCCCTGTGCAGACAGCATTTACCTCAAGTCAGGTTCTGAACACAAGTGTATTCCTTATATGGGCCATGGCATCTCCATGCTTCAAAACGTGGCTTCTGTTTCCTTATTTATTTTTCCTACTGCTCTGAAGTTAAGAGAACCAACTGAATCAAGAGCGATTTAGGGACACTGGGCTTTTGACTTCGTTGGATAGCACCATCTGCGTGAACAGATGGGGAAACATGTCATAAGGCTAGAGGGGGACTCTGGGATCAACAAAGAGGAGAGAAATTAAAAGGGAGTGCAGTGGCAGGGGAGAGAAGAATGAGTGTCAGTGCCTGGGAAATCTGTGCACTCTGACCCAGGTAGTGGTCACTAGGAGGTTGCCATCCTGGAATCCAAGGGTCCCCAGCCAGGGCAGTGAGCCCTGCATGCAATGATGCAGGCAGATTGCTCAGCACTAGGAATGGGCACCTGCCCACGAACTCTCCTGACGAGGAGATCCCTGGTGCTGTTATTTACAACTCCCATGGAGGATAGCGTGGCTTAGTTTCCACTAAGCTTTCAACAGGGCCACTGGCCAGCAAAAGGGATGCCTCAGTGTCCTGGTGGTAGTGATGATGCCCTAGAGTGGATGCATCATTACAAATGCATCCCCCAAATGGACACAGAGCATATATTTTTTGCTCATGATATTCATCACATGTTTATTTCTCATTCATTTATTTGTCAATCTTTCATTTTAACTCACACTGAGTAGTTATTTTGTGCCAGATACTATAACAAATGCTTCGCATGCTTTCACTCTAAGAGGTGGGCATTTTTTACATAGAGAAAAACAAATCTCAGGAGCATTAAATCCTGTGCCTAAAGTCACACAGCTGTCAATGGTAGAGATGAATATTGGATCCAGGCCTATTGGACTCCTGAAATTATATCACTATTCTATATTGTTTCTTCTGCCTTCATTTTCTTTGATCACATGACATTATAATTGACAAAGTGTCACTCTGTTTGAAGATTCATAATGTATGAGTGATTGTTTTCTGAGCTATAGCTCCTATGTTACAGAAGAAAAAATCTGTCTGTAAGCTTAGATTCAACACATCTTTGGTAGTCAAGAAACGTTGCTCACATATTAGCTTAGTATATTATTAGTCCATGTCGAATATCTGTAGGTTTTATGGACTAATAAGGCATGCAGCATAATTGTTGGCATTATAGTAGAATTGTTGTTTAAAAAAACAGACAGTGCATGTCTGAAAAGGTACTGGAATCTCTATTCACAATCTTCTAAGAATCTGTTTAGAAATTTCCTCCCTCTTTCTCTCTCACTTTTGCCTAGCCCATACTTTTAATGGACATAATTTTTGTTTCTAGATATCGAAATAATGTGTGATTCTCATTGGAAATCTGAACAGTAAAGAATTTAAAAGTGTTAAATGTTGAAAGAGAAAACAGCCTTCAGAAAGATGCATCATTAATATTGTTTTGTGTTATGTCTATGAATTTTCTTATGCTTTAATTTCTTTCATGCCCTCTCACATACAAAACAGTGTAGAATGGGTCCCTCTAAGCACATCTTCTTGGGGCATTTTGGACATGTTATCAGATAGTCTTTGTCTGTGGGCCTGTGATATCTTCATCCCCATAAAAATAAACATGTATCTCAAAGGCATCATTGAGCAACAAAAGCCAGACACAAAAGAAGCATACTCTAGTATTGCTATTATATGAAGTAAAAAACAGAAAAAACTAATCTGCAGGAGCAGAAATCCTAAGAGTGGTTCCCTTTGGGGAGGGGTGCTGGTGAAGGGGAAATGGAGAGGGTATCTAGTGTGCTGTGGTCCAAAAGTTTGGCCCCTATACAATGTCATTCTATAATAATGCACATTGCATATTCCATCCTCATGTGGGTGCTGTTACTCAGGTCGTTTCAATAAAACGTTCTAAAAGGTTATATGTTAATAAAGAGTTTAAAAGCATGAACCCTTGTATAGATTTGGTGGCACATCCCCAAATTGGCCTCGAGAGCGCATGGATATAACTCTCAGCATGTAAGTGCCTGCATATCATCTCTTTGAGTTTTCTTGAGGGCACTCATATTTACCTTAATTGATTGTTCAGTGCACAGTTAGATAATAGATCCATCCATTTGACTTGCAAAGGAGTTATTTTACACCAAAATGGAATAAGCTCATAGTTTAAATGGTGTTAGTCTTATTTCAACATAAGTTTCTATGAAAAAGGGCAAAGATTGGATCATTGTATTTAAGCCTTGATTTGGTGTCACTCTTGAATAGCTAATATTTGCTCTGGGGCAGGTCAAGCATCTGTGAGTAAAGGTCATGGACTCAGACACTAATGGGGCTTGTTTCATTACCGAGTGGAGAGAATCTGGAACAGTCTAATGTAAAGAGTGGGAACTTAGAGCAACTGGAGAACCCATCTCACTCTAAAAGGAATTCAGTCTCACAGTTCAAAACTATGTGCTGACCATTTGAAAGAGTTGGTTAAATTCATCCTGAGGCCCCTATAAAGCATTATTCTGCATATGACTTATTGTGAAGCACCTGGCATAGTTCTTCAGATAGATAAAATGACATTTTAATTCCATTTCATCACTGATACACCAGTCTTATAAGTAGTAGCAGTTCAATATCTACTTAAATAAAATGTTACAGTGACTATGCTTTAAATATAAAATTGTGTTTTCCAAAATTAAGAAACTTAAATTACTAATCTTTGATTATTTTCAAATGAATCTGAGGGTGGAAGTACTACATCTTTCATTGTGTTTTGCAGCTTTTCTTTAAAAACAAAACATTAATAGAGGAAGTCTTTAAATCCTGTGCAGTGAGATCTGTATAAATTGCTCATTGTCGTTGAGTGTTTTACTTTTGTATTTTTGTAGGATACTTGAACAGTTGTTATGGTGAACGTCCAAGGTATACTTCCTGTGTTCCCTCTTGCTATGGAGGCTTGTTGGATAGAACATTCCAGCCAGTTATGTAAAAGGAAGGCATAACTGTGAATTTGCTACTGTAGACCTGTTTAAAGTAATATACTTTCATTATAAATATCATCATGCTAGGCATGCAAGTATGTATCAAAAGACTAGTAGCAATGTTTTTTTGCAATTATGTTTTTAATGCTTTATTCTTTCTTTTATTTAAAGACTGTTTCTCCATTTTCTTCTTGAACTCTCTCAGAGCGTTCAGATTGATTATAGCAATGATGATAGGAGCAGTTAACAAATATTGAACTCTTAGGATTTAGAAGTGACTGTTCTAAGTTTTTCCTGAGATTGTCTTGTTTGAATTCTTGCAAACAATGATATAAAATAGGCATTTTTATCCACATTTTACAGAAAAGGAAACTGAAGGTTAGAGGAATTAATAGTATTTCCTGTATCAAAGATTTGGAAATATCAGGTCCAGATTGAAATACGAGATGAGTTCCAAATGTCATCCTACCTCTTTTCCAAAATGCCAATCCTGTGTCTTTAGATATGCATTTGTGAATCCTGAAGAATCTTCCTATTCTATTTTAAATCTTGCTTATTTCTCCAACTTATCAATTTTCTGAGAAAAATTTACAGTAATTCCTCCCATTTCCCTTACTGTGCATATTGACTTTAACTCACAAATCTTCTCTCATGTAATGCATTATAAAAACAATTTACAACAATACCATAGGTAATCCATCCTTACTTATTTCTGCTTTAGCATGGTCTAAATCGTCTACCTACCTGTATTATGTGAACGAGAAAGTAGACTATTAGTAATTTAACTGGCTTTTATCATGGTGAGCTTTTATATTACACTTCCCAGAGAACTTGAGCATAAATGCTTATATCAAAACGTCGTTTCCTGATTCTTAAATCATTTTTTTTCTTTCCTGACTTTCTTAATATTTTTAAAACATTAAGATCTTGTCACTCAAATGGTAGTGGGAGCATGTCATCAGGCTATCCAATTCCATGTTATCCTCATATTGACTGTGTATGCCAGGAATCATTATTGCCTCTCTGAAGACAATCACATGACCACCTCAAGCTGCACTGTTGGGAAATGGTGAACACTGGTGTTTGTGTCCAAGACTCAAGTGGCAGAATGATTCAAGGAAATATTCTTTCCTCTGTACTGAACTATTACCAACAAGAGGAATAACACACTCACTTCATAAAATATTTTTGTCCTTTCATCTCCTACACTGCTTACTTTGAGGATAAAATAAAAATGAATTAAAATTCAAGGACATGCATTATTAAAATGATATCTGCACTGGAAGCTCTCCGATAGGGTTTTCTGCATGAGCTCAAGGTTTCTTACTGATAAACCCTTCTACCCCAGTGAACTTTAGGTAGGTGTTGGGCACAGTCACCTTTGGTCACCACTGACTCTGTCAATTAAGGTGAACCACTTAGTTTCTCAGAGGCTAATCCTCATTCTGTAGAGGCCATACATTTGATCCTATAGGTGCTTGACTTTCTGACTTTTGGATTAGACTACTTTACAATGGTAGCATTCTTTGTTCTGTGTTATAATCATGCTGTGCAAATTTCAATAGATAATGCATAAACTAGGTTGTCTGGAATTTATAGTCAACCACTGTTTGCCATCATCCACCTTTCACCCGTTCCAATTTTGCCAAATTTGATTACCGCTCAAGTGACTCCTTTCATTATACCAATTTGTTCCGTCTCTGATCCAGTTCTCTCATACTGCTCCATGCTACCCTGTATCACGTAGTGTATAGTTCACTTCCTGTGCAGTGACTGCTTCAGTAATTGCCCTCTTGACTAGAAATCTTATATACAAATTATTGGTACTTAAGATGTGATACCTAATAGTAATGAATATAAATCAACATAAGCATGATTAGTTTCCTTCATGGCTAAACATTGTCCATGCCAAAGTATTATGATGTTGTTTTAGTCCTTACATGCATACTCACTGGTATATGTTGTTATTGTTCCTGTGCTGCTGTTACTATTGAGGCTCAAAGAGGTTAAATAAGATATCCAGGGTTACAATGCTGTTGTCATCAGCTTTCTGTCACTGTGACAAAATATCTGAGATGAACAATATATAAAGAATAAAGGTTTTATTTTGGCCCTTGGTTTCAGAAGTGTTGGTTCATGGTCTTTGACCCTGATGTTTTAAGCCTGAGGCAGCATGGTACATTATGGAAGGAACGTGAAGCCAAGGGGACCCGATCATTTCATGATGACCAGGAAGCAAAAAACGGAGAAAGAGAGCAGGAGGACCTCAGGTTCTAATATCTCCTTCAAGGGCACATCTCCGTGATCTAACCTCCTTCCTAAAGGTCCCACACCTCCCAGGGGGGCTGTAGTCTGCTGATCAAGCCTTCAACACATGGGCCTTCAAGGAACATTGAAGAAACAAATTAGAGCAGCTGTTATCTTCCTGATCAGTTTTTCTTGTATCTGGGCTTTGCTTGTAAGGTTATTGAAGTCAAGCCCTGCATCTTAATAGCTTAATAAAATGCCTATGACAGGGCTACCTAGCAAGTGTCCTGCTCTAGAAACTAGATTCACAGTAGTCTACTTCCTGTCATTCAGCTATAAACACAACACTGGAACTTAATGCTTTTCTAACTTTCATTATCCAAATTATAAAAAAATTGAACACTTGGAAATTGTAGATGGTAAATGTATACACCCCAATTTTAATACGTATACTCATTTTTAATTCCCTAGTAACAGAGAATAAAACAGTGATTACCAGAAATGGGGGTGGGGAGGAAATGGGGAGCTTTAAGTCAAAGGGTACAAAGTCAGAGGTGTGCAGGATAAACAAGTCCAGATGTTCAGGGTACAACATGATGACCATGGTATGTGACTGTATTCCACCAGGGATTCCTGCTGATGAGTGGAATCTGGCTTCTGTTGTCACACATGCACTGACAGTATGTTGGTTTGCTTCTCTGTATTTCATTACATCATGTTCTAAACATGTATACATACATATATACATATATCTGAACATACATATGTGTATGTACATATATAAATACTATATATGCACACGTGTATCTATTTGTACATATATACATAGTATATATATTTATACACATACACTATGTATGTATATACACCCACAATGAAATGTAAATAAATAAATAATAACCATTAGCTTGTTGCCTTGTATTTTCCTGAGGAATGACAAATAGTTGCTCATTGTGAAATTATCATTTTTTTTAAAGAGAGAGTGAGAGAGGAGAGAGAGGGGGAGAGAGAGAGAGAGAGAGAATTTTTAATATTTATTTTTTAGTTCTTGGCAGACACAACATCTTTGTTGGTATGTGGTGCTGAGGATCGAACCCGGGCCGCACGCATGCAAGGCGAGCGCGCTACCGCTTGAGCCGCATCCCTAGCCCTGAAATTATCATTTTTTCCTCTCAGGTAAAGAAAGCCTGATAAGCTTTGGGTTGGGTTGTATGGGAAAGACAAGGACGCTATTGAGGAAACAAATGTAAAATCAGTTGTGTCACAGTGGTACAATACATCTTAATCACTTAAAAATAATTACTCTAGAAATAATTGCTCATTAGCAACATTGTGGTGTAACACCACTACAGATGCCTTAACTAATGGAACACTTAGGCATGAAAATTACAACCAACAGGTAATGTTGCGTCCAGTGCTTTGGAGACTACTCCTAAGCCATTTTGTTAATAATTACCTGACAGAGTATGTCTTTACCTTGCCCTTGTCATCTCTAAGCATGTGTTGAAATACTTTAATGTTTATAAACTGCATTGCAGCTCTTTAGATGTGTAATTACATTTAGCAACCTCTGAAGTTATCGTCTGTTTTATTAAGCTCAAATCCATTAAAAGTCAAATTAGCAAATGTGTGCTGAAGCTACAGAAGATTTCAGCATTTGCTCCTGTTTTCATGAACCAGAAAGTACAAGCCATCTCAGAAACCACCCTCCTGGCAGGAATAGCCCCCACTACATCACCTTGACAGAGGAACCTGATCTGGACACATCAACTCCAGAAAGGGAAGTCTGCCACCTACCCTGGAGAGCCATTTTCTTAGTTTTACAGCTCTCGCTATCAGCCAAGTCCTTCATGTTAGACCTTATGACCATGACTTCCTGCTTGGTCCACAGCAGAAAATGGAAGCAGCTCATCATCCCTCCCTGGGGCCCTCCATAATAATGGGGGCTGTTATTATACCTATTGGTCTTCACTTGGTTTTCCAGTTGGAAAAATTCAAACTGTGTGAAACAATGAATTCTTAGGTTTTAATACCCAGTAGTATTTTACTGCACCATGGAGCCCTTCCGCCTTCTTCTTTTCATTTCTTTTCTTGAGAGAAAAAAAAAAAAACAGAGACAGAAAAGACAGAGACTAAGCTGGGGTTCAAAGTAGCTGTTCTTGAACATCATGTCCATCCTCTCAGCTTCCCATCCCCTTCTCATTTCCCAGCCTGGATGAAAGGAGATTGTCTATGTGAAAACAGTGTCCTATGTCTTTTATCTTCTGATATCTATTATCAATTTTCTTTTTTTTCTTCCAGGGATCAGGCATGATTATCTTCACCCCTGTCTTTTTGCTGATGTTCTCTAGTAATATTTCAGTGACATTTATCATAAATTGTGTATCTCTTTCAACATATTCTTATTCTTTTGTTTTTGTGAACCTTTTCTGTTTCTTTGAAATCCTTCTTCACAATGAGTCCGAGTTTCTTTGTATTATGATTCATTTCATTCTGCCTCGATTCATTATTTAGGCGGCTTAGCTTCTAACTGAATGTGCCATCATTTGGGTACAAAGCAATTTTCTTTCTTTTTTTTTTCTTTGTGTTTTTCAACAACCCAACCCTGCATTACAGATGCGTATTTGAAGGAATGTCAGTAAAGTACATGTTTGTTTGTTTCCTGACAACTAATTTTTTGGTTTATCTGATTTAGTCTTTCTGAGTTTCAGGAGCTCTCTATATTTCAGTTTGTGGTTGCGGAAACCCACCTGCCCTCCCCACCCCTGCCCCACTTTGAGACACCCTCCACCCACACACATTTAAATGTGTCAAAGCTTCTGGGAAGTGAAGTGATTCCCCTAATTCAGCAGAAAAGCCTTCTCTTTGCTTTTTGGTCCAATTCTTTTGGCCATGCTTCTTAAGAATCCTGGGTAAGTGATTCTCCAGTGTTCCGTAGAACCTTTGTCATATTGACTCGTCCTGTATATATGCTGCTTCAAAGTCTCACAGCAAGAGACGAAATCAAGACCAGAGCTCAGGGATGCTCACCGCTCAGGCTTCTTTCAAATGGTCTTGACCCTCAAGCCTGTGTGCTGGATGGTTTTGTATCAGCCCGCCAGACACATGTCCACCACTCCCGTTACAAGTCAGGCAGTGGAGAACACCAACATGCTACATTTTACCCTTTAAATTAAATTCCCTTTAAAAATTACCAGATATAAACCTGCAGGGCCCTGATGTAAAAGGTTCCTGAGATCCAGGTTACCCTGTATAAAAGATAGTCCAATATGTATTCTTATCAGTAATTATGAGAATTTATCAAATTCCCTACTTATTACCTTATTAAAAAATCGACAGTTTGCTGAGAGAAAGATGGTACCCTTCTGATTCCATGAAAAGTCCAGCCTGCGTCCCCAGCACACACAATATGTCAACTTCAATTCCTGATGGGCTGAAGGATTTCGTATAAAATATGAAACCATAAAACAAATTAGTGAGATATTTTATTTTAAGACAGATGATTTTTCAGATATAAAAGCAGGGTAGGAAAAAAAAAATGTCAGTGATAGCTTTAATGAAAACAAAATACCAAAAACTCTAGTGGACTACTAAAAGAAAGAGAAACAAAACATTCTCTGGACAAAGTGGGGAGGAAAAAAACCCTACAAAATACATGAATAAATAATTTACAATTAAAGAAATTGAAACTGCTGTTAAATATAGAAAAAAATTATCTGATAATCATAGCTTTCCAAAGATGGACTAGGTTCCTTTCAGAGAGAGTGAGTTCCAAGTCACTGGATAGATTCATTAGAACAATAATTATAGAGATCTTATGGAAGGAATTCAGTCTTCAGAAAGATATTTGGATAGAAATCGTTTAATCATCTCTTCTACTTTGAGAACCCATAATTAAGTGATGATATGTCTACTGATATTTTAATGACACATGCAATTTATTGAAGTGGCTCCCTTTGACTCAGTTATGCTGACCAACATTTCCAGCCTTTACAGAGGATAAATGCTATGCAAATAAAATAAGTTAGTAGCAATGAGCAGCCGTGGTAGCAGACAGGGAAAATGGTCTTTATAACGTTCCTCAGAGACAAACAGTACACATTCATTGCAGAAACAGGGAAAGTACAAAAAACATTAGAAAACAAAAATCAATCCTATTTTCTTTGCTTCTTTTAGTATACTTTTAGTAATCTAACTGCACACTATGTATTTTGTCAGAACCATGGAAAGCTGACCGAAACAGTCCTTGTAATATAGATTTATATTATTTTGTTTTCACACTAATCCCTTAAAGTGGAATTTCATTATCAAAGGATTGTACATTCCATGGGTTTTGCTTAATGTCACCAAATTACCCTCCACAAAGTTTGTACCAATTTACACTCCCCCCCAGCAGCGTGCGCAAAAGGATTGATTTCTCTGCAGAATACATAGTACCTGATCCTATACTTTCTTTAATTTTGTGCTGATTATATGAACACCAATTGTCAAGGTTTAATGTGTATTTCTAATGCAAATGAGTGGTTTCTAATGCTGTTAAGCATTTCCCTACGTATTTACTATCTATTTTATGTAAACTACCTCATTTCTAAATAGCAAAAAAAATAAAATAAAATACCATTTAAATGGAAAATTTTACCTTTAGAGATTAGAGTGGCAGCAAGCCTTGAGACTATGCTGTTTATGGATTTTGTTGAAGTAAAAAATGTATCCTGAGTTGTGGGTATGTGACAGCAGACAGCTCTAAGTAATTTATTTTTCATGTTTAAAAAAATAACAGCAGCAGTAACAATAGTAAAACCTATTTTACTTCAGGGTTTAAGGTTATAATAGTTGCAACCTTGTACTGCAGGGGAACTTTGTGAGGGCGTGTTAGAGCCTGACCACAGAATACGTCACCCACTGAATTCAGTTAAGTGTTCTATAGAGATGGTCAGGGAGAGAAAGACACAGAGGGATTGGTCAGACATAGTTTTCCTCTGCCACTTGGAAGATTGCATGAGGTGGTGGGAAGGGAGGTTGTTTAAGGGCCACTGTAATCCTAGGCTTTCATTCCAATGGCAGTACTCTTGCCAGAACTTCCATGCTAGGCTGGGTGAGGACCAGCCCCTCCTTCCCCTTCTTTTCCCAAATAATGAACCTTAATCAACATTCTTCAGATTCTGCTATGGGGAACTCTGCTTTGGACAGACATGAGTCTACTAGGGAAGACAAAAAATAACAATTAACAAATACATGCACAGGGTCATTTTAGGTACTGATAGGTATTCTGAAGGAAATAAAAAGGATGAGGGAGTGACCAGTGGAGGGCAGGGAGGGCTACTTTAGCTAGAGCAAGGGGGGAGACTTCTTAGGTGAACCATGATGAACTGAGACCAGAATAATAGGAAGGAGATAGTTCGTTTAGGGTAGAGGGAATGTTCCTTTCCTTCTCCCCATTTCCCAAGACAAAGAACCTGGGACCTGAATGGTTCTATTTTTTTTTTTTTTTTGGACAGTCTAACTGGTAAGAACCTCAGATTTTAAAATACATTTCTCTAATGTATTCTATCAGCCAGAAACCCAACAGGAAACAGATGGCACACTGAAAAAGGAATAATTTGAGAAGTGTGCAATAAAAGGGTGATTTACAAATAGACAAACAGCACCCTCCCCCTCTGGACAGGTTGTCATCAGCTCTCTGGTCTTCCAGTCTTAGAGGATAAGAGCAGGATTGGACAAGGGAACCCTGATGGGTTCCACCGGAAGGGAGGATGAGCAGCAGTTCTCTGGATTTCATTTTCCTTAAACTCCTGCTGTGTTCCCAGTGGCCAGATCTAACCTGAAGCCAGAGAGCCAGATTTGGAGATGCAAAGAGTCCAGTGTTTAGTGGTACAGAAATTGTGGCTAGGGGTAGAGGGTGGGGCTGGCAGGGCAAAGTACCAATCCATCATGTACAGTTTACATTTTAAAATGATATTTGGAAGAAGAGAAAAGAGACCCTGCTGAGATTGGAACTTAATCTCTCACGAACTAGCTGTGAATTGATATCCATTGGCCACTTAAAAAAAATTTGTTAAAAAAAAAGACTGGTATAAAACTAATGTCTTATGTTCTGAAATATTATGTCTCTGATGTGTCCTGCATCAAAACAAAATATAATAGTTACGTTTTAATGAATGGAATTAAAAATGTACCCAGCATATTGAAACATTGTTTTAAATTGTGAAAAAAAAAAAATCACCACTGAAATAATCAGAGTCCCAGCTTTCATTACCTGTATTTCTACTCTGTAAGGTGATTCTCATTCAGTTCAATCTCTTAGTGTGATACAAAGTCAGATTTCAGTTGTTAGATGATGAGTCAAAAAATAGAACAATTGCATTTTCTCAGAGCCTTACACTTCCTTTCAGGCATAGTTTAGGAAAGAAGTGGGGATAGTCCCACTTCTGATGTGAGCATGCAATTTGTAGATGAGACAACCAATAATGCAGTTTGGGAGAGGGGTAAACAAGAGATTGACAACAGAAGAATAAGACTTAGGTTGATATGTATTTACCTACTAATATTTTTGATTAAGTAGGATTTATGTGTTCACAAAATGAGATTTCATCAGAGGCTGCTGTTCGGATCCCACAGACTTGCTATTTAAGGAAGTATCTTTCATAACAGTGCCCACATTTGTGACAGACACCTAGGCAGCCCTTTAATGGTCACAGTATTTTGCAGAGGATAAGATTCCAGAAAACCAAAGAGTCACAGAAGGCCAGACAGCTGTGGAAGAGTACAAATAGCTCTAATCTGAAATGCATGATTTATCAAATGGGAGCATGATTGCTAGCAATCTTACTTTTTTGGGTGATTACAAAGTTGAGCATAGTAGTGCATGTGACTCTGTGTGAGGACTTATAAAAGAGCTTTTAGAAACAATTATGCATGAGTCTTGGAGAGTTTAATTTAAGCTCAAGGCCCCTGTGAAGGTAAATGAAGAGGACAAAATGGCAAAAAAGAAAAAAAAATGGTGAGGGAGACCTTCAATCGGGAGAATATTAAATAGAACTCCTTGGGGAGGCCTGTATCTTTGCTCGGCTGGGGTGGGCTAATCTACATAATTGACTAAAACAGAATGAACAGCTGTGAAATCCTGCGTTTGGATGTGTGGGTAAAACAAAATTACAAAATATACAAGGTCACAGAACATGATGTGTTTTCATAGGATTATAGAATTTCTAAGCTTGTTTGGGCTATAAGAAATTGACCAATCTTCCAGAGAGGCTGAATTACTTTATCAAGGTCATCTAGCTAGTTAGTTAAAGCATACTATTAAATACGTGGACTCTGCAAAGCTTCCTAGATTCACATCCTGGTTCTCCCACTCACCATGGGATTCTTGGGGGAAAACCACTTTCTGTTGTCTCAATTTTCTCATCTACAAAATGAGAATAGCAATCAGACTTAATTGAGGAAATACATTTCGGTGACACAGAATGGTGTTTTGAACTTATTAGTAAGTCATCAATTAATATTAGGTATGTTTGTCACAAGTGAGAGAGCCAAAGCCGAAGTCACCTACCTCCCATAACAATGTTCTACCTATTTACACCATAAAAAAACAACAGTAATGAGAGTTATAGGGGAGAGATTAGTTTCCCAACCCAAATGGTTGCAAGACATAGCATAATGTCTTCTTTTAGAATAGGACAACAGAAGTGTTTAAAGGACCTTTGAGGGAAGAGGCTCAGATGAGAACTTTTCGAAATTTGGGATCATACACTAATGTTTAAATTCAGTATTTGGATTTTTTATTTGCCGATCTGAAATTCTGAACTTAGAATTTTTTTGTTTTGCTTTAAAGCTTGCAAAAATACATATTGATATCTTTTTGATAACTAAACTTTTAACATGTTGATTTTCCTGTGATAATGATGCATCCCAGTGCCAGACAATCCTTTTATCCTTCATAATTAAAATATGTTGTGCTTTTAAGTAAATGTGTATTTTAGCAAAGCAAAAGCATGCTGTGTGTCAGAACAGTATGTTTCAAATAAAGTTGTGAATAAATCATGTGATTTTCTTTTAACATGAAGATGTTCAATAAATTCTTATGGAATTGGATTGTCACCTGTATGAAAGAATCAACCAAAGCATAAGTACAAATTCACTTTATTTACTCCTTATAACCTCTGAAATTCTAACCAGGTTTTCACATGCTCAGATACTTGTATGACTCTGAATCCTAAAGAGTCTGCAGAAAGGCCTAAGTGATGTTATACTAATTATAATTCTATGGCTTTTCATATTGGCTGAGTGACAAAACCATCAGTTATTACTTAACAGTTGCCTTTGGTCTTATCCAAACTTGAATTCACAATATCATATCCCACTTGGAATGATATGGTAGCATTGTTAATTCTCTGGTCATAACACTATAAAATTTCTCTTATGGCTTTGCTAAAAAATGCTGGCTGAGCTATTGTATTTCTTGATTTTATACATGCCTTTAGTGACTCCTTGGGCTATGTGGTGTACTTAGTTTACTTGCTGTACATTAGTATTTTATGACAAAAGTCATTTTGGGGTGACAGCAGCCAATAGCTAAGTAGTAAAAAGTTTATCCAAAGACCTCTTTGCCCAAGCAGAATATTGACAGTTTCCAGGAACAGCTTTTATCATTTGGTATAGTTCATCCCCACAGAAGACATTTCCAGCTTTGACTATAAATGGTTTGCCAGAGGTAAACAAGGCACATTCCAGAGCATAGTTTACTGTGTCCTTTGCTTGAAGGCAGAGCTATCTCCGTGTGTGTGTGTGTGTGTGTGTGTGTGTGTGTGTGTGTGTATATATATATATATATATATATATATATATATATATACTCTTAAAACCTAATTAGGATACCTGCATAAAAGTCTTCTAGCCTCATTTCATAGTCTCCTGCTAGTGTAGGGGCATTGAGATATTTAAGGCCATTATTGAAGTTTATCAGGATCCACAGAGGCATGTTCACGAAAACCCCATTAACTGTGTTTATTGCATTGACTTATTCCTGTAGAGTCTCTGTCCTGTTTTAAATCAAAAAGTCCCAAAGAACAGATTCAGATGCTCATTGCTAGGCTTTTCTGAATAAGATTCCTTCCATGATAACTTCTTCAGTAACAATGACTTGACTCTCAAATTTACTTGAGAACTCTTACATAAATTAGGCACTTAAGGAGAATTGCCCAGAAATTCTTAGTTTGAGAATACTTATAATCATAGATTTTTTCTTTTAAATTTATTATTATTGGTATTATAATCATCATCATCATCATCTTAAATTAGTGACCTGTACCAGGAACATGTACTTAAAATGCAAACATGACAAAATTGTTTGTGGTTCCTGATCTCAGAAAACACTTGAAAAAGATGCAGGTTTGTTATGTATCTATATAGTCTGTCTGACAGAGTTCCATATACATACATGTAAAGTAATTATTTGTTTTGCATACTTATGTTCTGGGAAGTTATTTACATCCATATATATGTACATATATATGGTTTATTCATAAGTGTTTATATTCTACATTTCTTCATTTACATAAACTTGTGCCTAGACAATAAATTGTGGTAAAATATCTTATCATGGTATCTACTCATTAGCAGGTAGTAATAACTACAGCAGAAGGTGCAGAACATTTTATGAGTTACAAATCTCTTCCTACTTTTGCCATCCTACAACAAATTAGGATGGCAGGTTTTTATTTGCAAAACAGGGCAACCAAGTGTCAGCAACTACAGATCAAGATTCCAAATGGTTGATTTTGGCTCCAAATTTCCTACTTTTGTCCAATAGGAGACACTTACCAATGCTTTGTGAAGAGTTAATAGAAAATATTTTAATGTCTGTTAGCTGTATAATGTATTCTGCAATTAAAAAAATAGTAAAACAGACATAAGTATGAATGATGTGAGAAAAACACTTTCTTCTACTTATTTTTAAGATATGAAGAGGACTTGCTCCTGTGATAGCCTTAGCTATTTTATTTTCCTGGTGTCCATGGCTTTGGTTCAGAGATGGCAATTGCCATGAATGTGCATTATCACAAAGACTGACCCACCACCTATAGCAACACTGAGATTTCACCTGACTTGCAGTTTGTCCTTCTGTACCTGTCGCCTTCTTGATTATCTGTATGCCTTTCTACCGTTCATGTCTTCTGGATTCATTTTATTCAGTAAATTTAATTTTCTCCATTTCTGCAGGTAGGAATTAATTCTGCTATTTTACAAGGGTAATACTGGTGTTTGGTATGCCTATCATGAATCTAATCTCTTTCCCCTTGAAACCTTCCATTCCGTATATTCATGTCTTTTTTTTTTTAGCAGCAATTCAGATTGTATCTTCATCTAAAAACACAAATGAACAAAACAATCAGTGGACCAGTGAGAAATTCATATAAGTATCACTTAGTTAAAATAAATTGAAATGTTTCAACCTTGATAAAAGAGTGAGATGCCAATGTTAGTTTTAATAGGATTATGGCATATAGAAATCTGGTAAATCTCAATGAAAGCAAAAGTAATCAAACTGAAAATCAGATAAACTCTAGTATTATTTATGTAGGGTTGCTTAAATCAGTTAAGTTATATCTATTGTTAAAAATATAAAAAGAACTTTATAACATAAGACACATTATGAATTTTAAAAAAGAATATAAATTATGCCATAAAATAATCCTTCAAATACAAAGATTTACAGTGAAACTACTAGAACTAATAAATGAATTCAGCAAAGTGGCAGGATATAAAATCAACACGCATAAATCAAAGGCATTTCTGCATATCAGCGACAAAACTTCTGAAACAGAAATGAGGAAAAACACTCCATTCACAATATTCTCAAAAAAAATAAAATACTTGGGAATCAACCTAACAAAAGAGGTGAAAGATTTATACAATGAAAACTACAGAACCCTAAAGAGAGAAGTAGAAGAAGATCTTAGAAGATGGAAAAATATACCCTGTTCATGGATAGGCAGAACTAACATCATCAAAATGGCGATATTACCAAAAGTTCTCTATAGGTTTAATGCAATGCCAATCAAAATCCCAACAGCATTTCTTGTAGAAATAGATAAAGCAATCATGAAATTCATATGGAAAAATAAAAGACCCAGAATAGCAAAAGCAATTCTAAACAGGAAGTATGAATCAGGCGGTATAACGATACCAGATTTCAAACTATATTACAGAGCAATAGTGACAAAAACAGCATGGTACTGGTACCAAAACAGGCGGGTGGACCAATGGTATAGAATAGAGGACACAGAGACTAATCCACAAAGTTACAACTATCTTACATTTGATAAAGGGGCTAAAAGCATGCAATGGAGGAAGGATAGCATCTTCAACAAATGGTGTTGGGAAAACTGGAAATCCATATGCAACAAAATGAAACAGAATCCCTTTCTCTCGCCATGCACAAAAGTTAACTCAAAATGGATCAAGGAGCTTGATATCAAATCAGAGACTCTGCGTCTGATAGAAGAAAAAGTTGGCTCCGATCTACATATTGTGGGGTCGGGCTCCAAATTCCTTAATAGGACACCCATAGCACAAGAGTTAATAACAAGAATCAACAAATGGGACTTACTTAAACTAAAAAGTTTTTTCTCAGCAAGAGAAACAATAAGAGAGGTAAATAGGGAGCCTACATCCTGGGAACAAATTTTTACTCCTCACACTTCAGATAGAGCCCTAATATCCAGAGTATACAAAGAACTCAAAAAAATTAGAGAATAAGATAACAAATAACCCAATCAACAAATGGGCCAAGGACCTGAACAGACACTTCTCAGAGGAGGATATACAATCAATCAACAAGTACATGAAAAAATGCTCACCATCTCTAGCAGTCAGAGAAATGCAAATCTAAACCACCCTAAGATACCATCTCACTGCAGTAAGATTGGCAGCCACTATGAAGTCAAACAACAACAAGTGCTGGCGAGGATGTGGAGAAAAGGGTACTCTTATACATTGCTGGTGGGACTGAAAATTGGTGTGGCCAATTTGGAAAGAAGTTTGGAGATTCCTGGGAAAGCTGGGAATGGAACCACCATTTGACCCTGCTATTGCCCTTCTCGGACTATTCCCTGAAGACCTTAAAAGAGCATGCTACAGGGATACTGCCACATCGATGTTCATAGCAGCACAATTCACAATAGCTAGACTGTGGAACCAACCCAGATGCCCTTCAATAGATGAATGGATAAAAAAAATGTGGCATCTATACACAATGGAGTACTATGCAGCAATAAAAAAGACAAAATCATAGAATTTGCAGGGAAATGGATGGCACTAGAGCAGATTATGCTTAGTGAAGCTAGCCAATCCCTAAAAAACAAATACCAAATGTCTTCTTTGATATAATGAGAGCAACTATGAACAGAGCAGGGAGGAAGAGCAGGAAGAAAAGATTAACATTAAACAGAGACATGAGATGGGAGGGAAAGGGAGAGAAAAGGGAAATTGCATGGAAATGAAGGGAGACCCTCATTGCTATACAAAATTACATATAAGAGGTTGTGAGGGGAATGGGAAAATAAACAAGGAGAGAAATGAATTACAGTAGATGGGGTAGGGAAAGAAGATGGGAGGGGAGGGGAGGGGAGCGGGGATAGTAGGGGATAGGAAAGGTAGCAGAATACAACAATTACTAATAGGGCATTATGTAAAATTGTGGATGTGTAACCGACGTGATTCTGCAATCTGCATTTGGGGTAAAATTGGGGGTTCATAACCCACTTCAATCTAATGTATGAAATATGATATGTCAAGAGCTTTGTAATGTTGTGAACAACTAATAAAAAAAATTCTCTCTCTCTCTTGGAAAAACAAAAATAAAAAACAGAAAAAAAAAAAGATTTACAGTGAGCAAAACCAACTCCTTACATCATTAAAAAATCCATGTTTATCCATTCAACAGATGTATATTGAGTGCCTTGCCACTAATAGAGTGGAATGTGCCCTTACACAGCTTAAACTTTATTGGAAGAAATAGTTCAAAGAAAAATGGATAATCGAGATAATTTCAGATTGTGGTAATTGCTTAAAGGAAATGAGTAGAAACCTGAAATGGACCATTAGTCATGACAGCCACTTTGGTGGCCTGCTGGGGAGGGGCTTTTTGGGGAAGGTGATTCTGAGCTGAAGGATCAGAAGAGAGGGCTCTGTGTAAGCCTAGAAGACTCTTGTTCTAGGCAGAAAGAACAAGTGTCATGGCTGAAGGACACTGAGTGAGGACACAGTGTGTTAGGTGATCAGGAAGAAGGACATGGACAGAGATTCCAAAACATAATGGGCCATAGCCAGGGCTTGGGGTTTTCTTGGAAGAATCACTGAAAAATTTAAGCCGAGGAGTATAAAATCTAATTTATGGGGCTGGAGATGTGGCTCAAGCGGTAGCGCGCTCGCCTGGCATGCGTGCGGCCCGGGTTCGATCCTCAGCACCACATACCAACAAAGATGTTGTGTCCGCCGAGAACTAAAAAATAAATAAATAAATATTAAAAAAAAAAAAAAGTTTAATTTATGGTCCTGTGTGGAGGTGAGGCAGGGGGACACCTACTCAGGGGCAGGTAGTGGAAAAGGTAAGGGATTGAAGCAGAGTAGCCAACAGGGTCTGCTGAAGAAAAGGAAGGAATCAGAGTGATCTTCAGACATATAAAAAAAAAAAGAAAACAAAAATTAACAAAATATAAACCTTTATAGAAAGGTTTATCAACCTAAGGAGGCAATGATTCTTTATACTAAGTGGATCGAATATTTTTAATCTCTAGTTGACAATCCTATGCTGTTCGAAGGAATTCCATACACTCCTTCTACTTGGATTACAGGTTTAAACTGTACTCAAGATTCTTTTAATAAAAAAAAAATCTAACTATACACTATTTTTTCCAAGCCAGAACTACAACTTCTTTCCCTCTTCCCAGCACAGTGCATACTGCTCCTCACAATAAGCATAAGTTGGTCAAATTCAACATTAGTTTGTACTCTTAGTTTTCTTCAGGAGATTTAAAGTTTAAAAGTTTTAAAGCACTTGCATAATACTCTACTATAGAAAGAAAGGTGAAATATGGTAGACTAAAGGTAAGGTTGTTGAAAAATGCGATTTTAAGGTCTTGAGAAAGGAAGGAGGAAACCTGAGAGGAAGAGGAATATTGCTTGTCTCTCATTTACCTGTGTGGTTGATAGAACAGTTGGGGGACTGCACCCAGACATGGGAACTGCCTGCCTCACAAACATTGTCGGTGATTTTTGCATGAGTAGTTAATGGTCCACTCTTAGGGAAATACTGATTTAGTCCAGTCTCTACTTTGTAATCATCATGAGCCTCATAAAGGAAAGTGTTTTATCAAAAGTTGCATCACTTCTTTTCTTTAGAGTTTAGGCTAAATCACAGTCACCCAGAGAGTCCAGATTTATTCGAGACACCTGGGTTTAACTTTCCAGCTCAGGTCATGGCCCTGCTAATGATGCATATTGCTCTTTCTCTTCTAGAATCACAACCACGGCTGCCTGCATGATGGACCTGCGGCGGTACCCACTGGATGAACAAAACTGCACCTTGGAAATTGAAAGCTGTAAGTGTCTCTGAGAAACCAGCTAGAGGAGACTCTGCTGTAAGCTTCTCTGGGGGCAGGGGCCCTTCCACTGGTGGCTGTGCAGACCAAAGTCCTGCAGAAGTTCTGCTAAGCACAAAAAAATTAGTGGAAGGAGGTGGTGACAAACAACCTCTCCCCTCCATTATGCTGCCAACCCTTTTATTCCCGTCTCTATTTCCTTAAATGAGATGTTTAATGGAAGAAATAATCCGGGAATAAAAGGAAGTTGATAGGATCCTGGAAGGAGACTGACCTAAGGCTATTCCAGACATTTAAAGTATGGAATTGGAGCAAACGGTTGCACCGAGTACTTGAGAAAATAGGTGTAGGTTGCGTTGTGTCATGACATTGGTGCAAATGGTTGCACCAAGTAGTTGCTTTGGCAGGAGTAGTTAATGGGAAATACTGGTTTAGTCCAGTCTCTACTTGGTGATCATCGTGAGCCTCATAAAGGAAAGTGTTTTATCAAAAGTTGCATCACTTCTTTTCTTTAGAGAAAATAGGTGCAGGTGGTGCTGTGTCATAAAATCTCCCAATGCTCTGTCTGCCTCTCTGTGTCTCTGTACTTGTGGCCTTCCAGATTACTTAAGGCGTCCTTAGATTATGGATTAATGGAATGTTTTGTTCTAGTTTTAAAACTGTTTTTGGTGTCCAACGTTTATATTCTTGCTGAAGTCCGTGTGTGTGTGTGTGTGTGTGTGTGTGTGTGTGTGTGTGTATTCATTGTATTTACTGTTTTGAAGCATGGTGGCTTTTGTAGGCTGTGGTTTTAGCTCCATGTTGATCCAGTCACCTGCCCTGTTGGTTGGGCTGAAATGTTGGTTGGTAACATGTCTTCATATCAAAAATCACACAGGAAGTTATCTGAAGTGGAAGAACATTCTGAATCTCTTTTTCTTTGTCCATTCTTTGGAATGCTTGCATTCCTTCTCCCGCTCAATAGTTGGGAGCTGACAATTTTACATCCAGTTTTCTAGGTACTCAGTAGCTGGACTGCTGGGAAGACATTCTTATCCTCAGGGAGGAATTTTAGCTGTGTCAGACCATGGGACTCCAGATCACTGCTCTGAGCAGAAATGCAGTATTTATGACACATTGTGGGTATTTTTGAAGAATTCAAAAACTAGGTTCTGAGGATAATTA
Source organism: Spermophilus citellus (assembly GCF_964194105.1). Taxonomy (NCBI): domain Eukaryota; kingdom Metazoa; phylum Chordata; class Mammalia; order Rodentia; family Sciuridae; genus Spermophilus; species Spermophilus citellus. The sequence continues at coordinate 132,118,914 of NC_138182.1, forward strand.
AATTTACATGCATTTTGTAAAAGTTGATCGCTTACAAACATTCCAAATAATCATTATTTTCCAGTTAGATCTTTGCCATACAAAACTATTTGAAGAAATTGGTCTATAGGATTTCAGAGATTTATTGTATGTAAATATCAGTGGGACAGCATCATTACTGCATGTTGCTTTTTCTTAACTTGTGGTTCAATTTATGGTACAATATTTCTAAGAATTCAAACTCTGACAATTTCACATTGTGGATGTGAGGTTATTTCTTTAAAAGATAAGTTGCTGTCCACCACTCATGAATTGTTTGTGATAAGAGCACATTTTGAGGTAGAATTACACTGAGATTTTAAATAATCACACCCCTCCATGGAGGAAGCATTTTTATTGCTCTTATTTAAATAGTCTTCCATATTCCTCCCAGATAAGTAAATGAGGCCTTTTGAGTTTTTAAATAATCGTTATTGGTAGATTATAATTATACAGATATATCATGCTATATTTATATATACACATAATATAATTTGATCAATCTCATTCCCCAACACCTTGGCCTTTCGATTTCAAAGAACTGATGCCTAAGGACCTGAGCAACACCGCAAAATTTGTGATGTTATTAATTTTTACAGAGATACTTAAAAATTGCCATGATAATTCATTAAGCCTTATATATTTCACTTAAGATTAGTTATTCTGAGAAATGTAATAAATATCAATATTTCTGTCTTTATCAACTAGGGTAACAGTCTCAAAAAGTTAAATTTATTTGTCCAAGATCACTCAGCTCCTTAATGGCAGAGTAGATCAGTGCTGTTGCTGTTAATACCTGGTTTACCTTAGTAAAGACACTGATTTTGAGGGACCCGATTAAAAGACCTCCACTCTTAGCCCTCTTATTCTTATTCTGAAAATCAGGAAATTTTCCCAAAGGGAAATTGGGACTTAACAATGTGTAGGCAGATAACAGATCGTTTCTATAGAGAATGAAATATCATATTGCTTTAACAACATGCAGATACCCAGACTTTGTTATTATAAATAGTTTCCTAGCTGAACAGAGTGAAGCTTACCTTTCTATCCTTTAGACAAGTAGCTTCTGATTGATGATTGGCATTCCACCTTATAAATATCAATAAATAAATCCACTTATTTATCCTGTATCTCTCTTTTTCGTTCCCCCTCATCTTTCTCCTTCCACTTCCTTTCTTTTTTTCTCTCATTCTTTTCTTTCCTTCCTCCCTTTCTCAAATGAAATCACCTTAATAGTAGCATTGCTAAATCATTAACACCTTGTCAACATTCAAAGTGGGTTTATTGGTTCAGTTCTTCTCTGAAGAAGATCACATAATTCCTGATTCCTGCTGGCTTGGAGTAGGGGAACCCTAGGAATGAGTTCCTTGCTCATTTGTTCATTCATTAATTTATTTAGGAATTTACTTATTTATTATTTATTGAGCACTAATTATTTATCAGGAATTCTAATAAGCTTTAGCATAATGGAAAGAACAATAGATACTTTCTGCCCTCTATGATGAGGAAGATGGATATAATTTAAATAAACACATACACAAATATAAAATTGCATTAGTCAAAAGTGCTATCTGGGTATTTAGTTTTATAAGGTCTTAAAGAAAGAGAATTTATAGAAGTCTGGAAGTAAAGTGCTGGGGATTGTAGGTGGTCAGAATGGACTATGTTTGCTTCATTACTGTTCTTAAATTTAAAATGACAGAGACGTCCTATAGGATCAATGGGATCTGCAGAATTAAATGGGCCCTGATACTATTTATCACTACACAGGCCATGAACCAAACTGCCAAAATAGGAGAATTCATTAAAAGGTGCTTCCATTTATTTCTCTCTCTTAAAGCTGTCTTTCATCTACTTGTTCCTATCATCTCTATGGTCAGAGGCTACTCATCATTTTTGTCTTTGTAGCATGGGCATTTACACATTCGTGGACATATCTTGTCTAGATTTGTCTCTGAACCTGTCAGGACAGGTTGGGAAAGGGACACTGTAATATTTTCCTATTTTTTCTAGGGTGTTACTCTAAAAGTACCAGATAACACTTTGCCTATGTAAATACAGGTTTTTGAATGTTCTTGCTAGTAATAAATTCCAGTACAGAAATAATGAATGGTCTAAAGGTTGCTGATGCTGTTAGTATAAGCCAAAGATCTCTTCTAAGGGGCAGAGCAGGTCAGGTTGAGGCCAGGTAGCTGATATTGATATAAGAAAGCTGAGCTGTTACAGATTTAACAGAGCCAGCCCTCTAACTATTCCAATTTTGAGGAGTCTGACTATATCCCATTTCACAATTTCTCATTTTTTAATGGAACATACTAAGGAAATTCACAGTATAAAATGTTTTGCTGACCTTATGACAGTGTGACTAGAACTTTATATAGTTTTAAAAAGAGAGAAATTTTTGACTCATATTAACAGTCTGAAATCATATTTGGCAGCAATGGATTTCCAAAGCATTGGTAAACTTGAGACCATTTATTATTTCTGTATTGGAATTTATTACCAAGTAGCAAGAACATTCAAAAGAACTGTATTTCCTTAGTATGTTCCATCCGTAAATTAAAAAAAAAATGTAAAAAATGGGAGTGGGAGGAAAAAACATATCCTCAAAATGGGAAGAGTCAGGGGTGGCTCTATTAATTCTACACCAGCTCAGCTTTCTAATACCAATATCAGCTATCTGGCCTCATCATGACCTGTTCAGTCTCTTGGAAGAGCAAGGAAGCCTCATTCTGTCTCCAACACCAGTTTCAGGTTCTTAACTGGGGACATGTGAACTTCTTGTTTGGAAAGGAATATGGAATTCTCCCATCTGGATGCTTTGATAACTAGTTCAAGTAATTAAAAGTGCAAAGTGTCCTTTTTTCCCCCTCTTCTTTTGGTGTGCATTTATCTCATTCAATCTCAGGCCAAGTAGAAAATGTAGACACAATGTCTTAGAGGATGAGTTTAATGCTGTTTCAACTCTGTTGGTTTTCCAGTCAGTCTCAACGTTTGTGGGATACACAGTGAATCATAAGGTGCAGAACTCGACTCTTCATTAGGCAGTTTCACAGGATTTACCAAGTGTGGGCTGAGATGGACAGCCAGATATCATCTTTTAAGATCTTACAAAAACTATCTTACACATTGACCTTTTTGACAGTATCAGACATTAGTTATTTCTGGCCTCTAAAGTCACTGATTATTTGAGTGATATTGGAGAAGTCACCCTACCTAACCAGACCTTAATTTCCTCATGGATAAAATGGGGACAATTATATCTACCACATGAGGTTTTATGAGAATAAATATAATACTAGAGATGAAGAATCTTGCACATCGGATGTGGTAAATAGTAACTTCAGCCACCTCATAAATATAACTTCAGCCATTAATAATAATTACCATAATAATAGAAGTTTTCATTATATTTTTAAAGGGTCCCATTATAGTCAGTCATAGTGACACATACCTATAATGTCAGAGATTCTGGAGTCTGAGGCAGGAGGATCAGAAGTTCAAGGCCAGACTCAGCAACTTGGTGACGTCCTAAGCAACTTAGGGAAACTCTGTCTCAAAATGAAACATTTTTTTGAAAAGTGGGGGCTGAGGGTGTAGCTCAGTGGTTAAGTGCCCCTGGGTTCAATTCCTGGTACCAAAAATAAAATAATTTTCAGAACTAATAAATCTAGCTAAGGATGGATGCTTAGCACAGCTTTGCCTTTCTTGACTTTTATGGAGTTTATTCTAGTTCTTGTACTGACATTCCAGGTTTATTTCATTGTGATGCTATTTACCTTCTCTTAGAATGACTCACCCACCTGCATCTACAGTATAAAATGCAAATTAACATCTTTTGCTTTGGCCTGAGGAAACAGAATTAATAACTAGCTTTAACATCCAAAGACGTATATTTAAAACTGCTGTGACATCTGTACTTGGATGTCAGTCCATTTGTAAATATTATCTGTTCGTGGCTTTAATAATATTTCAACTGGCCAAAGAAGGCCACCACCTGCTTATCAGGTAAAGTTTCCATGACTGTTGAAGAAGGGGTCCCTGTGAGTAACAATAAACAGGCACCAACCCCTCATCCTAAGAGAGATTCACCATGCTGTAGGAAAGCAGAGGGTAGGAGTATGCCTGCTGCTGTCTTACAGAATCTCAGTTTGGATATCTTAAAACAACTTGCTGATAGGTTATTGATGGAATGAAGGCTGTATTTTCTTTAGATAACAACTTTATTTTAAGTCACCCTTTTGAAGAGATCAATATGGATTTGTACATTTAAGCTTTTGAGGTATTCATTGCAAATATACTATAGCAAAGGCTTAACATTAAATCTTGAAGCCAGATATAATAAATACTCTATTAACTAATACTTAGTAAATATAACTATAATGTACTGGGAAATGTAGAAGAAAAGTGCTTAGATAGATAGATAGATGGCGGTGGGGGTTAACTTAGGTTAGTGTGGTTAGTGTGGCTTCCTCAAGTTAACTAAATAGGTACCTTAGCTTCTTCAAGCTCAGTTTTATTATCTTTTACAAAATTGTGATCCTTATAAATAATGAGATAAACAAGACATAGATTTTATGATCTTTATAAATAATGAGACAAACAAGACATAGGCTTTTGTGCAATGCTTGACACTGATGTTTTTATATGTAGTGGCTCTTATCATTATAAACATCATCATCATCGTTATCAAATTGCACTTGGAATATTGTGCTCAGAGTCACAACACTTTAAAAATATTTAGCAATCTGAACAACCAAAATGTAAATGGTACATAAACCAGGGCATTTGAAGGACCCAGTAGAAGAAACTGGAATTGGGGGCAGGAAGGCACATTTACCCCAAGGAAGGGAAATTTAGGCTAGTGGCGGGGGTGCTGTGTTTGAACAGGATGGCTGTTTTCAAATAAGCACAGAATTTCCTCCCAAGAGAACACACTATATCTAACCTAAGGGCAAAATTCGACCAACCCTGAAAAATGCCAAAAGACAATTTGGGGTTGAAGAGTAAAAAACAGAAAATTTCATAGCAATTGTAACTGGAAAAAAAAATCAGATAGGTTGAAGTATTCTTTAAGACCTGGGGATGAAGGACTTCTGTCATTGGACCAGTGTGGAGGTTGTGATAATTTCTAAGTGGCTTTACTTTGAGGGTTGCTTGGCACCAGCAGAAATCAAAGGATTTTAATTAGAGGACAATCAGGCAAGCAATGGTTTATGTGAGGTTGTAGATCCCATATACATATACCTCTGGGAGCACGCTGCTCCAGAACAGATGAAAATCGCCTCCCTGCTAAGATTTCAAGTTGGAGGGTGCCTGTGGCTGATGGTCTATTGTTATTCAGCCCGTAATCTTTCTTTTCTCAGATTTTCCTCATAGGATTACGTTTTACAGTTACATCTATGTAGAATAAGGTTAAGGCCCTCATATTTTTTTCTGCCTTTCTAAATAATCTAATCCCCCTTGAGTCTTCTGATCTACTTAAGGCTCAACAGAAGATAAGGTGTGTGTACATGTGTCAGTGCACATACACGTGTGGAGTGGGAGAGATCAAGTGGAGCGTGTTAAATAATGAAGCTCCCAAGCATTTTAGCTGACCTTGGAATTATTTTGAATTAGAAAAATATTTCTGTGACATTCCAGCAAGGCTTCTTCATAATTATTTATCAAGGAAATAGCAAAGAACATTGCAAATGCTCCACAGAGTCACTGCGTACAAATTTCATTTGCAACGCTGTTGTTCTGATAGTTTCTGGAATTGAAACTAGTATTGTGGAACTGAGGGGTTTATCTTCCTGGCAATCCTGTGGAGACATTTTGCTGGAATGTGCTCTTGGTTTAACAGTTATCAGTCCCTGAAGACCAAGGATGAGTACCTGGATGTGTACTTAGTTTCAGTACCTCGTCAGTTGTTATTCTGACCTCAGTGTTCATCTGGACTTCAAGATTTCTGTCCCTTCAGGTCTTCTATTATTTGAAAGTATGGACTCAGATATAAAGGGTCTGTCTTGATATTGAGTTCAAACCCTTTAAAGTGTGTGTTTTTCCCCCTGGTACAAAGAAATGTTTGTTTGGTTTTTTTCAAGTTATTCATTTCTTCTTTTTATAGTCTCCATTTTCTCTTTCTGAGATTCCTACTAGATAGGTCTTGGGTCTCCTATCTTGGTCTCCAATGGATCTGAACTAAAATGCATAGGCTTTTTTTGTCTTTCAGATTGCTAATATTTATTTTTATTTTTTTAAAATTTCATAGAGAGAAGGTAAATATTTTGTTTGGCAACCATGTTTTCCATTTCTAAAAACTCTTATTTATTTTTGAATGCCTGTTTTCCACAGTCTCTTGTCTTTCTATGGAATGGCATTTTTAAGGATTCCTGTCTATTTTCAACTTCCCTTCTGCCCCCTTCCCTTTCTGTTCCCTTCCATGATGGTGTATGTTTGTTACCTTGTTTTTTATTTCTCCTGCTGTTGATTTTTCTTACATGTCTTCTGAGCTTGGTACTCAATTCATGCTTGTAATAAAGTCCTAGTTTGATCAGAACAAGTAGCTGATATGGGTTTTCTGAAACAACCTGGGTTTCCTGGGCACTTGTGTGTTGTGGTTTCCACAACCGGCCTCCAGGAAGGGGACTGGGCACTCTTACTGGGTTCCCTATTCAGGAGAGTGCGCCTCTCACACTTAACTGACACTTTGATCTGGGGCTTGGACACTATAGATTATTTCTTCCTTTCAGGACTAGGAGGAACTGATGTAACTGAAATTTGTTTTTCCCCGTTTATAGAGGTGCCCAAGGCTCTCGGGGGCCCCATTTTCTGTCTCTCTTCAATACAATACCTACAGGAGGTCTCTACACAGCTTGGCTTTGTGAAAGTCCTTTCTTAGCATCATCCAGTGCGTGGTCACCACAGCTGCTGACATGACAGGGAGATGGTTCCACACACAAGCTCAAGGTCTGTGTTTGTCAGTTCTCTAGGACACAGGTTCTCAGCCTTTCTGCAATACAGTTAGATTACTGGTGAAGTTGTGAAATTCCAAATGATGGAGCCCCACCACAGACCCATTGAATCAGTAAATTAGAAGCTCTGTAGGTGATGATGGTGAGTGCTCAAGGCACGGTATTTGTTAGACTGTATAGACCTGTAACCGTGTTTTCATCCTCTCAGAAGACTCTTGAATAACACTAATGAGTAAGACGAGGTCACAGTAGTGAATTGCCACATCATAGAAAGTATAAAATTAACAATTCCAGATATAAATTTGGGTAATATTTTACTAAGGAAAGTGCCTACTTCAACTTCTAGAATGAAGATTTTATGGTATTACTTCTTCACACTTAGTTTACATTCATAATGATGTTTGATGAGACTTCTAGGTTATGTGGACGTTTTTCTAATACAAAATGAATGAGTATAAGGAGGAATCATTTAATCCTTCAGGAACATTAGAATTATTTTATGCATTGAAAGAAATGAAGAGAAGTAATTTGGAATATCAGAAATCATTGATATTATTGAAAAACTAACTAAAACAGTCCATTTGGTAAGCAAATAAGCCCAGAGTTCAGGGAAACTTAGCCCTTTGACCACGTGGTGACCACAGCTGTGAAGCTTAGGAATGTGTTGGCAAGGAGTTCAGCTTCCAGCCTACAGAACAGCATGGAGCAATTACAAGATACAGATTCCCATCCCGAGTTCTTGAAACTGAAGCATTTTCTTAACAGCTAAGTGAATTCCTAAACCTTTCCTGACACCGTGTGTTTGATGAGGCTGTGCTGAGAAACCCACCTGGTAGATACTTACCTTTCTGAAGGTGACAACCACCTTCTTTTAAGTTCCCACTGTCAATATTTGTCTTGCTTTGAAATCACCCATTCGATCGAGGATATATAGTTCCTCGCCTGCATATTACCAATTTCTCTGTGGCAAATTTCATAGAGAGAAGGTGTGGAGGCACAAACTTATTTATTTAGTTATCTTTTAGGCTCAGGAAAGAGGCCAACAATGCCATCATCCTCCAACCTGTCTCTTCCTGGCTGGGCTTCATTTTGTACATGATTCTAATTAGGTGAAAATGTCACATTTGTGGATTCCTTAGCATTTTGAGTAAAGGCTGGAAAGCATTTTGTAAAGCCTGATGTGAATGTTATAAGCCAGAGGCATAAATACACCTGCAGACCCAGAGCTCCTCCAGAGGACTCCTGTTGTTCTCCTTAGATAGTTGAAGCCCGTTGAACTCGGTCTTTTCTCGAATTCTGATCTTGGTTCCCTGTATCACCGCTTGAAGATACCTACCTTGCCAAGGGCTGTCAGTAATGCTGGTTCATGTTTGCCAGTCATTTACCACTTTCTCTAATGAAGCCTCCAGAGTCTAGTCTTTACCCCTTCCCGACCTCCATTAACAGCCAGCCCCGTGATTATTACATTACTAGCATGATCACCATCCTCACCGTTATCAGTAGGAACTACCATTTATTACATCTCTCTGCCTGGCTTTGTGCTGTCTGTATACATATACTTCATCTCATCTTGTGCCCTCATATGCTAGCGATTGATATCATTTCCTCTTCAAAGATGAGGACGTGGATCTTAGAGAATTGTAACTTCTGTCATGCTGTTCAGGCCAGCAGGTATGTGTATTGATTAAGGGTTAATGGAAGAAAATAGAAGCTGATGTAGCTGATTTAAGCATAGGAGGTTTATTTGGCTTACAGAATTCTTGGAAGGACTAACAAACAAGACTATTGGCTGAGCTTTTGGCTGTGACTCCCAGGACCACAGCCCAGACTTCTCTTGCCAAGGCAGACTCTGATTCTTCTGGGATACTGTGACCACAGACTGAATGCAGTGCCTCTGCTCTGGCTTCTGGAAACAAGCTCTACTGCTTCTTAGGTAGGATATGCGATAGAAGTGCTGTGTACACAAAGAGATTAAGTACAGGTCACTGCCTTCCCACTCAATCCAGTCCTGATTTATGGACTGCATCTGATGGGCAGATCCTGGATCACATTTATAACTGTAAATAAAGTCAAAGCTGGGGAACATAGTTTTTAGTGAGATAATATCTTCTTTCAAATAATTTCTAAGCTGGGATTTGAATACAAGTTGGTCTAGTTTTAGAGCCTCTGTCTTTGTTGTATTTATTGCTTCCCTGTTTTTAGTGTAACATCAGATTAACTAACACATTTCTTTTGGATTATAACTAATTTATACCTAATAATTCTATTACCTAATTAAATCCTACCTAATAAATTGTATGTTTTTAGAGGATATTTGTTATTTTCTTCTCCCACCCTATGTTGGAGCACTGTATTTAAAGAAACCTCTATTCTGTATGAGATTCCACTTCCCATAATGGAAGCCTAAAAAACCAGACACTCGCTTTCAGCTTCTCTGGGGTGCCAAGACCAACACGTCACCCATCATACGACTTTGAATAGGAAATCTGGGGCAGAAAAACTGGTAACGTGAGAAAAGTCCAGCTTAAGAAGGGACTCAGTCATGGCAGTGGGTGGGTGGCAGTGCTCAGTGGCACATGTCAGTGGCATCTGCAAAGAACTACAATATCTTAACCCTGTGGAGCTGGCCCTGATGAATTTACCAGACCAAACATTTGCTGAAATTTGGAAATTTTTCCTCAAAGGATAGCATCCACCACGGGCCCCTTGCCTTCTATAAGCTGTTGTTCTTCATCTGTTTAATAAATACCTTTTCTATTTGATTTAGCCCAAGCCACTTTCTATTGTTTGCAGCTAAGAACCTTGATGGCTTGTGTTTATACCGGAAGGGTAAGGTCCTAAGTTATCTTTTATGTCCTTTGGTGCTTTGTGCATGACAGGCCGTCATTACATTCATCAGTTCACTGTATTTGTTTCATTAAGGTTCACTCTAGACCCACGTCCTTTAACAAATGAACACTAATGGCATTAAGAATCCCCTAATGTCTATGCACCTCTATTGGGATTTATCAACCTTCTTCCTCACAATCTCTTTGGCAAGTGACTCCAGGCTATTTAAATGAAAATATTAGATACTTTGTGTGAACTGTCCCACGGTCATCTTCATGTGTCTGTATCTACCTATCTATTGATGAGTTGCTGGATTCTACTGGGTACTAAGTGCATGACATTCACTGTCTCATTTAATATATCAGCCTGATGAGATATTAAAAGGCACAAAAAGATTAAGTAAAGGTCACACAGCTAATGAAGTGTGGAGTCGGGATTCAGTCCCAGACCGTCTCTCCCCATGGATCACGCTCTGGCTCAGCTCTCCACTGAACTGTGTCTGCATTAAAAGCATCTCAGGAAAGAGGACACTTAAGTCCTGTCGCACAGTAATAGTCTAACCAGGCACTGGCTTAGACCATTTTAAGATGGGAAGTGACTCTGGACACTTTTGTCCCTGGTTTTAAGGAAAGTACTTAACACTTTGTCGATATGGGTATCTTGGGATCCTGGAGTCCATAATGGGCCAAGAATCTCTTAAATCTTTGCTAGTCCCATTGCTTCTCTAAACTTTTTTTTTTTCCCCCAATAAACAGGACATTTTACAGGATCTATTTCTCACCAAAATAAAGCTACTCTCAGTTTAATTAATTGCAAATGCTCCTTTCTACCACCTGTAGAGATAAAAAAATGTATTCTGGTTATAAATTCTGAGACATTTTGTTTATACTTAAAATTCTGACATAAAGTACAACTTGAGTGTACATTTAATCAAATTCACTGCCAAATGGGAAAGGTTGATGGACAGAAACAGGAAAATTGCATTAAGAATGAACTGGCCTTGTGTTCAGTCATGGTGGCTGCTTTGAATTATAATGTATCGGAATCACTTAATATGTAAACAAAAGACAGTGTATTATAAATTGCTAATATATGCAGCAAAGTTGTTATTTGACTATATCTTTCCAATTTCTCTCTTCTCTTTTTAGTTATTTTAGGCCATTCTAGCTGGATACAGTTTTGGGTTGTGAAGATGCATTACAGAACATTATTCAAAGATTTTTTTTTTTGTACCAGAAATTGACCCCAGTGGTGCTTAACAACCAAGTCACATCCCCAGCCCTTTTTTTTACATTTTATTTAGAGGCAAGGTCTGGCTAAGTTGCTAGGGCTTCAGTAAATTGCTGAGCCTGGCTTTGAACTCATGATCTTCCTGCCTCAGCCTCTTGAGCCGCTCGGATTATAGGCATGTGCCATCCCACTCTCTTCAAAATTTCCCATTAAAACAAAACAAAACTCCCAATAACTACCACTTAAAATGCCATTTAGAGTTATACATTTTGACTAATCTCTTTCCATTGACCATTTCATTTAATTCACACAATAGCCACTTGGATAGATATAAAGTCATCCCTACTTTATAGGTAGGGAAAGGGGGGGCAGTTAAGAATTTAAAACACAACAGTATGCACTGAGATTGAAATTAATTTAATACTGATTTAGCCTTTTGTTTGTTTGTTTGTTTGTTTGTTTGTTTGTTTGTTTGTTTTTGGTGCTCGGGATTGAACCCAAGGCCTTGTGCATCTAAGGCAAGCACTCTACCAACTGAGCTATATCCCCAGGCCTTCAATTAATTTAGTACTTAAAGTCTAGTCATTTTAAAACTTCCCCCCAGCTTTATTCAGGTTTAAGTGGCAAAAAAATGGAATATCTGCATTGTGTATTATCAGATACTTGATATATGTGTTGTGAAGTTACTACCACAAACTAAGAAGGTAGTAATTTAACCAGGTTATGATACTCATTCACTAACTTAGTAGAAACAAGATAGGCTTAAAATTAAAGCTGATTATTCAGTTTAGCACATACCTATTGATACATTACCAGTATTGGGAAATCATAGGAAGAATTGGGAGAAAATATGTTAAAAAATATCAGGAGCCTAGGAAGGTATTTATTACAAACAAACAAACAAACAAAAAATAACTGGCATGGGAGAGATTGCAATGGTTATTTTAACCACCTCTCTCAATCCAGGGTGATGAGAATGTTGCATTTTTTTCCAGAAAAATTTTCTCAATTCTCCATTGCCAAGTAAGAGATAGTGACAGTCCTGAAGCAATAAGAAATCATATTTCCTCTGATCCCTCTGTCCTCACAGTTTGAAGTTGCAGTGATCTCTGATCCAACTGCTACCCAGGAGGAAAGTTTGAAATGCATTTGGATTAGGATGTTTTTCAGCTTCCTTATGGGGCTCATTCAAATTGTTACTTTTCTAGGTCCAATTTCTGATATTTTGAGCTTGTTGGTTAACTATTATGTGCATCTATAACTCAACAATAGAACCCAAAAATATCTGAGGACAAATTTCTGAATCACAGTATGCAACATAGAAAACGATGCTCTAAAATTCCCACCTAAAGTAAGTTTCTTGCTTTGGTTATCGAACACAGAAAGACTATCAAAAAAAAAAAAAAAGAAACTTCTCTTTGACACTTTTTTCTGGACCTTCCACTTACATTCTTAATCACAAATACCCAGAAGAGGATGTACTAACAATTAATTACATCTTGCAACTTACATGGGGTTGTATAGAATTAGCTCTTGATGGCTGAAAGAAGGAGAGGAGGCTGGTAGCATGGGCAGTCTTGGCTCATCAACCTAACTGTTTTTAATTAAGATCCAGAGAGGGATCATTGTATTGGGGAAATATGTTTCTTGAAGAGTCTTAGGGATATTTTACTTTGCTTCTCTTTTTGCCTACAATATATTTTCTTTCTTTCTTTCTTTCTTTCTTTCTTTCTTTCTTTCTTTCTTTCTTTCTTTCTTTCTTTCTTTCAATTTTTTGTTGTTGTTTTTTTCTTTTTTACTTAGCAAGCTCTTATTCACCTTCAAATCTAAAACCAAATTTATTTCTTAGCAAAAGTCTTCCTTAATTTCTCTCTCAAAAAAAACTTCTTCAAATAATATTTTTCACAATTGCAATATTTATTTGTTCTGTTTTATAATCAAGGCCTTCCTTTCTTTTTTGGAATATAAGTACCCTAAGGTGGGCACATGCTCATATTTTTTAATTGTTGCATTATAATTATACAAAATAGTATGATTTATTGTGATATTTGTATATGCACATGTTGTAATGTGGTCAATTTCAATGCCTAGTTCCTCCCCTTTACTTTCCTCCCCCACTTTTCCCCAGCGCATGTCCTCCATTGGTGTCCCATTTGTTTTCATGAGATTGTTTTATTTACTGTTTTACTCTCTAGCTTCCACATATGAGAGAAAACATACAATCTTTGGCTTTATGAGTCTGTCTTATTTCACTTAACATTATGTTCTCCATTTCTATCCATCTTCCTGAAAATGAAGAATTTTGTTTTTCTTTATGACTAAGTAAAGCTCCAGTGTGTATATATCACATTTTCTTTCCCTATTCATGTATCTATAGATTTTCTTTCTCATTATGTTCAAAGAATTGAATACAAAGCACTGTGACAATTTAGAAATGTATTGAATAATGCATGATGTATAGATGGATGGATGGTTGGATGCATAAGAAAAAGCCAGTCCAAACCACATTTCATTATTATTTGCTTCATTGAAGGGGCTCTGTTCTGCTTTGACCTCAAACTTGAGCCATCACCACTTGCTGAAAAACAAATAAGACAGCTGAGGTTGTGGCTCAGTGGTAGAGCAATTACCTAGCATGTGTGAAGCACTAGGTTTGATTCTCAGCATCACATATAAATAAGTGAATAAAATAAAGCTCCATCAACATATAAAAACATTTAAAAAAACAAATAAGAGCAAGGAAAAATGGACCTATGTGTTTCCTGGAAACTCTTCATGAATCAGTTTATATGCATGTATGAGTTTGTTAGGATGAACCCCACCATTAAGCCCTTAAAAACAAACAAAAGACAACAACAAAAAACCCTTGGGAGCCAACTATTACCTGCCTTCCCTTCCTTCTAATTTGTCACCAAAGGTGGAGAGTAAATAACCCCTGCAGTGAATGATCCTGTGCCCTTACTTCTTCATTGTGTGGAGAGTTGCTTAATTGAAATTTGAAGGACAAACCACTCCTGGAATCCTCTTAGTTGCTCATGATTTATTGCCATTTTTACACATTGGTGGATGTGATATACTGACTTTGTTAAAGATTTTTGCATCATAAGGGGGATTGCATTATGATATTTTCCTTTTGGATAATATGTTTGTAAGGAATTGGTCTTAGAGTTATGCTGGCCTCAAAAAGCAATTGAAGGCATTGTCTTTCCTCTGTTTTCCGAAAGTTTCTGCTTGTGCTGATGCTTCTTTTTCTTTCTTGAATGTTTGATAAAATTCATAAGTAAAATCATTTGGAGCTTTTTTGAGGAAGTTTTGGATAAATTTAGACTTATTAGATAAGGTGCTTTTAGAGATAGGATTTCCTATTTCTTCTTGTATCATTCTTCATAAGTTGTGTTGCTCAAGATATTTTTTTTTCTTCTAAAATGTAGAAATTTGCATGAAGTTGTTCATAGTACTCTTTTATTATCCTTTTCATGCCCAACTATCTGTAGTGATAGCCCCTTTTCTTTCTTGATGTTAGAGATTTGCTCGCGCGCGCGCTCTCTCTCTCTCTCTCTCTCTCTCTCTCTCTCTGTCTCTTTCTCTCTTTTGATAAGTTTTGCTACACACTTATCAACTGTCTTAGTATTTTCCAAGAAGCATCTTCTGGCTCTGGTAGTTTTCTCTATCTTCAAAGTTTTCATTATTTTTTTTTCTGGTTCTATTCAATTTTGTAAAAGAAGGTTAAAACATTCCAACTACCTCTGTGTAATTATTTTTTAATTCTGTAAATGTTTGCTTCATGTCACTTTAGGCATTATTTGTGACATACACATTGACTATCTTTAGGACTTGCTGATGAATCTTCCCTTTTATCATTATGAAATTTCTCTTTTTTGTCTCTGGTAATATTGGTTTTGTCTCAAATATGTTTTAGTTAATGTTAGAAGCACCATTCTGTCATCTTTATCATGGTCACTTTTAACTCAGTCTTTTTCTACCAATTTATTTTCAGTGGATATGCATCTTTATATTTAAAGTGGTTTCTTACAGGCTTCATGTTACAGTCTTACTTTTCATGAACTTTGACATCTCTGCTTTTAAGTTAGACCAGATGTGGGCAAACTGTGACCCATGGGCCAAATCCAGCCTTGTATTTTTTTGTACAACCCACATGTTAAAAATAATATTTACAACTTTAAAGAGTTGCAAAAAATAATGGAAAACTTTACACCTGATCCTGCTGTAAAATAACTCTAAAATGTGATAGCTTTCCACTGTTTCCTTCACTGGCTACTCCTAACGTTGTACTCACTTTCTCACAAATCACAGTCTTGTGATTATATGGGGTTTTCATACAACTTTTCAATCAAAGAGCTTTCATGTGTTTTTAGTAAAACAATCAGGCCTCATTATGTAATTTCATCCTTTTTTACTTTAGTCATTCCTTACATCAGTCATTTCTGCATTCCCACTCTAAAACAGAAACAAAACAAAAATCTCTTGCCATAAACAAATTTTATAATGACATCACTCATATTTAATCTGAATTCTTAATAAAAAAAAGTTTGCATGGCATATAAGAATAACCCTGTCACATACACATCAATTCATTATTAAAATGTTTTTTATAAAGTTGTTCAACTGCTATAGATCCAAATTAACCTTTAAATTAACTCTTACCTACTGATCAATATGATTATCTATTGCCTTTGAAAAGAATATGTTTTAGAGTTAAACTATGAAATACTAATAACTGATATTTCTTAAATGCTCTATATTACCAATTAACATTTTGATTTATTTCTATGCAGTAGTTAATATAATTGTGGAAATTACTATTAATGTTCCCATTTTCAGATGAGAAATATGAATGACAGAAAAGGTACACAACTTCACCTAAGTTGCACAGAGTAATAGAGTCAGAATTTAGGCCCAGGCTGTGGACTACAAAACCTGAAATTTAAACAACCTCTCTTACATCAGGACATTACTGAAAGAGCACTCTATTCTGGGACAGGAGACCTAAGTAAGAGTCACTACTAAGCACACAGAATGGAGGAGTGAGACAAGGTAGTCACTAGGTTCTTTTAGTTCAAAATTTTATGATTGCTCTTGCTTACTAAATATCTGATAATTTCCATACGAAGAAGAGATAAGGAGAATCATAAATACTGTCACACAGACCTTTTATCAAGGTCCTGGTAGACATTTTTGCATCTGAGTGACAGAAATGAGCTTTGAACATAGCTCTGTTCAAGCCACCCCCAGGGGTGGCTTCGTAGAATTGGGTTTGGGCAGGTGCACAGGACCCCATAATTAGAGGAGTGTCACACTGGTGTAATGCTCTGCTATCACTGTTCTGATAACCTTGTTAATATCTGAGTAGGAAACCCACATTTCAGTTTTTCAACCCACAAGTTATGGCACTAATCCTACTCCCATCCCTTCTGGAGTAGTCTCAAGAAGCTACACAGATAGCAGAAGGTTTGCCCCAGGAGTTGGGGCTAGAAGTTGCTCTGGTGTGGGGACACAGTCTGACTCAGTCCCCTCATGGGGCATCAGTAGATGGTGTTTTGATTTTTGTGGTGCATTCTCTTTTGGCTCTTGCCTTTGATACTCTCAAAGAGAAATTTCCCATTACGTTTTGTTGATGTCTTTGGGTCAGTACCTGTTTTTTCTCCAATTGGAGAAAAAAAAAGGAAACATTTTTTGCTTAGATCTTTAACTTAGAGATTGAGAAAGAGACATTTCGTAATGTGTTGTCCTCATTTGCTCTCAGGGCATGATTCTTAATGCTAACATTGTGACTTCTTTGTTGACTATGAGGCTATGTTTTCTAACCCATACGAGAATTCAGAACTTGTGTTCCAAATAGAACAAGGCCAGATTCCACCCTGAGAACTATTTCACATTCAACTTCCTCTTACTCCCACCTCACCGGACCCCAGGAGAGTATCTTGGTGATTCAAGAAATTAAATGGAATTTTTTTGTGTGTGTGAAGTAGATTGCCTATTAACCCTTCTTAAGTATTACAGATTAAAAAAAAAATCTGTCTTGTTAAATTGACCTAACATTCTCAGAAAAAAAAAGTGGGGGGCAGGGCTTGCCATTTTAAAACATATGCTCCTGCTTGACAAAGTTAGTTAAAGCAAAACTGTCAAATGCCAACCTGCAGAGTATTAAAATTGCAACAAAATGTCAGGAGAAATGGGAAAACTGCTGAATTTCAGAAAATCTGTCATGACGACCGCATTGCATGTTTCTCTCTGCTAAGTTAGGGTGACATATGGAAGTTTAAAAATATAACCTAATGATGCATCTTTATGGCAAGACGTTTACATAACCTAATTGCCGTAGAACTGCCATTGCTGGTTAATTCATTAGGATAATGAAAGAGGGTGTTCCTCAGAACTGAGCAGAAATGAGTTCTGCCCAACTACACTGACAGCCGCGGAAACATACATTTTCTATTTTTGCTTCTTATTTGAAGCCGAAATAGATGCACATGGTTAAATGTAGTATGATATTTTGAACCATTTTCCTTGGCACATGGATGTGAGTGTAAGAACTTGGTGAGTATGAGACAGTGCTAAAGCCCCTCTAGTTCAAGAAGAGGCTGGACATCCAGCCGCAGGAGGATGGAGATGGAGACAAGTGCTAAGGGCTGGTAGATATCCTGCAAGAAGGGTGGGCTCTTAGTTTCCACTTAAGCTTTGCTAACTTTTAAATTTTGAAGCAGCTTCAGATTTATAAAACATTGCAAAGATAGTAAAGAGAGGTCCCTCATGCTCCTCACCCAGATTTCCCTCAACACTTCACATAAACATCTACAAAACTGAAAAAAAAAAATCTACAATGTTAAAATCCTGTTAATAAACCTTTATTCAGATTTTTCCATGTTTTCCACTAACATCCTTTTCCTGCTTGAGAATCCAATCCAGTATCCTGCATTGAAGTATATCACCTTTTTAATCTCCCTTAATATGGATCTCAACTTTTCTTTTTGTTCCATGACCCTCGTACTTTAGAAGAACACTACTGGTCTAGTATTTTTGAGAATATCCCACAATTTCCATTTGTCTGATATTTTTTTTTTCATGGTTAGGTTAGTCCACTCAAAGGTTTAATTTACCTCTTTAAGGAAGTACACAAAATCAAGGAGAGCTCAATTAAGGGCTGCAGATAGCATGCCTCCACTGTTACATTCACATTTGACCACATCAAGTCCAATATAGTTAAGCCATTGTAATTGTCTACTTGTTTAGGCATGGGCTGGCTGTAAGTTTGTCATATGCTAGTTTATTTCAGACTTTCTTTAAAGGAAAATAGCACCAAGTAAAATGTGCCAGGTACTATGTTTTATATCCATTGCTAAATTTTATTGTCAAACAACCCTACAAAGTAGGTATTACTATTATTGTCATTATCATTATCTTGGGGTTGAAAAGAATTTAAGCTCAGGAAAATTTAAGTGAAGTTCTACTTGCATAGCTCATAATGTCTCTGGAAACCATCCTTTAACCTAAATCTTTCCAATTCCAGTGCCTATATTATTTACTTATTAAGTAAGAAAATTTTAGTTCCTATAATTTATTTTGACCCGAGAGAAGACCATGAAAAATATTAGAATTAAGATGCATTCTAGGGAGTTTTTAGTTGTTCTAGATATTGAAATATGGTGAAAACTTCTTTTAAAAAAAGATGTCATGAATTCATATTGGACAAAACATACTCCCAAACAATTCCTTAATCCCTGGCTTCTCTCATTATCTGTTCATCTCTTTTCCTCTCCTTTTTCTCCCTCCTCTCCATACACAGGCCCGTTTTCTGTCTATCCATGTATCTGCAGAGGTAATATGGAACAGGACATCTGTGAAGGATTATGCTTATAAAAAAATCTCATTGATTGTTGAAATTTCTTATGCTTCCGTACCAACATGATATTTAGTCAAAGTTCAGGGTTTTTTTTTCACACTTTTAATATGATTCAGCAAAGTAAAGGATTTGGGAAATATATTTTAGAAAGTTTAGATGTCTACAGTTTTATAGGGTGAACAGATTAAGATCTCATCTAAGGCACCTGCTAAATTGGATCATCTGGATGATGACAAACATTTAAAACCTTAACTTCTAATGATTTCAGCCTCAACTTGGATACATCAAATTCTGGAACTGCTCCCATTGTCTGGTGTTATAAGAACGTGCACTCAATTGAGAGTTACATATTCTCTAGTTCAACAATCCAATTTTACAGATAAGTAATCAATATTTTTCAGGTCATTGATCTGGTTAATGACAGAATCATGGCTAGAGCATCTGTATCATAAGTCATTTTCTCCTTCAGAGCCCACAATTTAAAAAAAAATATTTGTTAAAATAAAGCCTTCAATTACACTTATTTTCAACATATGCACCATATGAATATTGTATGTCACATTCTTTGCACTAGGATCAAAGATAGAGTGAAATTATTGTCTCCAGGAATATTATATCTTCTTAATAACATAAATATTAATCAACATGTTGCCAGTGAAGGCAAACTAGATCTTGAAGGTGGCTGAGGTTTGGGGATGCAGTAACTTTATGCTATTTTATCAGCAGGAGAAATATTTTTAAAAACTCCTAGGATGTTATCTGATTTTAGGGTGATTTTTGTGTGACATGAGAATTATTAGGTGCATAGTAGCCAGTGCATCTCCCATTATACCTCTTCTAGAGTTAAAATTCACCAAGAATGTTCTATGTTCCATAGGACAATTTTTGTTCCAATATATGTGGTTTATATAATAAAAAGTTAACATCCTAAGCAAATTATATTTCTTGATCTGAAAAATGTGAACCAGTTGTAAATAATAAGTTCATGAAATGGTATATCTTTATTTTATTATTTTCAACACATCCACTGAATAATTCTTAAAGCCTTTTTCTACTGACAGCTTTGATGAATGCAGTTTTGTGTGTCTTTTCTGCTGAAACTTTCAGAAATGTTTTTACAAGTTAGAGTCAAGAGGCTGGCAGTTCATGAATGCAATAGCTATTACTTTATACACCTAAGAAAAACTTTTTAAAAAATATGTACTCAACAGAATTTTCTATTATCTCAAATCTTCTTATGAATTCTTAGTCATTGAAAAATGTGTGTGTGTATTTACTTGTAGATAGACACAATACCTTTCTTTCTTCCTCCCTCCCTCCCTTCCTCCCTTATTTCCTTCCTTTCTTTAATGTGCTGAGCATTGAATCCAGTGCCTCACATGTGCTAGGCAAGAGCTCTACCACAGAGCCCCAGGCCCAGCCGGGATTCTTAGTTATTTACTTCAAGTGAACTAAGAGCAACTCTGAATTTAAAGCTACATGTAGCTAGTTTGTGACCCCAAATCATAGCTTTATTGTCTATATTCTAACTAATCTATGTTTTGGATGCTGTCTATAAAAATGTGTTGTTGACTTTGTGTGCCAGTTTTATAAGGTATAATTGAAATTAAATTCATACAGCTGCTACACTTTGTGTGTTTATATATTTCAGGACTTAATTGTTTCAGGTATAGTATTTTAAAAGCATGACATTTTAAAGTATCTCTAAGTGCCTCTGTTGTGAGTAGTTTAACTATTTAAACCAACAGTTTATTATATTATTTTGAATTTGATTTTAGAGTTTCTAGTTTTCAGTGTTAAGTTTAACTTTATAGTCCTTTCCTGATGAAAATAGGTTGGCATGAAGATTGGACTTTCTCAGATCAGTTACATGGAGTTTATTACATACTTCAGCATAAAAACAGAGAAACTGAGCAGTGGTTGACATTAGTAGTGCATGGATTCTGTGTGGTCTAGATACCTTGCACTCTGTATCTGCACCAATGAATTAATACATGTTTTCTTTGAAATCCAGAGTATTAGCTTTGAAAAAAAATTACAATTTGAGTTATAAACCTTTAGAAAAGGTTCATATTACTTCTGTAATCTCAAAGGATACATTCTTAATAATGCAAACAGATCACTTAAATAATTTGTTCTTGTGGATCAGATTCCTCAGCATATTCTTCATTTATTGGTCAAATTCGAATTTCAATTTTTAGTGGTTTTATCTTTAGAAAATTTCTATGCCAGCTCTCCAAACAGATATTTATTTTAAGATACAATGCAGCTTCATATTGTCAATGCAGATCAATTGAATATTTTATCCTATTGTCAAATTATTCAACTGAATGCATCTGACAGACAAATTTTTCAACTGATCTGAGAAAACCAGGAGGTATGAGGCTGGGGAAGGCTTCAATGATCACAGCCTCTTGCTTCCCCAAAGGAGATTTGGTGATGTTGGTGTATTTGGCTGAGAACCTGCTCAGACACAGGAGATGACACAGGGATGACCAAACCTCTTATACCATACCTTGTTAGAATGAGCAGTCTCCAGATTTGCACCATCAGAAATACCAGGACAGCAGGCCCAGTCAGCACTTGCCACAGATTAGAAAAGGGACAGTTTATTTTAATGACAAAATATTACATTAATATTTCATCATGAGATACAAATATGAAAACTGTTAAATTCCTTTATCATCCTGGCTCTCATTGTCTTACTAGATTGCTAAGACTGGCCTGAAACTTGCCCTCCTCCTGCCTCAGCCTCCTGAGTATTTAGGATTATAGGTGTGCACCACTACTCCCAACCCTTTGTACTTTATTTGGAAAGAATTTTTTTCAGTTCTTTCCAGTTGTCTTTTCACCTGGTTAATAATGAATTTCATCACAGGAAAGTAGTCTTTTTTAATGTGGTCTCATCAGCTAGTTTTTTTCGTTTTCTGACTTTTAAGCTTTGTGCTTTTCGTATGATATCTCACTACCCCAAGATAATAGAAATATGTTCTTAGGTATTTTTATATGTTCTTTCAAAGTATTGATATAACCCAGTATTCCCATAACAAGTGGTGCCCTAGACATTCTTCAATAGGATTCTGTGTGCCAAACAGCTTGCTGGGATATATGAGGAATAAGGCTAGTTCTCTCTTAACCGAAGGATTGTAAGGGGTTGGCAGTGCAGATTTAGTACAGGTGTAGAGAATCCAGGTGCCAAACTAAGTTCCTCTTTCATCTTCTAGACTGGCTTTGCTGTGGAGACAATTGAAGGATACTGAAAATTATTTAAGTGATTTATGTGGCATTAAAACATAATAAGGGTCCTACAGGCGGAGAAATTTTATGTGGGAAATCAACTCAGTACTGAAGATGTTGGCAGAGTTCACTGGCTGAGATAAATCTCTAAGGGCTGCCTAGGCAAAGTGCAAAGCTCATATGGGTGACAGATGCTTGGTGTACTGTGTCAAACCATGAACTTGTGGGTGTGACTAGTGATCACATTAGCAGAATAATTTGGACATAAATAGAGAGAAACAGAAAAGAAACAATTTGAGTTGGGAGTGCTTAAAAAACACCTAGTGAAATCCAGGGATCCACTCATCTTCTGAATATATAGGTGCACGTATTACATTGCATACCACTTGCGCACACACATGCATGTATGCACACACATTCTCACACTCTTACAATGTACAGCGGGTAACAGCTGTGGAAAGCTGATCTGTGGCAAGCAGTGTTCCAAACTTTCTAAATGTTGTACTTTGCATATTTTACTTCACATTCTTAAGAAGTGTATGAACTCCAGGCATCGTTACTGTTTGGGGGATCAAGGCCACAGACTTGTAGACAAGGTAAACAACTTAACTTGTCTGGTGCAGGTAGAAGAGAGGAAGGAAGTTTGGACAGACACTTCCACCCCAGAGTTTACATGCACAGCGTGACTTGGATGGCCAAGCACCTCCCAACAACCCTGCTGCAAAAGAATTTCACAGGCAATGTTTGTGTAGCCCATTATAGTTTTCAGGATAATTTTTCAGTCTTCACCATGTTTAATTATCCCTGTTATCAGCTACAGTACCCAGCATGAACTTTTGTCTCCTGATTTTATAAAGAGGAAAACTGAGGCATAGAGTTTATAAATCACTTACCAAAGACCACATAAAAAGTTGGTGCTAGTACCCAGAAGAGAAAGTGGATATTTAGATTTTTTTTCCCTAAGGTGATAAGTTCATTCTCTCCTTTTCAATGGTAACCACAAACACCACTTTGGAAGAGCAGGTGAAAACTTAACAAAACATCGTAAGTATACCAACTGAAGTGTCATTGAAACACTACACTTCTAATTTAAACTGGGTTTTCCACACACAGACTGGATTTACCTGCTAATCCCTCTGCTCTTTTATTGGAAAATGTCTTGAAGGACTGAACTCATGTACTCTGGTACTCTTATGTTCAAAATCAGTGTCCCCATTATAGATAAAGTTCTGCCACAGCAGGGACCATATGTATGTCACTCAGTATTCCATATCTATTGGTTAGCCCAGGGCATGGCACAGGGTGAATAATCAATTAATGCTTGTTGATTTCACAGAAGAATGTTGCTTTGTCACTTTGTGATTATAGTGGCTCTTAAGCCACTGAATACTAAAAAGCTACGATCGATTCCCCTATCTCCCATTTGGCCACCCAGAACCTTTTGTCCCCAAAAGAAAAAGAAAGAAAAAGAACAGTCTTGAAATACTAAAGAAAATGTAAAGTAACAATTTCAAGCATCAATAACCAAGGTGGTTGATGTTTGTTCTATAAAGAATTTTCCAAATGAGAAGACCGCTGCATATTACAAATGAGGAAGAAGCAGGGACAGAAAAGTTTGCCAGAAAGGTGTTTGCAGAGAAATGTTCATGAAAGACTTTTGCAGTAAACACTTAAAGATGGTTAATGTGCCAGAATTCAGTTGGGAGTATGTGCAGAGGAGCTAGAGATGGAGATATGCTGGGCAGAGATTTGCATCTGTAGTGGAAGGAAATGCCCATTCCAGTTTCTGAGATAGGGGCTCTTAGCTTAAGGAAGACTTGAGAAAACCAGAGACCATGTGTTTTCTGAATGTTCACCAGGGTGCTGGGGCTACAGATGGGGATTGCTTATTCTGCAGTCGATTTCATGAATGCCTGGGGTTTGGTCCTGGGAAAGAGTATATAAAGAAGGAGTGGTCAAACTGTGATTTTGAAAGAGGAGGACTCACAGAAAATGTAAAACTACATGATTTCATCTTCTCATTCCTATCACCCCTAATACCACACATCAAGGGACAGTTCTCCCCATAGTTCTCAGAAAATAGGTGTGTTAGGCAGGATATAATGGGAGCATGGGGTTTGTATGAGAAAATGACTGTGCCTCTCTGGTTCACCTAGTAGAGGGCCTGCCTTATAATAAGAACTGGATAAATATTTGTTGTTGTACTCAAAAAACTTCCCTTTTCTGATCTTTGTTTTGGCCTTTGGAACAGTTATTCTCAGTAACATTAGCTGTCCCAAGAGTCAAATTTGAATTCCAGACAAGGGTTCATTAAGAGATCATCTCATATTTATATCAAAACCAATAACTTATCATAGAGCTGGCACGTGGCCCATTCTATTAGTGAGTACGTGTTAGGTGAGTGACAGGATAAATGGAAGAAGTAGAACACTTACAGTTCCTATTAAAGAAGCCTGGCATAACCTCCACTGTTCTGAGACACTAGAAAGTACATCCCACCCTACTCCATACCCGCCATGATTATACACTGCCACATAACACATGAACAACCCAGACTCTTATCTATGTTCTGAGGAATTAAAGAAAATGTGAAGTGTGCAGAAATCTGTCTTAAAGAATAAATTCACTATTCCATATGGTTTAATGGAGGCCATCTCAATTAAAATGCTTTGTCTTTTTAATTAGCTAGTTGACCACATAAATAAGTTCCCAGTGGAATATATATATACACACACAATGTTTCATATATTCTCAGAACTTTTACTGAAAATGTGAAGGTATCTCCAGGTTAAAAAACTTAATTATAATGTGAAAATTTCAACATCAACTGCTTATTTGGCATTAAGTAATTATTGTAAATTTCTTGGTATTCTTTTTAGATGAGATGATATTTTGCCTGAGATCTGCTTGGAAATATCTGTGGTTTGTGTGGGAGGGTAGGATATGTTTCAGCACTGTTCACTGCAGTGTTATTCTATGATGGTCATGTTCAACTGGTTTTTAGAGCTTTATAATGTAGGAGTTATTCACCACAAATAGCTCACGAGCTCTTGAAATATGGCCATTATAGGTGAGGAACTAAATTTTTATGTTGTTTAATGTTAGTTTTATTTCATTTTAATTGGCTAATTTTAATTTGATTTTTAAATTTTTGTTTTAGTTGTAGTTGGACACAATACCTTTATTTTATTTATTTATTTTTATGTGGTGCTGAGGATCGAACCCAGTGCCTCACCCATGCTAGGCAAGCGCTCTACCACTGAGCCACAACCCTTGCACCTTACTTTGATTTTAATTGACAAGTGATAAGTGGCAACTGTATTAGACAATATAGGAACAGAAACACATTATTGGCCAATAAATGATGATACTTAGAGCTAGGTGATGATAATGTCACTTATATAAACTGTTTTCTCAGTTAAATATTGGAAACGGAAACGTCCATAGTAAAAATTTAAGGGAGTTGAAAATAAACTGAAAGACAAATATCAGGTGATCTCATTAATATTGTTGGACCTAAAAAACACTGAATTCAAAACAGAATAGAATGGTACTTGTCAGTTGCTGAGTAGAGAGGGAAAGGGGAAGATACTGATTAAAGCTGACAAACTTTCAGGGGTAAGATGATCTAGATTTGGGGATCTCAAGTACAACATGGATGTGCTAATTATTTTGTGATAATCATTACACAATGCAAGGGTGTATCAGTCTTCACATGATATACCTTGAATACATGCAATTTTTGTCAGTTAAATATTTTTGAAATGGATATTGAAAAAAAAAATACCCTGTATACACAGCAAGAGGAAAAAAAATGAATCCTTCAAAGCCCTGCTCTTTTGATGTCTATCCAGGGTCCTCTTTATAGGATGAGCAAAGGCTCTTTGGATTCTTGGAAGCCTCCCCTTAGAAATTGCCAAAAGACTAGTGCAGGGGAATGCATCTGGACTGAAAGCCTCTGGGAATCTATGCACTTGCTTGAAAGATAAATGGAAGCCTGGTTTGCCAACGTGAAGAATAGGCCTGCCTGACCATATTACAGGGTGTTCGTGGAACACTGTTTGGAATTGAGCCATGCGGCTACCACTCTGTGAGAGAAAAACTAAACACAACATGTCACATAATCCAGAAGATTCTATAGCAACAAGTGGAATCTATGTCCTTGGGAGGCATGTCACAGTGAGTGTGGCTGGGAAGGAGGACACACAATGTGTGAGTGACATCCAGATGTTCACTTACCCAGCAAAGAAAAAGAATGGCTTGGAATAATCAGGAGTCTTTGTTACAGAAATATTATGAATCCAGCATTATTTCCCTGCATGATTAAAGACAATGACTCAAATAGAGGATTGTAGGTGTTCAAACTGTGATTGGCAGAAGCAATGAGGAAAATGGATTGGTGCTACACTAGGAGGCAGGGAACTTCAAGTGTGTCCTCCGCCTCAGTCTGATAGGTATCTAAAAGACTTGAGTGATGTCTCTGATGGAATAGTTCCTTATTCCATAATGACATGCTCTCCAGATTTCAGGCTGGCTGTAGAGAATAGAACTCTTCCTGGTACTGAAAGGAGCTAACCCTCACAGCCTGACATTTACCCTTATTTGCCACATGTAGGTTCATCTCCCTATTCTTCCTCCTGATGTCCTTTTTTGCCCCTCCTTTTCCTTTCAACATCTTTGATCAAGTGTGGGCAAAATGAATATTTTCTTCATGCACACAGCAAGGCTAAAATTAGATTGACCATCTCAGAAATGGGTACACTAAAGGTGTGACTATATAAAAATGGAAATGAACAGAAAATCTAACATGCAAACAGATAATATTACTTATTAGTAATATTAATGGATTAACATGCATTGAAAATATACTGCATATCCAATTTATTACTATGTAGATAAATATTATCTGTTGATCTGCATACCAGACTTATATATTAGTATACTTCTTTAATAGATGAAAAAATGAATTCAGAGAGATTAATCTTTTGATTTAAATTGCAAAGCTAACAAGTTAGAGACCAAATATGAACCTGAATTTTCTCACTCCAAAGCTCATTCTGTTACATGCTTCAGTATTCTTTATTATTTCATCTTTAGCTTGGAGAAGCATATATAATATCACCCTACCTGGTCCTACCTACTTCCTAGTGGCAGAGAACATTTACTTTTTTGTAAAGAGTACCCTGAATATCTATTCACATGGTTTAGAATAAAGCTCAGCTACTTCTATAAGAATATGGGCTCAACCAAAGTCTTCAACCAGCCAGCCATGCCAGAATATATCCTTGCACATAAAAAATGAATTATCCATACAGCTCACCTGTAGATCTTGCTCCCACCCTTAATGGCCTACCTTGGATCCGTTCTTGCCTTACCTGCAGAGGAGGGCACAGTTAGCATTATACCCTCTCCTTTATCCTAAATCTTTAGGATGATAATGTTATTGCAGGGACAGGAGGGCTGGTGATGGTGATAGATTCCATCTACTGAAATCCTCATAATTCCAAGGGGTTGCACTCAGCACTTTCATAGATTTGCTTACTCCCATTTTATGAGTGCAGAAACAGAGGCTCAGGATATTTAAATGACTATCCCAAAGTCTTTCAGCCTGGAAAATGCAAAGGCTGGAATTTGAACTCTATGCTGCATGATTCCAAAACTCATGTTTCTTTTACTCAAAGTTAAAATGGAAGTAAGTATATGTATAGGGAGGCCCGAGGGCCCCTTTAAAATTGCCATGTGGACATAAGCACCTGTTTTTCCTCATCTTCCCTTGTTCTGAACTTGGTGATAGGCTTATGAAGTCAAGAAAAGGTGTGTTTGTTTTATAATAAGAGAGTTTTCTGTCTTTTCCTTGACCCATTCCCACTCACCACCACATTCAATAAAGCGCATTTCTTTACCTCCCTTTAAAATCTTGGAAAGAATTGATCTCTGATCTCTGGTCACATTGTTTTTTGTGGCAATACACAACCGTTTTACTCCCACTTCACTGAACTCTCATTTGGATTCCATGGGACGTCTGCATTCACCCTCATGCTTGGAGCATTCGCGGTGTTGAAAGTCTCTGCATTGCTAAAAACTTGATTGAACTCACCTCTGGAAACTTTGCTGGAGATTGATCCAATGTCTTCACATGCAGGGCAAGCACTGCACACTGAGCTATACCCTCAGCCCATCTTTACTTTCTAATTTTAAAAAGTCAGATGCCCTTTTCACAGAATTGAGCGTCCTGAACAGAAAGTTAAGTGACTCAGCATTGCTCCAGAGACTTTTCACAAGATGCTAATTCCTCCTGACAGTCACAATGCCACTCAGATCCAAACTCCTGAGGTCTAGTTGCTACTATCTGCAATTGGGTCCAAGTTGGTGCAGTTGGCTTCCAAACAGAGACTTACTCATGTCATGGAAAAAAAAAGATAGATGTGTAAAGTCCAGAATTTTGTTAAGCTACAATAAAGGTGACCTGGTTTCCACAAAATAATAAAGCTGCTTTCTGGGACCCAGGTGACAGTTCACACTTTCAATGTAAATTGCTCTGCTGCATGAGGGAAGGAAAGGAAAGGGAGAGATTCAGGAATTCCTGGCACACATATGGCATCTTTCACCTCCCATTTTCACCATCCTCAGATCACCTCAAAATATCTAGTTCCTGAAGTTTAAAAAAAAAAAGGTACTTTTGTAGAAGGAAATTGCAGAATAAGGCAAGTTTGATTTTAATAATAATGGGTTCTATTTCACACTTTATTAATGTGTGTCCCTTGGATCAAAATGCTCCCCAACATTTACTTAAAGTTTTGACTTCTGGACCATACTTCAGGCTTAATGAATCAGATTCTATAGAAGAAAGACCCCAAGCAAGAAGTTTATGGAAGAATAATTAAGTGACTTAGGAAGGAATTGTGGGTGGTGAACTGTGTATGGTTTGTAGGTACTGGGCACCTATTTGTTACTGTAAGGAATTGTGTCCTTCGTCTCTCTTTCAGCACCTTGCTCCTTTCCTCCTGCAGGAATTCCTCCCATATTTTGTCCCATTTGCTCTCTAGAAAGAATTCGCTCATCTCTTTCACACTCGGACAAAACAGGGGATCCAAGTGTTACCCCTTCTAGAAACTACATTTACAGCTCAACACATGTTCATCCCTTAGCTTTTTTTCAACCTAAAGAGTGAAGCTAGTGAAGCTGTGTTACGTACAATTTGAATTGAGTCAGGAAGAAAAGATCAATGGACATGGTAGGCAGCAAAATCATATTTAAATGGCTATTAGAATTAATGTATGAAACTGTACTCCATGCCCAGAAAGTGTTGCTTCATCATCCAGAACACGTGAATAACTGGAAGAGGTAAAAATCAATGTAATAGGAAGGGGATGAAATTGGGGAGAATGTATTATTCTTAATATCTTAATAGAGATCACCTTGTAGGTGTATTGCTCTCTGATTGCTGTGTGACTTTACAAAATATTGCTTAAATATTTGAAGTGTTTACAAATACAAACACTTCTCAGGTAGAAAAATAAACTCTTGAAGCTCAGGAAAGGTGCATGCTCACACACACATACACACATACTGAAGTTGTGTGTGGCTCCTTATAAACTGCATAGTGTGAAAAGATTTATCAAGTCTTGTGTTATCTATCATTTTGTTTTTGCTTTGGTTTTTTATTCGTAGTTAGTAAATATGTCTTATATTGCTTACACAACTATGGGTCTAGGTTTTAAATACCTGTGTTTTCCAGTGAGCACACTCCTGAGGACCTCTTCTTTCATCTTAGTCACTGTCTGCATGTCCAGTATCAAACTTTATATGGGTGTGCAGAGAAACCCAGTTAGGTGCTTATGGATGACGCAAGTATGTTTTATGTTTTGTTCAAATTAAAAACCAGCATCATTTCTAAGGTTCTTTAAACAAGAAAACAAGAGAAGGTGGTTTGGTGAAGACTAGTGAGAAGGAGGACGTCATTTCTAGTCTAGCTGAATCCCTTTAGAAATCCTCTCTCTGGATTGCCTTAAAGTGAGTTGATTTGACCAGCTCTCCCGTGACTCCTGCAAACACATTCCTTTGCACCCTACCCAGAATCCAGGAAGTCCTCCAACTTTAATGAAACTATAACTGATTCCATTTTATACTATCGTTTTTGCTTTAAAATATCAAGATGTGCTTTTCAAACCATCCTCTCTGATACATTATTGAGACATATTTTAATCAATTTCTATCAAGTATTATTTTTAGCAAAACAAGACTGGATTTGGGAAATGATGATTATTTAGTCTCAGAAATTCTTTTAACAGCTTTTCCACCTTGTATATCATAGTAAACATATCACCATGATGGATATCGCTTCAAAGCCAGAAATGACCTTTTAGGGAAAACAGATTTTGCCTTCATAACTGTACACAAAATAATATAATAAAAATCACATGACTTCAATCCAACTGCTTAGCTTATTTTATGGACTGGAGTAAAGTTTTTATTTTTTATTTATATGTGACAGCAGAACACATGACAATTCATATTACATGTATAGAGCACAAGTTTTTTATATCTCTGGTTGTATACAAAGTATATTCATACCAATTCATGTCTTTATACATGTATTTTGGATCATGATATCCATCACATTCCACCATCATTTCTAAAACAATAATAAGTGTTGGTAAGGATGTGGGGAAAAAGGTAAGCTCTTACACTGCTAGTGGGACTGGAAATTGGTGCAGCCAATATGGAAGGCAGTATGGAGATTCCTTGGAAAATTGAAAATGGAACCACCATTTGACCCAGCTATTCTTCTCCTTGGTCTATACTCAAAGGATTTGAAAAACAGCATACTCCAGGGACACAGCCACATCAATGTTTATAGCAGCACAATTCACAATAGCTAAACTGTGGATCTAACCTAGATGTTCTTCAGTGGATGAATGGATAAAAAAAATGTGGCATTTATACATGATGGAATATTACTCAGCAATAAAAGATTATGGCATTTGCAGGGAAATGGAGGGCATTAGAGAAGATTATGCTAAGTGAAGTTAGCCAATCCCAAGAAAACAAATGCCAAATGTCTTCTCTGATATAAGGGGGGTGACTCAAAATGGGGTTGGGAGGGAGAGCAAGGGAGGAAGATTACCTCTAGACAGGGAATAGGGGTGGGAGGGAAAAGGAGGGAGAAGGGGAATAGCATGGATGGTGAAAGGAGACCCTCATCACTATACAAAATACATGTATGAAGACCTGAATTTGGTGTCAATATACCTTATATATAATCAGAGATATGATAAATTATTAAATAATGGTGTATTAAGAATTGTAATGCATAAATAAATAAATAATAAATAAATAAAATTTTACATATATACACATTGGAATATTATTAAGCAATGAAAGAGAATAGAATCAGGGCATTTGCAGGTAAATGATGGAGTTGGAGAATATAATGTTAAGTGAAGTTAGCCAATCCAGAATAAACAAATGGTGAATGTTTTCGCTGATATAAGGAGGCTTATTCATAGTGGGGTAGGGAGGGGGTGCATGGGAGGAAGGGAACATGAGGTTAGAAATGATGGAGTAAAGTTTTTTGCAAGTAGTTAATTATAGGTATTGTAGGAAATTAAGATTGGTGTAGAAATAATAATTTTTTCCCTCAGGTAGTTCACATATTGGCATTCATGAGACAACATTTTTACTCTCCTCATTAGTATTAACAACATCTACTGCACATTTACTAAGCGCTGCTCAGCTATATAATTAAGATTACTTAAGCCATACAGCCATCTCCTATTAGCTATTATCATCATTCCAATTTACAATGATGAAACAGTCTCCAAAAGGTTAAGTAAATTTTGCAAGGATAAAGCTAGTAAGCATGTTGTCTTACATATTTATTATCATACTTCCCAGAATTCTCACTCCCAAAGAAACAGGGAGTAATAAAAATTAAAACAGAATCCCAAGTGGGAAATGTTCACTGATTTTTCAACCTGAACAGCATTATGCATGTTGGTTAAATATGTAGTAGTAAACTTCATGCTATGTTCAGAGAAATTATGAATCAGAGAGGATTTTATGAGTTTTTTAAATTTTTTTTATTGTTGGTCGTTCAAAACATTACATAGTTCTTAATATATCATATTTCACAATTTGATTCAAGTGGGTTATGAACTCCCATTTTTACCCCGTATACAAATTGCTGTATCACATCAGCTACACTTCCGTTGATTTACATATTGCCATTCTAGTGTCTGATGTATTCTGCTGTCTATCCTATTCTCTACTATCCCCTCTCCTCTTCCCTCCCCTCCCCTCCCCTCTTCTCTCTCTACCCCCTCTACTGTAAATCATTTCTTCCACTTGTATTATTCTTCTCTTACCCCTAATTTCCTCTTATATGTAATTTTGTATAACCCTGAGGATCACCTTCCATTTCCATGCAATTTCCCTTCTCTCTCCCTTTCCCTCCCACCTCTCATCCCTGTTTAATGTTAATCTTCTTCTCAAGCTCTTCCTCCCTACCCTGTCCTTGGTTACTCCCCTTATATCAAAGAAGTCATTTGGCATTTGTTTTTTAAGGATTGGCTAGCTTCGCTTAGCATAATCTGCTCTAATGCCATCCATTTCCCTCCAAATTCTATGATTTTGTCATTTCTTAATGCAGAGTAATACTCCATTGTGTATAAATGCCACATTTTTTTATCCATTCATCTATTGAAGGGCATCTAGGTTGGTTCCACAATCTTGCTATCGTGAATTGTGCTGCTATGAACCTCGATGTAGCAGTGTCCCTGTAGCATGCTATTATTAGGTCTTTAGGGAATAGACTGAGAAGGGGAATAGCTGGGTCAAATGGTGGTTCCATTCCCAACTTTCCAAGAAATCTCCATACTATTTTCCAAATTGGCTGCATCAATTTGCAGTCCCACCAACAATGAACAAGTGTACCCTTTTCCCCGCATCCTCTCCAGCACTTGTTGTTGTTGGACTTCATAATGGCTGCCCATCTTACTGGAGTGAGATGGTATCTTAGGGTGGTTTTGATTTGCATTTCTCTGACTGCTAGCGATGGTGAGCATTTTTTCATGTACTTATTGATTGATTGTATGTCCTCCTCTGAGAAGTGTCTGTTCAGGTCCTTGGCCCACTTGTTGATTGGATTATTCGTTATCTTATTGTCTAATTTTTTGAGTTCTTTGTATACTCTGG
Source organism: Spermophilus citellus (assembly GCF_964194105.1). Classification (NCBI taxonomy): domain Eukaryota; kingdom Metazoa; phylum Chordata; class Mammalia; order Rodentia; family Sciuridae; genus Spermophilus; species Spermophilus citellus. The sequence goes on from NC_138182.1 coordinate 132,152,241, forward strand.
ATATTAGGGCTCTATCTGAAGTGTGTGGAGTAAAAATTTGTTCCTAGGATGTAGGCTCCCTGTTTACCTCTCTTATTGTTTCTTTTGCTGAGAAAAAAACTTTTTAGTTTGAGTAAGTCCCATTTGTTGATTCTAGTTGTTAACTCTTGTGCTATGGGTGTCCTATTGAGGAATTTGGAGCCCGACCCCACAGTATGTAGATCATAGCCAACTTTTTCTTCTATCAGACGCCGTGTCTCTGATTTAATATCAAGCTCCTTGATCCATTTTCAGTTAACTTTTGTGCATGGCGAGAGAAAGGGATTCAGTTTCATTTTGATGCAAATGGATTTCCAGTTTTCCCAGCATCATTTGTTGAAGATGCTATCCTTCCTCCATTGCATGCTTTTAGCCCCTTTATCAAATATAAGATAGTTGTAGTTTTGTGGATTGGTTACTGTGTCCTCTATTCTGTACCATTGGTCCACCCGCCTGTTTCGGTACCAGTACCATGCTGTTTTTGTTACTATTGCTCTGTAGTATAGTTTGAAGTCTGGTATCGTTATACTGCCTGATTCACACTTCCTGCTTAGCATTGTTTTTGCTATTCTGGGTCTTTTGTTATTCCATATAAATTTCATGATTGTTTTATCTATTTCTACAAGAAATGCTGTTGGGATTTTGATTGGCATTGCATTGAACTTATAGAGGACTTTTGGTAATATCGCCATTTTGATGATGTTAGTTCTGCCTATCCATGAACAGGGTATATTTTTCCATCTTCTAAGGTCTTCTTCTATATCTCTCTTTAGGGTTCTGTAGTTTTCATTGTATAAATCTTTCACCTCTTTTGTTAGGTTGATTCCCAAGTATTTTATTTTTGGGGGGGATATTGTGAATGGAGTAGTTGTCCTCATTTCCTTTTCAGAGGATTTGTCACCGATATACAGGAATGCATTTGATTTATGCGTGTTGATTTTATATCCTGCCACTTTGCTGAATTCATTTATTAGCTCTAATAGTTTCTTTGTAGACCCTTTTGGGTCTGCTAGGTATAGAATCATGTCATCTGCAAATAGCGATAATTTAAGTTCTTCTTTTCCTATTTTTATGCCTTTAATTTCTTTCGTCTGTCTAATTGCTCTGGCCAGTGTTTCGAGGACTATGTTGAACAGAAGTGGTGAGAGAGGGCATCCCTGTCTTGTACCAGATCTTAGAGGGAATGCCTTCAATTTTTCTCCATTCAGAATGATGCTGGCCTGTGGCTTATCATAGATTGCTTTTACAATGTTGAGGTATGATCCTGTTATCCCTAATTTTTCTAGAGTTTTGAACATAAAGGGATGCTGTACTTTGTCGAATGCTTTTTCTGCATCTATCGAGATGATCATATGGTTCTTATTTTTAAGTCTATTGATGTGGTGAATAACATTTATTGATTTCCGTATATTGAACCAGCCTTGCATCCCAGGGATGAATACTACTTGATCATGGTGTATAATTTTTTTGATATGTTTTTGAATCCGATTCACCAGAATTTTACTGAGGATTTTTGCATCTAGGTTCATTAGAGATATTAGTCTTCAGTTTTCTTTCTTTGAAGTGTCTTTGTCTGGTTTAGGCATCAGGGTGATGTTGGCCTCGTAGAATGTATTTGGAAGTTCTCCCTCTTTTTCTATTTCCTGAAATAGCTTGAAAAGTATTGGTGTTAGTTCCTCTTTAAAGGTTTTGTAAAACTCTGCTGTATACCCATCCGGTCCTGGGCTTTTCTTAGTTGGTAGTCTTTTGATGGTTTCTTCTATTTCCTCTATTGTTATTGGTCTGTTTAGGTTGTCTATATCCTCCTGACTCAATCTGGGCAGATCATATGACTTAAGAAATTTATCTATGCCTTCACTATCTTCTATTTTATTGGAGTATAAGGATTCAAAATAATTTCTGATTATCTTCTGTATTTCTGAAGTGTCTGTTGTGATATTGCCTTTTTCATCCTGTATGCTAGTAATTTGAGTTCTCTCTCTTCTTCTCTTCGTCAGCATGGCTAAGGGTCTGTCGATTTTATTTATTTTTTCAAAGAACCAACTTTTAGTTTTGTCAATTTTTTCAATTGTTTCTTTTGTTTCGATTTCATTAATTTCAGCTCTGATTTTAATTATTTCTTGCCTTCTACTTCTTTTGCTGTTGTTTTGCTCTTCTTTTTCTAGGATTTTGAGATGAAGTATGAGATCATTTATTTGTTGGTTTTTTCTTTTTTTAAGGAATGAACTCCAAGCAATGAATTTTCCTCTTAGAACTGCTTTCAATGTGTCCCATAGATTCAGATATGTTGTGTCTGTGTTTTCATTTAACTCTAAGAATTTTTAAATTTCCTCCTTGATGTCTTCTAACACCCACTGATCATTCAGTAACCTATTGTTCATTCTCCAAGTGATGCATGATTTTTCCTTCCTTCTTTTATCTTTGATTTTCAGTTTCATTCCATTATGATCAGATAAGATGCATGGTATTATCTCTACTCCTTTATATTGTCTAAGAGTTGCCCTGTGACATAATATATGATCTGTTTTTTAGAAGGATCCATGTGCTTCTGAGAAAAAAGTGTAACTGCTTGATGTTGGGTGGTATATTCTATATATGTCAATTAAGTCTAGGTTATTAATTGTGTTATTGAGTTCTATAGTTTCCTTATTTAACTTTTGTTTGGAAGATCTGTCCAGTGGTGAGAGAGGTGTGTTGACGTCTCCCATGATTATTGTATGGTGGTCTATTAGACTCTTGAACTTGAGAAGAGTTTGCTTGACGAACATAGCTGCACCATTGTTTGGGGCATATATATTTATGATTGTTATGTCTTGTTGGTATATGGTTCCCTTGAGCAGTATGTAGTGTCCCTCTTTATCCCTTTTGATTAACTTTGGCTTGAAATCTATATTATTAGATATGAGTATGGACACTCCTGCTTGTTTCCGCAGTCCATATGAGTGATATGATTTTTCCCAACCTTTCACCTTCAGTCTATGTATATCTTTTCCTATCAAATGCATCTCCTGTAGGCAGCATATTGTTGGGTCTTTTTTTGTGATCCATTCAACTAGCCTGTGCCTCTTAATTGGTGAGTTTAAGCCATTAACATTTAGGGTTATTATTGAGACATGGTTTGTTCTTCCAGCCATATTTGTTTATTAATATTACTAAACCTGATTTGTTTTCCTCTTTGATTACTTTCCCCCTTTACTGTCCTACCTCCCACTGTTGGTTTTCATTGTTATTTTCCATTTCCTCTTCCTGTAATGTTTTGCCAAGGATTTTTTGAAGAGATGGTTTTCTAGCTGCAAATTCTTTTAACTTTTGTTTATTGTGGAAGGTTTTAATTTCATCTTCCATCCTGAAGCTTAATTTCGCCGGATACACGATTCTTGGTTGGAACCCATTTTCTTTCAGTGTTTGAAATATGTTATTCCAGGATCTTCTAGCTTTCAGAGTCTGTTTTGAGAGATCAGCTGTTATCCTGATTGGTTTACCCCTAAATGTAATCTGCTTCCTTTCTCTTGTAGCTTTTAAAATTCTCTCCTTATTCTGTATGTTGGGCATCTTCATTATAATGTGTCTAGGTGTGGATCTCTTATGATTTTGCACATTCGGCATCCTGTAGGCTTCTAGGATTTGGGATTCTGTCTCATTCTTCAAGTCTGGGAAGTTTTCTTGTATTATTTCATTGAATAGATTGTTTATTCCTTTGGTTTGGAGTTCTGTGCCTTCCTGTATCCCAATGACTCTTAAGTTTGGTCTTTTAATGTTAACCCATATTTCTTGGATGTTCTGCTCATGGTTTCTTAGCAGTCTTGCTGAGCTGTCTATGTTCTTTTCAAGTTGAAATACTTTGTCTTCATTGTCTGATGTTCTATCTTCTAAGTGATCTACTCTGCTGATAGTATTGTCAATTGAGGTTTTAAGTTGGTTTATTGCTTCCTGCATTTCTAGGATTTCTGTTTGTTTGTTTTTTATTACCTCTATCTCCCTGTGTAATTAATCTTTTGCTTCCTGGATTTGTTTATTTAGTTCCTTGTCAAAGTGATCTTTCATTGTCTGATTTTGCTATCTCATGTCTTCCTTGGGACTCCAGATCATCTGAAGCATGTATATCCTGAACTCTTTATCTGACATTCCATCTGTTGCAGCTATTACCTCTTCTAGAGTTGACTTGACCTGCATTGCTTGTGGTCCTTTCTTTCCTTGTCTTTTCATACTGCTCGCGTTTCTTTCTGCTTGGTGAAACTGTTGTGTTTTTGAAATTTTCCCTCTATTTATTTATATTGCTCTTGTATAGTTGAAAAATCTCCCTTGCAGGGCAGGTAGTGGCTGTGATCCTCCTCCAATTGGGGTGATCTGTCTACCACGCTGGCGGGCCGCTAGGTCTGCTCTGCTGGTTGGTCGCAGGTCCACCTACCCTGCAGGCGCGTGGGGCAGCTCTGTCACTCTGCAGGTTGCTAGGCCTGACCTGCAGGTGGGTCACAGGTCCGCCTACCTTGCAGGTGCGGGGGAGGGGGCGGCTCAGCCCCTCAGCAGGCTGCTGGGCCTGATCTGCTGGTGGTCACAGTTCCGCCTACCTTGCAGGCACTGGGGGAGGGGGCGGGCCTGCCCCTCAGCAGGCCGCTGGACCTGTTCTGCTGGTGGGTCGCAGGTCCGCCTACCCTCCAGGAGCGTGCGGCAGCTGTGCCACTCCGCAGGTTGCTGGGCCTGACCTGCTGGTGGGTCGCAGGTCCGCCTACCTTGCAGGCACTGGGGGAGGGGGCGGGCCTGCCCCTCAGCAGGCCGCTGGACCTTTTCTGCTGGTGGGTCGCAGGTCTGCCTACTCTGCAGGCGCGTGGGGCCGTTCTGTCACTCCACAGGTTGCTGGGCTTGACCTGCTGGTCGGATTTTATGAGTTGATTTGCAAACATAATCTTTATTTATGTAGGAAAGTTAAGTTTCACGAACCAAATAACTGACTTATAAATATAATAAGGGCTTTTTGTAAGGAGAAAAATAAATGTAGAGTTCTTTAGACTCCTACACTAAACATAACTTAGCCCAATCAAGCAATTTGATAAGGAATCACATGCTTATCTGGAGTGTTATGTAAATTGCTTTCCAGATAAAAGTGGCCCCTGCCATCAAATAACTTGCAATCTAGAACAATTCTTGTTCATTTCTCTTCAGCAGACTTTGGTCACTCCTGTTTTTGTTTTCTTCTTGTAAGACTGCTAAAAGTTCAAGAGCAAAACCATTCTGGTCAAGTGGAATGATTTCAATTGCATTTTTTTTTTTTTTTTGCTGTGAAAACTCATTTCTCAGAGATATGAGTTTAAGCAGTCAGCAATGGTATCATGTTTTGTATTTCTCCCTTAGTAAATGCTTTCTGCAGATGTGAAACACTTTCTTCAGGGACTTGTGGCTAGTTCCTGATGATGCACTATGGGGATTTCTTTTAGGGAATCTGTTTCTTCATTGGGGCTATATAAGGTGCTGGTGGACTACAAGGTTAATGACATATGAGTTTCCACCAGAAAATACAATGACTAATTGACACTCGTAATTCATCAGGTGATACCTACACTCAATTATATTTAAAAAGATCTTGCATCAAAACCTTAATACTTGCCAATTGTGACTTACATTTTTTTAAATACTATATTTCAGATACAGAGCAGAAGTAGCTTTATCATAATTTAGATAAAGCTTTGACTGTTATTACAATGACAGGTATATTTAAATAAGTTGTCTTTGCTGTGCTAAGTTCTACAGATACTTTTTATTCCCCTCCCTCTGTGTTTTCTTTCTTTCCCTCCCTCCTCCTTTACAGAGTTCATCTCTAGTCTTTTTAAAATATATGTCAAAGCTATCTTTTAAGCATTCTGAAAATGCCTACTATATATTTATTTTCCCAAGGGTACCTCCCTCTTCTATCACAAAACCCATTTGGCTTACCTGTGTGATGGAATTGACCCTAATTACAGCAGTAATTAAAATTTATTATAGAAAGGAAAGTATGTCACAGTTTGTATCATTTTTTAGGAACATAGAGGATTGTTACAATTTAGATATGTGATATCCCCCAAAAGCTCATGTGTGAGTCAATGCAAAAGACTTTAGAAGTAAATTGATCAGGTTATGAGTTCCTTAACCTAATCAGTGTGTTAATCCACTGATTGGGATTAACCAGATGGTAACCTGAGGTGGACAGGGTGTGGCTGGAGGAGGTGGGTAATTGCGGGGGAGGGGGTTGTCTTTGAGGTTTGTGTTTTGTCCATATTGAGCAGAGATCTCTCTCTGCTTCCTGGTATAATGTCTGAGCTGCTTCATTCCACGCCCCTCTACCACCATGTTCTTCTGCCTTGCCTCCAGTCCCAAGGAGTGGAGCTGGCTGTCTATGGGATGAGACTTCTGAAACCATGAGCCCCCAGATAAACTTTTAATCTTCTAAAATTGTTCTTATCATGTTATTTTAAAGGGGGAGGTGCTTACAGCAGGGAAGAAGCTGACTAAAACAAGGATATTGATAAGTATCCTTGATACTAGTAAGTATTAGAGCAGGGAACATTTTGGTTTTTTTCAAATGATTTTCATTGGGTTATAAATGTGTATTCAATGAACCCACTGGTTAAATTCATCAATGGTATAGCAATCCATCAGTACTATAAATATCCTTACATAAGCAGCAGTTGAAATTACCTGCAGCCTCTCACCCCAGATGTTTCTTGAATATCTTGTTTTATTCTGATTCTAAGCTGTGGTCAATTTGGGAAGGAGGCATTCTTCATCTTTCCTTACATGGGCTTCATTTCTGACCCTTACCTCTGTTGGGCCTTATTAATTATGAATTAGGTAATTAATTTCAGAGTTTAAATTCATCTACATCCTAGAATTCTCTTCACATCATGGCTGATTCCAATTCGACCAGTTTCGTAAATGGAAAGTTGGCTCTGATATCATTATCTCTATTATTAGCCTAAACTAAGGTCAGTTAATACTCTGCCAACCCTTTTGTATCTAAACTAGGCTTTTACTTTCACCCTTTTGTTTCTGTATCTGCTTCAAAGATGATTGAAGCTATGTCTTTGTAATATTCAATAAATGATTTCAAATTTTTAGTTTTTATAAAAATAACCATAAGTACCAAGCCTTTTAACTTTTTTTTTAATTTAATAAATCTGTGCCTAATTGGCTAAATGATGCATATTTGATGGAGGGAATAGTAATAGTAAAAAGAAATAAATTGATCAAAATGCACACTTTGATTCAAGGAGATGCTTCATCTTGACTATTAAATAGAAGTAGCAGCAGAAGGTTAAGATCAACTGTAGAATCTAGATCGTGTGGTCAATTATATAACCTAAATCAATAATTAAATTTGCTAGCGATGAGCCAAAATAAGAACTTTGTTTTCTGGTGGTTCAAGAATCATCATCCAAATAATTATGACCAACGTAATCTTTCTCATCACAAATGACACCACAGCCAACAATCAGTGAAAATGTTTAAATACCAGACTGTTTAAAGGTATTGTCTCTTTTAAACCTTATGATGTCCTTTTGTTACCCTTTATTTTTTATGTAGACAAAAATACAGACATCAAGCAAAAGTCATTCTAATCTTATCAGTAATGGGACTGATACCAGAATCCAATCCCATGTGGTTCAAAAATCCTCCCTTACCTTGTTATAATACTGATTTTCAGGAGCCATCTTTAGTTATGGAATCAGTGGGATTATTATTTTTTCAAAGGAAGAGCCAGCCACAGAGGCCAAGTCACTATGGAGTCAGGTGGGGAACAGTCAGGGAGAAGCAGGACATGCAGAGATGGTATCACACACTGTTTGGAAAGCAAAGAGCCATTCTCCAGTTCCTCCTGATGACATCCAGGACTCCAGGAGACTGCTCCTATGTGTCCTGATACCCAGGCTTTTATATGAAATTATTTTTAAGCAGCACTTGTCTGTTCTCAGATTTAGTTTCCAGGCCACATATTTATAACCTCTATTATAAAGATTTAAACTTGCTCTCTTCCTGCTTGGTGTTTTGAAGCCATTCTTTTGATAAATAGCTGTTGAATACTTACTGTAGACTATGATTCATGTTAGTGTCTGAGGGCTAGAAAGGACTCACCTTAAATACTCAGACAGCTTTCTGAATAATGAAGGATGTGAAAAGCAAATAATCAGTTTCTAAATCTTCTGTTTGTGTCCCACACAAAACTAGATAGTGTAAGACATTGTTAAACAAGAAATACAGCTTTGAGCCCAGCAGGAGCATTTATTAACTTATTTATTCAACAAAACCTAATATATTGAATTCCTACCACATGCCAATCACTATCCTCAGTTCTACACATGAGCAATTCAAAAAAAATTTTTGCCCTTGAGAAGATTATATTATACTTGATTGAGAAAGCAGGTGTAAAACCAATAAACATAATGAGGGAAGTGTAATATGTACTGTGAAGAACAGTTAGGCAACATAGGGAAATACAGAACAAGGAGGTAAAGGTTGCTAATTTATATGTTGTAATCCTGGAAAGCCATTCTAGTATGTTGGGATTTGAACAGAGATGAAGGCAATTGGGGACAGTGTCATGTTTTTATTGAAAAAAAAAATCATTTTTAGGAAAAGAGTAAAGTATTTTCAAGGGCCAAACCATTTTTTAGGTCTTTTGCTAATCACCTAGAGATTTGATAGCTTGCATGGAGTGTAGTGTGTGAGGAAATGGTTAGATATTCATCATATTTAGAAGTAAATGCTAGTGGTATATGATGATGGGTATCTTGAGACAAATGAGGACTCAATAATGGAAGAAATGGAGCTTTGCAGCAGTGGAGATCTTTCTGTGAGGAACCAGTTCGTCATAATGGTTACCATTTTGAGGATGCTAGCATTGAAGTGCTTCTAGACATTTGAATCTAGGTGGGATGTCAAGAAAGCACTTGAATACAAAAGAATAGAGTTCAGGAAGGGACTGGGCTAGAGATGACAACATAAAAGAAGGGATGAAAGGCAGAACTCAAGTGATTGGCACAGACTTAAAGTACCACGGTTTGAAGAATGCAGGCATTGCTATGACCTGAGAAAGCTGGAAAGTGCTTAGTGAAGAGATTGGCTATAGAGAAGGAGAAGCTGCAAAGTAAGTGCCATTTGAGGGACCAAATTCCTGGCATGCACAAAAGATACAGGTGGGAGCAAATAGCTGGGGAACAGTGAACTTGAGTCTTGCCTCTCCTTTGCCCAGGATTTTCTTGAATATTCTGGCACACAGGAATCTGTTCTGCAAGGTGATCTCTCAGAGAGGGAGGGAGGGAGGGAGGAAGGGAGGGAAGGAGGGAGGGAGGGAGGGAGGGAGGAGAGAGAGAGAGAGAGAGAGAGAGAGAGAGAGAGAGAGAGAGAGAGAGAGAGAGAAGTGTGTTTTTGTCAGCTTGTTCATTATTGTGACCAAAAGACCCAACAAGGATACTTAGAGGAGGAAGAGTTTATTTTGGCTCATAGTTTTAGAGGTTCTGTCCAAGGTCAGTTAACTCCAAAGCTCTGGGCTCAAGATGAAGCAGAACACCACGGTGGAAGGGCATGGTGAGGGAAAGCAGCTTAGAACATGATAGGCAGGAAGGGGAGAGAGGGCGGGGAGGAGGGAGAGAGAATGAACTCTGCACTTCTCACCAGGGAAAAATATAAATATAAACCACATCCCCATAACCTATTCCAGCCACACCCTACCTGCCCATCCACTGAATTAATGCACCAATTAGGTTATGCTTCTCATATTCTAATCATTTTACCTCTGAAAACTCTTGTATTATCTCACATAAGCATTTGGGGGACATCTCATATTTAAGCCATAATTGAGACCATAGCCCAAAAGCAGGAAGACTTATACACGGTGATGGATAATATATGTTTCATCAATGGACCAATGAGAGAAAGATGAATTTTTCAAATGAGGTTCTCCTTGGATATGAACCCCAAAGGACCTGAATTCAAGAAGCGATGTGAGGAAACTTTCTCTTAATTTTATGAGTATGCTGAGGTTGATTCCCTTGAAATGCATTATCTGTTTGAAATGCTTCTGTAAGTTACAGATTCATTGGGAATCTGTGGGGACATTTAGCCCAGAAAGGCAGAACTTCTGTGTCTGTGATTGATTTCTCTCTTGCCTGTGAGATGAGAAATGAATGTTACTTGGGTATTTTTTTATGATTACTTGACCATATTCATTGCACTTGGATGCCCAAGGGATACCTTCATATAACACATATTTACATGTGGCTAGGAATTTCCAAGAAGAAAAATTATGTATAACTACATGCATTAACCTAGAAAGCAGCAAATGTGATGATTTGAAATATTTGATACCCCCAGTGTCCTCCCTGTAAATTTGTGTTCTGTGTTAGTAAGTGTGGCAGGAGCTGCTCATTCCTGAATGGAGGAGTGTTACAGTGATTTCAGTGCAGCAGAGTGTGGAGTGTAGGCTCTGTGGCCCCTATGTCCAGGTATGTAGTTTGTCTATGTCACTGCTTTCATAACCTGTCCTTTATTTGTTTCATCTGTAAAAAGAGGTATTATAATGCAAAATCCAAATTGATATGAATTTTCAGTGAATTAATGAATCATGCAACATGCTTAGACCAGTGTGTGAAACAGAGTCAATATTCAATAAATATTATTAATATTAAGTAAATGATGTTGATAACTGGAAGACAGGTGTGTGCATGAATGCTTTTCTGGCAATGCAGAATGGTAAAAAGAAGGGAGAGATATGAAGATTAGTATACCTTAGTGAATGTTAAATTATTCTGAGTCTTAGGAAAAGCAGATATAAATGAGTTTGTATCTCAGACTTGAAGACACTTTTAGAAATGAACCAAAATAGGAGCTAGGGTCTCAGATAGTAGTGGCTGTTAGAGAGGTAAGAAAATAAGTAAAATCGTAAAAGCATAACCACAAGGGGCTATGGGGACCACACAGGAACCAGTGGAGCCCATTCCTTTCCTAAAGAAGGTAGACTGCAGCTGCAGAAGGTCATGACCATGTTAAGAGCATCTGATAGAGGCATATAGTCCCAGTGGGTCCACATTTTCTAATTTTTCAAAGAGAACTTACAAATTCTGAAATGTTTGGCAAGTAAATTTTTTAAATCCATACCACCAGAGATGATCCAAAACAAAACATCTGCAGGTCTGACTTGACTTCCTTACCAGCTCTGGGTAAAAATGGCAGTAACAAAAATTCAACAGACAAGAGTCAGTTTCATCTACTAGCTAATCACTGCATTATATAAGAGTTTTATGAGCCATAGGTTTAATTCCCCTTTGGATACAGCAAAAGGACTCTTGGGATTCTTTCCATCATTAGACTCTTAGCATGGACATATACAGTTCCTTCAGTATTGTCACCTGGTCTTCCCCTTGTCCCTGAATACCAGCTGTGAATTAAAGCTCTGTTGCATGGGCCAATTATGGCTCTCTTTATGCCATACTATCAGTGCTTTCTTTCCATAGAAATTCAGATTAACAGTTTTCATTTTTGGTCCACAGAATAATTTAGAGGCTAGTAAAAGAAAAATGGCTGGACTATGGCTTTTCTTCTTTGTGGATACATATTTTAGAGATGATCCAAAATATATAATATAGATAGATGATGAATGGGAATATAGAGAGATTTGATACATGCGTACACACATACATGTAAATATCATTATTTCGAGAGAATTATTTATTCATAATTTAATTTTATATATGTAATTGAATGATCGTTATTTTTATCTTTTCCTTTAACGTTGAGGTCTTTCTAAAAGTGTCCTTCCAAGAGAATTTCTTTCCAAATCTGAGAAACAAAGAGCTTCTTTTTAATGGCAATATCTACCCCTTTATATTTCAGATTTTGATTTTTGTCAGAGAGGGGGTTGGAAGTAAGAATAGGTCTTAACACTCCCTTGGTGCCCAGTCTGACCAGCTGTCAAAACTAAGAGAAGGAAGAAGTGAGAAAAAGTGTAGGAAAAATAACTTCAGAAATCTTAAATACCATAGAACTCTTAAATACTACTAGAGGAATTTCTGTGGAAACAGGCTAGGAACATTATTTCCTGCACTGTAGGAAATCTATTACCAAGTATATGCTGAGTTTCCCAAAAGTTGGGGCTTTCATGTGCACATCAATGTTTTCTCCACCAACCTTAGTCATCAAGGCAACATCTTTAATGACCACTTGGCTCCTCTTCCAGTTAGATTTTCCAGTGAACATTAGAGGTGGCTGTTGCCTGTTGAGTTCAGGTCATTACTGAACATGGCGGGAGGACATTGGAAGTGTGTGAACCACTAAATCACTTTATTTATAAGTAGCAGAAGATTTAATTATCTGGCTGGGAGATACTAAGTACCTGGTTTTGCCAAACACTTAATTGAATTCTGGAAGTGAAGAAAGAAAGCAGATATGTTGGATGATCCATGGCCAATGGGAACATTAGAGCTCAGTCTCCTCTAGGCAAAATGACAGATTTACAGAGTTTGGCTGCAAAGCTCCTGGCACATATTGACAAACGTAGATGGTAGATCTATTCACATCCCTTTTTCTGGATCAGTCATTCTCCTAAAATTATTTTCACTCTAATTCTACACAAGCCATGTCCCTCAAAACTGGAGCTAAATTTATATTTGTCTGCCCTATGATTGCTAGATTGAGCTAAGACTGCTTACTTCTTGGGAAAAAAAAAAGCACCAAAGACCAAATGACACTTGTTCTACCTTACTCCTTTGTATAAACCATTCCAACGTTTTCAGATATGTTATCTGAATTTTTTTTCCTTCTCATTTTTGAAGAGAAGAAATACCTTCTTGAAAAGGACATATTCCAATGCCATATAATACTGAACCGAGTCTTAACTTTTTTTTTTACTTCTTAGTGATTGGTTTTAAGATTCCTACCCTGGGCTGGGGTCAGAGCTCTTGCTAGAGCTTGGGGTGGAGCGCTTGCCTAGCATGCGTAAGGCACTTGGTTCAATTCTCTGCACCACATATAAATAATAAATAGTCCATCAACAACTAAAAATTATTTTTAAAAAGGAAGAAAGATTTGTAGCCCTACCAGAGTCTTCATTATACTGAGATGATAGAAAAAATTACTGGAACATTTTGGTCATCAACTGGTCTTCAGCAGACTGGAAGGAGAAGACTGAAAGACAGAAACAGCTTAATTTATTATAAAAATAAAAATACAAGAACTGCCAGGGAAACCTCCTTGACATTATTAATTACCTTCTCGAGGTAGTGCACAATAAGAAAGCCGCCACTTAATATTACACTTTGAAGAAAGGCAAAGGCACTAATACACTGAAGACTCTTGTATTAAAGGTTTTAGATTAGTACCAACATGGTGAGCTTCTAGTTATGGCTGAATATAGCAAGGCTGTAGTGAAAATCCTACATGTAATTTGGCAGATCTATTCCCAAGAAGAAAGGAGCTTTACCCACCTAAGCACATTGACTATTTTTTTAATGAAATCTTGATTAACTTAATTATCCATGTCAAAGAGTGCAGTAACCATTCTGTCCCTCTTCCTCCCTCTCAAGTCTTCATTTCCTTCTTCTGTATCCTCCCCCCTCACTCCCATGATTTAAACAGCAATGGAATAAACCTAACATCTGATGTAGGAAAATCACATACCCTCCTTTCTCTTCCTCCCTTGCTCCCTCTCTCCTCCCCTTTCTCTTTCTTCCTCTCTTTCTGAGAAATCATTTATTCTTTCCAGTGTAAATGAAAAGTTCAAGTCTGCTTTATATAAAATTTATCTTCATAAATGAAGAGATGGTATTCACTCCTATGTATGAGAAATCTGCATGAGATATGCATATTTAATGCATATTCTTATCTATAGAGTCAAAAATAGAACTGCCATTTAAAATATTATTTTAAGGAAGGGGAGTGGAGTTCCTCTTAAAACTCCTTAATTGAGAACAATTCAGTGGTCTCCCAGCAGGATCTGACAGTTTCCCTGCAGGAAATCTATTTCGCAGCATAGATTTGGGTATGGTAATCTTTTGCAACCACATGAGAGAAACTGGGAACTCTATCAGAATTTCTAAATCAAGTTGTTCTAATAATAAGAGCTAAAGAAATCTAAAGGTTAGCAGCCTCGGAGCTAGAAGTTGCCAAATGTAGAACCTACAGATACAGTCCGTGGCATCACTTAGCTGCCAACATATATAATCGAGTCAACTTCTAGTTTCTCCTAAAAATGAAACAAGACCCAGTGGTACATATTCTGTCATAAATAATTGGACCCTATTTTATACTACCAAGCACCTCTTTAAATGTGAAAACTTGATCTCCAGTACAGATTAAACAATGAGCTGTCAATCCAGAAACTTAGAAGGCAATGAACTAAAATCAGACCTCACTCTTTCTACCTAATCTCTTAACAAGCTCTACCAAGCCTCCTTCAGAATGTCTCTTACCTTCTCTCATCCAACCTCACAAACACTTCTCTCATACGAGTCTTTCTCCCGTTTTGTTTGGGCCACAGTCATTTGGACTGGTACTGGAAAATCAACATGCCCTCAAATACCAGGCCGTTTCTGTAAGTCAGTCAGACCAGATGTAGAGAGTGCCTCGTCTACAGTAGGCTGTCTCCACTTTGGGAGACTATTGCCATCAGATGCAGATTTTATTTTTGTTTCCATGATAAATTGAAAATCCTCTAGCTTTTTAAATGTGGGCAACAAGTAATGGTGATAGCCTCAGAGGGATCTGCAGGCCTATGTTTGCACCTGTGGACTCTCCAACTACCCTAAGGTTTTCTGTCCTCCATTATAATCTCTAAAATATTGCTAGGTAAATCTTCCTAAAACCTTCTTTTCTAGTGTGCTTTACTTCTTGAAAACTTAAGGTAATTTCCATGGCCTACATATAACCTTCAGATCAGCACAGCTGTCCCAGGGGTCAAGACCTAACTGTTTGATTTTGATTTTAATATTATCTGGTATGTGTCCAGTTAGTGATTGAAAACTCATGGAAGACTTTCAGACTGAAGGATGATATGATAATTTTAGCAATTTGGATATTCGCCTGTCCATTTAAGGGGAGGTGGCATTCAGATATTGGTTATGACAAAGGACTGAGAATTACTTTTAGAGGAACAAATCTTATGTTTCCTGGTTTAAGTTTAAAAAAAATGAATAGAAGGATTGAATAGTTCAGGATAGATAGAACATTCAGTATAGTTAGAAAAATTCAGAAATTAAAAACAGAAAAAAAAACAGTAAAAACAGAGACTGTAGGGCTAATTTCTTTCTTTGAAGTCTGACAATTTATTTAAAAGACAACCAAATTCACTTATTGTGTAGAAGACATTTCAATGTTAATGCTTTTCTATTTCCAGAAATTGCACATGCATTTTATTTTATAATTTTGCAGTTGGAATAAGTATCACAATCCCCGTTTTGTTTAGGAGGAAGGTTTGTCAAAGCAGACTGCTATGTGTCTAAAACCACAGTGTTAATTGGCATTTAAATCTGAACTGATACACTTATTTCCTAAATCCTAGTCTAAGAGAAATTTTGCTTTGCCAGTTCTGTGAAGACAGGCACTGCAGCGTCATAGAGATTTTTCTGCTTTTGTCTTTCCAGGCTTGAGTCTATCACACTTAAAACAGTGACATAGAAGTCTGTCACTAACCAGTCCCATCATCAGCAATTCGCAGTCACATCAGTTGAGTAGAAATGTTAGTAGTTAATTCCAGACAAGTATTGATATATTGTGTATATTATTGCCTTAGAGAGGCTCCGATTTTTCCATCTTTTCTGATATTTTTCCTCTCTAATGCCTAACAAGTTATTTGTGTGAGATGAGATCACAAGGATAAATCACAATATTGCGGAGAACTTAGATTTTACCTGTGCATATTAGACAGTAGACGAGATTTCTATATCAAGTGTGCCGGGTGCAGCGAACTAAATCTCTGCTGATCTGCCTGATGGAACATGACCTTCAGGAGTTCCATTCCAGATGAATCTTTAAAATTTCCCATTAAAATACCTCCTTATCTTCGGAGGAGACATTTAAGACTGTGAAATGCTGTTGTCTGTTTCCCAGTGTTAATGTTTGAAGCAAAACTTGGTCTTTGAAAATGTATGTGATTCCCACTGAACTTTTAAACATGTGGTAACATTTTTCTGAAACTCAAAGTGACATTTCTCGGGATATTGTGAAGATAAGGAAAAATTAGGCTTTCAATAATGCAGTAGAAAGAGATATAGCCAGTAACAGGTGTGCATGTGAATATGAATTGTATTATTAGTAGGAAATGAGGGGGAAATTGAATTAAATATCACAAACCCAAAATTCTAAAGTATAAATTAGAGAAGCTAGAAGGAGGTGGTAATTCTTTCTTTATAAGTTAAAGTTAAAACAATGCTAACTCATAATATTAAAGCAAATTCAAAATATGTGATTGGTTAGTCTTAACAATGTATTTGAATTTTCAATAACAGTAACAACATCTAACAATGACTAAGCTCTTAGTATGTACTAGGCCTCATGCTGAGCATCTTCTTCTGGATTATCTCATTTATCTTCACAGTTGACCTGTGTCTTTGTAATAAGTTGTAGCATTCTAATGTATTTTAAAAATCGTGTACAGAAAATTTCCTCTATATTTACAATTAGGAAATGTCCTATAAAATGTTACACTGTGATTTCAAAAAATACATAGAGCAGAACTTGAAATTTAATATAGACTACAGCTATCACAAGATTCCCAATCAGGATCTTGAAAGATTAACAAATTAGAAAATATGTTTATTGTCTCACAAAGTTTCCCCTTATCAATGAAAAGTACCTTAAGCAATACCTGAATTTCTAACCTAATAGATTTTTCTTTAAACAATACTTTTTGCTAATGATTCTCAACAAATCAGACTTAACTAACTTACCCTAATGACCCTGTTCTGACTTTTCTATGAAAAAAATGCGGGACATTTCTGCATTCTTGCATGCTTTCTTTCAGTCAGTTATTAAGTGGCATTAGTCATGTGCAAATGGGGACAGTAGTGACTGTAATCCCTGCTCTCAAGGTACCCAGATGACTGGTATTTGGATAGAAAAAAAAATGTTGTTAAATTAGATCTCTGCTAATTTTGTTCAGATAATTTCAAATGATTGGTTCTAAATTTATGGTCTTTGTGCACATTCACTTGAATAAGATTCAAGTATCCAAATGTGGAGAACAATTAGCTTCCTATTTTATAGTTAAGAGCAACGGAAACATAGAAACCCTTCTTCGACAGTGGAGAAATAATAGGTATTCTTTGGTCACTGCCTCATCAGCAGTATTCTGCCTTGGAGCTAGCTGTGCCAGTCATACTTTTCATTTCAGATGCACTTTGAAAGAGATTCCCTTTCTATGACTGTCATTTCCTTTCGAAATGGTTTATTGTATTCTTTGGAATCTAGGTTACTTTTTATATCATTGAATCTCTGAGGAATTGGCCAGAACAAAATGCTCCCTGATATTAAAGTGCCAACTTAGCTGGCTTTGTAGAACTCTTACTAGATGAGTTGAGAACTTTTGATGCCATTTCATTGGACACATGAAGCACACAGTATGTGCCAACAGTAGGTGAATGGAGGACCCACCTGGGCTCAAACCTATCTCTAAAAATCATCCCAAGTTGTGCAATGTAGTCAGATTTCAAAGAAGGAAAGCAAGGCCATTCACAAAACCCATTGTATAACAAGAATAAAAATAAAATAGTGCCTCATTAATTACCAGCATTTTCATTACAATATATAAAAGGCTCATGTGCATCCTCCTTGAACAAGATAGTTAACAAGGGAAGCTCCAAAGCCTTGTGAATAAGAAACACTTTGACTATGAACAGGCAACAAAGATAATTATGGCTTTGTTACTTATTAGTTAATTTGAGCAGATATCTTAACCTCTTTGTGTTTCTGATTCTTTTTGTCTGCAAAACTGTAATAATAATGTTTTTAATGGGGATACTTCATGTGCATAAACATGCCTGTCACATTTTATGTTATTAAAAGGTAGAGGAAGTTGTTGGTGGTGACAAGACTGTAACTAATGAGGTCATATTAAGCATATTATGAGTGACTTAGACATGCAACACTATTATATTAACATGCATTTCAAAAAATGATGCAAATGGGCATGAAACAATTTTCAAACAAATTGAAATGTTTGATAAACATTCCAAATTTTGTTTTGTAGTTATTCAGGAAAGGAGAAACAATATGGGTGAAAGAGATCGAGTCTAACATTTAATCTGGATCTTGAAAGTTCAATGTGAGAAAAATATTGAGTCAGTCACTATTTTTTCTGTAAAAGTGGAATGTATCTTAGAGCCAGACAAAGCAAAAACAGAAATCTAGGCTGTATCATCATAAGTCTATGGTCAAGAGCATTGGTCTGTCCTTTCTGTTTACTCTTGCTCTCAGCTGTCCTTCCACTACTGCCTGAGGCTCCCTTGGAACCAGTAACTTGCCTTAACATGTCCAAAACCTTCTTCATCTGAAAAAGCATACATTTTTGATGATGACTGAAGACAGGAGGAAGTCCTTGAAAGTGACATTTGGTTGTGAGATTATCTTCTATTGAAACCCAGAAAGCCTTTCTTACTAAAAGAATGTTTGAAAACACTTTTTAAATGGTTTTTCTGGGTAAGTCACTTTATCATATAATTGAAGAGTTCTTTAAAGAATATCAAAACTAATCTGTAATTTAAAATGAATTTCAAGAAATCTGACTTATGGTATGCAATCATTATAGTGACTAGAATGACTTCTTTTTTTTTTTGGGGGGGGGGTCCCCCAGTACTGGTAATGAAAGTCTGTGTGTTATATCATAAATAATTTTTTCTATTTCTCACTAAAGGCATGCATAAAAAGGTCCAATAAAATATTTTTAAATTACTTTAAATCCAAATTTTCATATGTATATTGTCATTGTACATGTTTTTGAATATCATCACTTTGAAATTCAGCTTAGAAAATTATGTGTCCATTCATTATCTTTTTATTAAAAAGCTGCTATGTATTAGATTGTTTTAAGCAATGGGTATAACATGGTAAATAGCACAGAAAGAAAAAAAACCTCATATCTATGTCCTAATGTCTTCCTATTTATCATATATCCAGGTGAACTTAACACATGACCCATGAGGAAAACCCTACAGAGTATAAAAATTAAGATTATTACCAAATAATACAAATAAATGTACACACATGCATAGATTGTCCTATATACATGCCCATATAAATATAAAGAATTGATTTTTGTATATTTTCTACTCATTATACACAAATGAAAATTGAAATAGTATTAAAAGTAGTATAATCACGTAAATTAATAAGTATTATTCCAAGCTTGTACATTTATAGAATGAATATTAAAGGCCTTATATTTTTAAAAAATACTGTGTGATATTTATCACTTGAATACCCTGAGTAAAATGTGAAGCAGAGATAAATGAGTTTTACAAAAAACAGTGTACCTTGAGGCTGGGTATGTAGGTCAGTAGTAGAGCCCTAGCCTAGCATGCACAGGGCCCTGGATTTAATCCCCAGCAAAACAGAAACAAACAAATCTTTTTTCCCTTTAATTTGTTGAAATTATAAACAGAACACAGATAGTGAAAGTTAACTTCTTTTAGAATCTTCTTTGACTAAAATCACATTATGACTAAGACAGTAATAGCCTCTTAGGCTTTTGAAGCATAGACAGCTATTTTCTGAATAGCCAAACTTTTCCTAACATCCCATTAGGCCTTATTTGTAAATATAGTTTGTTGCACTGCAGATTAAGGATCGCCTTATAACTCAAATGTTTCATATTGTTGCAGGAAGAGTAAGTTGCAGCTAAAATAAATAAATAATAAAGCAAGCCATGGATCTGGGGTTAAATCCCAGTTGTGTTCTACACTTGTGCTGTGTCCATGAGCAGAAAACATATTCTTTCTTATTTCTTTCATTTTGTTTTTTGACAATGGAAAATTTTAACAATATAGGAAAATAGAAAATATACTGTAATGAGCTCTCATGAAGCCACTACCCAGCTTTAACAGTCTTATTATTTATTTTATTAATTTTTTTAAAGAGAGAGAGATTTTTTTTAATATTTATTTTTTAGTTTTCAGCAGACACAACATCTTTGTTTGTATGTGGTGTTGAGGATGGAACCTGGGCCGCACACATGCCAGGCGAGCGCGCTACCACTTGAGCCACATCCCCAGCCCAACAATCTTATTATTTAATCTGTGGTCTTAACCATACCCCCACTACCCATCAAGTCTCAGACATCTTGTAATTGTATCCACAGGAATTTCAGTTGTAACATCAAAACATCAAAGCTCTTTTTAAAGCATGAATTAAAACAATTATTACCCCTAAAAATTTGGACTAATTTCTTAATATCACCCAAATTTTATTCAGTGTTCATGCATCTTTAATTATCTCAGTTTAAAACAATTTGGTCGCTCAATTAAGACTTAAGATATTCACAGCATTGTAATTGTTCTTAACTAATTATTCATGTGTAATTTCTTGCCTCCTCCTCTTTATCCTTTTTTTCCCTTATATTTTTTATGTGGAAGAACCTGACTCATGTTTTAATTTAGAGTTTCCCAGAGTCTGAAAGAATGCTGATTGCATTATGGTCATGTGCTACTCTTTAAAGGGTTCTTATCTCTTTTCTTTTGTATGTTTCCCTCAGTATTTTGTTTTGGGCGATTTTTTGCTCTCCCAAGCTTATGTTAAGGTCTAAGACCATAAGCAAGTTTCAGTTGTATTATTATTTTTTTTTTGCAAAAAAAAAAAAATTTCATAGTGAGAATTGCTTTTGCATCAGGAGATACATAAGATTTGATTTCCTCTCTTCTTGTGATGTTAGCAACCTACATTTATCACTTCACTGAAGAATGGTCAGTTATACAATTGGTATTGTTATTTCTTAATTTATTAGCTGGAATATTTATAGAAACACAATTCCCTCATATAATCTAGCTGTTAATCATAGTAGACAAGGGACAAGACTTTGTTCCTCCTTTTATTTACCAATTTTCAAAATACTGAATTGGTTCTCTGCTATTCTCCAGTGTTGACCATTGTAGGGTATATGTGTGTCTACGTGTGTGCGTGCACAATTGAATTTAAATATATTGTAATATTTTGATGCATTGCAGATTTCATTTTTATTGATATACAAAGCATAACTTATTTTTACAAAGGGGAACCTCTTTAAGTCAACACCTGAGCTTTTTGGATACAACTCTAGTGTTCTTTGGTTTCTTCTGGCCTTCTAATAGGATCAGATGTTCTAAGTTCATCTAATATGGTCAGCTATTCCTGCCCCAATCAGGAAGACAGCTATTTTTCTACATAGCTGTAGTAGCTTTTAGGGAGAAATGACAATTAGAAACCACAATGAAGGCAGCAGCTTTGTGCATTGCTACAGGCTTGGTCCCTTCTGAGACTTTTCAGTAGACTGCTATAGTGGAAATAATCTCTCTCTTTCATTATCTTTCCCTTTCTCCCTCTTCAATACTGGGTTTGACCCAGAGGTGCTATAACAGTGAGTGAGCTATATCCCTACTCCTTTTTATTTTTATTTTGAGGTAGGGTTTCCCTGAGTTGCCCAGCCTGGCCTTGAACCTACAGTTCTCCTGCCTCAGTCTTTTGGGTCATTGGGATTATAGTGTGTGCTGCCCTGCCCCCAACTCTTTTCCATTTTTAAAAGATAAAATATAGCTGGAGTTATTACAGATTCATTAACCCCACTGATTTTCCCCTTGCATCTCCTTTCTACTATATTGTACATTGCAGTTCTTAATATGTTTGACATGTTTAAATTAAAATGAGAATAAGAATAACTCATTCATAGGGTGGTTCTATGAAGACAGAACCCAAAGCATTGTTTACCACAAGGAATGGTAAAGTTTCAAAAAGAGACTTCAAGTTAGTATCTATCTATCTATCATCATCATGTGCTACTAAAGACATACCTATCCTTCCATCATCCACCTACCCTGAGAGGAAGAAATCATGAGTTTAGAAAATGTGCATGTAAAGTGGTAGAGATGCTACCTCATTCCTTTGAGGTCACTTCAATTCAAACTAACCTACAATGGTACTAGCATCAATGAAACAAATCTGAGATTTACAGATGCTTATCAGTGTTTTTCAGAGGTCTCCAGACAATACATTCTATTGTCATCTCTACATAGTAAGAAATGGTTACAAAATGACATAGGTGAAGCAAAATAGCAAATATTTTACAAGCCCTCTTGTTGAGTTTTGAATGTGTATATGTGTATGTTTTTGTTTTGTGTAGTACATCTTACCCACAGATCTGCAACAGTTTGGATTAAGCATGCTTAAATGTATTTAGATGTGATAAAATGAAGTAGGATTTCTCCCCATTTTCAATATAAACAAAAGATAGTCCCACATAATGGTGCCTGAGATTTTCATCACCAAAATATCAAGTAAAATTTGCCACTTGTGGATTTCCCAGTAGGGAAGGCTGTTTCTTTGCCATTCTATATGCTGGTTAAGGTATTGCAGAAATGAAGGAAAAAGCTCAAGTAAAGAATAGTGACTGGTCCTACTTTCTATTCATGACCATAAACTTCAGCCAAACCTTTAATGTTGCAGTGTAGCAGTGTCTTACCTGTCTGGTCCTTTATTCCCCCTCTCATCTAAACAACTCTCTCATCGTTTCTCTCCTCTCTCCTTACTTCCTCAACACCTCCTCCACCAGGCTCACTCTTGGCCATGGTCTAGCTTTCCACCTCACTAAGAAAACTGAATCATCACAGGAAGACTTAGAATACCCCCTCCACCCACCCATACCCACAAAGCCACCTTGTCCCAGCTGCTCTCATACTTACATCTAAATATAATTTCTTCATCTTGCCCACTCAGGGGCATGGCTCCAGCCATTCACCCTTTCTCCTGCATCATCAATTTTTGTTTGCTGCTGACAGTATTTCAAGAAGGCTATTATTTCTTCTAATTTAACACACAACAAAATAATAATAATCTTCATTTTGAGCAATAAACACCGCTAGTTACCATGCCACTTCTTGTCCCCTTCTGTAGCAAAATTCTTTTAGTCATCTATTTCCATTTTATTTTGAAGCTATCCCAGGATGCCTTTCCCTTCCACCATGACTCCTCTGTGCCTGTCATCATTGTTGATGACGTCTACATTGCCTACTCAGGTGGGTACTCTTTATCTCATGGGACCAGTTTAGCTGGATCACTTGACACTGTTGGTTACTCTTTTCTGTTTTACATTTTCCTTCTTTAAATTTTTGGAAACCCCTGCCCCCAGGATTCCTCTTTACCTTACTTATCATTTTTTTCCTCATTTTTTTTTACTTTATGGTTCTCTTTCTCTTTAGCCTAAATTCTTAATACAGCTTACACCAAGGCTGAGTTCTTAAAATCCTTGCTAGTCTACTTTCACTTCTGTAAACTATCTCACAAAGGTACATAGCTGTAACTATAATCGACATATTGATTACATACAAATATTTATCTCCACTCCAAACTTTTCCCCCCAATACTAGAATTTATATCTACAATTTTGTATACCTGAAACCAAACTCCTTATATCTTCTCTCCAATACCCACAATACACGTGGCCTTTCCCATCTCAGTTAATGCTAACTCATCCTTCCATTTACTGAGGTCAGGACAGCAACCAAGGGATCATAATTGTCCATCCTATTTGTTTTACATCCTACATACAGTGCTCTTTGGAACTTCAAAATATTTCTAACATTCCCTACTTCAGATCATTTCTGTTGCTTCTACCCTGATCTAGGGCATCGTTTACTTACGTGGATGTAAGGAGGCACTTTGACTGGTGTCCCTTCATCCTACCAACCCCCAGGTAGAACATTTTAAACATAGAACTTAAAATAATCTCTTAAACCACATGCCAGATGATGTCATTTTTTTTTTGCTTAAAGCCCTCAGAGTAGAAGCCACACACATTTTAAACAGTAGTGTATGAAATTCTATATTACATGTCCATCTCCCCAGCACTTTTCTAACTTCATCTCCTACTTTTTTTGCTCATTCTGTGGCAGTTTGACATGCCGAATTTGACATTGTTCCTTCAGTGCAGCACCTATGATCCTGATTTGGCTTCTTTGCACTGACTTTCCTTTGTCTCTGGGATGCTCTTCCACAGATAGGCTCATGGCTGAATCCTTCATCACTTATGTTTGTCCAGATGCCAGACTTCTTATAAGGAAACAAGGGCACCTTGGTACCCTTCCAAGACTATAGATACTTCTTACTTTGCTTTACTTTTTCAGTTCTTCAAAGCACATATACCTTACATTATTTTCAAACATAGTATGTAATTTACCGATTTGTTATACATACTGAATATTGTCTCTCTCCAAAATAGCAATACCTGGCACATAGCATAGTGCAAATAGCAGTGCCTGGCACATTTCTTGAGTAACCCTAGATACAAAAAACTAGAATTTTTTAAAATCACATTTAGAATTACTTTTTAAATTTTTTCAATTATAATTTATAATGCATGTAACTGTAGACATGCAGTGCATATTTCCTGAATGAGATCATAGCCACAAGCAGACTCAGAGACCTCCTCAAAAGAATGTCCCATATTCTCTGGGAATATCTAGGACTCCAAGGATATCCAGGATTCTTTGTGAACCGGGACCTAGACCACACTTTAAAATGAGAATAGCTCTCTGTTTCGCTCTTGGCACCCTCTGATTTTCCCAAGAGTCCCATCCACATTTTCCACAACTTCATTGTTCTGTTTCTGCATATGGGCTTCCTCCACCTCCTCATTGCCAATTTTGGTCTCTCCGTTCCTGTTCTGTCTTTCCCTATGAAACTATAATCTTTTCATATTCCATTGGAAATGAACTGCCTGTCTCAACATCTTGAGTCCAGATTCTTAGCAAAGGAGTATGATTGATACAGCATGAAGCAGACAACCACTCAAGTATAATCATCCATAGCAGGGATAAGGAAATAGTAATTTATCCACCCTTGCCATCCTCTACAGTCTGTCATGCGTCCAGCATAAATTACAAAGATGGATGGAACCCAGATTCAGATCATCTATGGCCTTGTCAAACATAGGGCTACTTTCAAATGATGTGAAATTATTCTGGTGCTTTTATTATAATCAATCTTAAAATCTGAGATTCAGTTAGCCTTTTCAAGTGCCAATTTTATCTCATTTGGTAAATTCACAAATTTGAAAAAAAAATGTAGTGAATATCACTCTACTTTTGCCTTCACTTGATCCTAATCATGTAAATGTGTTGATTCTACAGTCCGTCTTTCATTCTCATTTACCTCATTCTTGCTGTATACTGTGTGTTAAAACCATATATTCATCATCGTGCCTTGTAATGTTGGACAACCTTGAGGTTCCAGTCCTAGCAATAAGTGTTGACAAGGATGTGGGGGAAGAAGCACACTCATACATTGCTGGTGGGACTGCAAACTGGTGCAACCACTCTGTAATGCAGTATGGAGATTCCTTAGAAAACTTGGAATGGAACCACCATTTGACCTAACTATCCCACTCCTCAGTCTATATCCAAAGGACTTAAAAATAGCATACTACAGTAATGCAGCCACATCAATGTTTATAAGCAGCTCAATTCACAATAGCTAAACTGTGGAACCAACCTAGATGTCCTTCAATAGAATGAATGGATGAAGAAACTATGGTATTAATTCACAGTGGAATATTACTCAGCATTAAAAGAGAATAACATTATGGCATTTTCAGGTAGATTGATGGAGTTGGAGACTATCATGCTAAACAAAGTAAGCCAGTCTGTAATGGGGGGAGGCATGGGAAACATGGAGGAACTTTTAGTAAAGAGGAGAGAGGGTATGGGGGCAGAAATGATGGTGAAATGAGATGGACATTACTACCCTAGGTACATGTATGACTGCACTCATGGGGCAATGCTGTATTGCGTGCAACCAGAGAAATGAAAAGTTGTGCTGCAGTTGTGTACAATGATTCAAAATGCATCCTGCTATCATATATACCCAATTAAAATAAATCAATGAATTTTTAAGAAAAGAGCAGACCAAGGTATGAGAAGTAAAGTTGTTATGTCAGCAAATTATTAACATAAGTTGACTTTTGAGTAAGATATTTTTGTGATTCAAATGAGGCACTTTACAGAAGTATCATCACCCCTGTTGTATAAAGACAGTACTGCAAGGATTGTTACTTTGTAATATTAATATTAAATAAGTTTTCATGCACTTGGCAAAGCTCCCATCTAAACCAAGAACCATGAGCATATCTTTTGTTTGTATATTTGTTCATGTTTTATGTGTTTTTTTAAAGTTCATCTGCTCCTCTGATATGTTAAACTGCACATCTATTTAAGATGCTTTCAGTTTATTTGAACATGTTGTACATGATGAGACCAATTTTAGCTATTATATACTTGTTGGTCAACAGTAAGAATGAACTTCATCTTAAACACTCAAAAACTTGTTTGGAGCACCAGCTGGGAACCAATCAATATTGTAGATGCTCGTTCTCTTACATACACCCCACATTGAACAAGAGAGACACATTTCTGACCTCTAGAAACTTATATGATTGTTTCTGAGTGATCTACTATAAATAACATTAAGCAAGGAAATATTGCAGAAAGCATTTCAGCAGTTACCATGGGGTGTCCTGGTGACACTCACCATAGGACAAGGAGATCAGGCTTCATGAGGGGGTCACTGAAGCAAGCCTAGATGGAGAACAGATGTCCATCTAAAGATCTGCATGAAGTGAATGCAGGAAAGTGCTAAGGCCCAGAGACAGGGGAGTGAGCATTTAGTATTTAAAGAACAAAAGAGAAGTTTAGATAGGCATGGCTAAAAGGACAAAGAAAAATGTAGAAGATAGCCTCGAAGAGGTAGGCAGAACAAAAGTCAATCCTATGAAGATGTTTGCTTTACTTCTTTGGTAAAATGGGAAGTTATTGGGAGTTTTAAGCAGAGTGACACTTGAGTAATTCTTTTAAAGCTCACTGCCTCCTCTAGATTGTAGGGTCTTAAAAGTGGAAGGAGTGAAACCATCTAGCCAGGTTTACAGGCATGAGATGATGCCGTCACAGTCATGTTCTTTGATATTAGTGGGAGATAGGGAGAATTAGAGTTGGCGGGGGAGATCTCATACAAGTTGCTTTGGGAAAGGTGAAAGGGTTACCATTGCAATTGATAGAAAGATAGATAGACAGATAGGTAGATAGATAGATAGAAGGAAAGAATACTACTTATTCTTTTAGATCTCAAAGTTATACTCTCAGAATACCCCATGTATAAGAAAATGTAAGTACTTACTAGGGCCTTCTTGAATTTTTTAAGGATTTTTTTCAAGCTGTAGAGCACAGTTTCTTTTTATGCTTAAATGTGACCCATGAGTCAGAGTCAGCTAGTACAGTTGTTAAATATGAAAAAGGCTCCTGGGTCCAAACAAGTTTCCACAGTTAGAGTCTCCAAGAGGTCAAGCCCAAGAACAGAAATATTTAACAGGCTCTGGAGGAGATTTGTCGGCACTGTAAAATTTGGGGACATTGCAGAGTTGAATTATTCTTAATGTCCTGGGCCACTGTTTTTTTGTTTTGTTTTTAATTTTTTTAGTTGTAGATGGACACAATATCCTTATTTTTATCTGTTTATTTTTATGTGGTGCTGAGGATCAAACCCAGGGCCCCATGCGTGTGCGAGGCAAGCACTCTACCATTGAGCTACAACCCAGCCACTCCTGTGACCACTGTTTTAATTGCTGGTTTTCTACATCAGTAATATTGGTTCTTTTGTTTTTCCTTTTATCATCAAAACCATTTATAAATAAAACTGTAGTTCTTTAAAGGTAACATGATTTAGAGAAAACTATTTCTCAAATTTAAGTCTGTTAGAAAAAGAAATTAACTACAATGAGCTTCTACTGTATACCCATTAGAAAAGCTCAACTCAAGCATCAAAGAACAACTATCATCTTTTGTTTACAAGTGCATTAGTTATTGAAGGATTTTTTTTGGTTCCACATGAATTTTCTGATTTTTTTCCTATTTCCATAAAAAATACTGTTGGAACCTTACTAGGGATTGTACTAAACCTGTGCACTGTTTTCGGTAGTATAGATGTTACAACAACATTTATTTTTTTACATTCAGGAGTCTTTCCATTTATTGTATCATCTTCAGTTTCTTTTATCAAAGTTCTTTACTTTTCATTGTGCAGTTATTTCACCTCATTTGTTGAATTTATTCCAAACTATTTTGTAGCTAATTTAAATAGGATTGTTTTCTTGATTTCTTTTTCAGATAGTTTATTGTTAATATATGGAAATATTGATTACTATGTTGATTTTTTTATTCTTCATCTTTACAGAATGTGTGAGTTCTGTCACTTTTCAGTGCAGTCTCAACATTAGGTGTATATTGCCGCAGTCCAGCTGCAGCAAACTAAGTGGGGGGTGACGAGGAACTTGTGTAGATTGATACAGCAGGAGTGGGAACCATTTATTGTAGGACAAGAGGGGTATATATACATTACACACAGCTTATCTTAATTAACATAAACTAGATACAGCAGTCAACCAAAAGGAACCTCCACACTTAATGGCTCGTTGGCGTTCGTTACTTCACAAACCACTCCCTCTGCAAAATGCCAGGCGCCATCTTGACTTGTTTACAGACTCTAACAGTATATGTCTGATCATGTCATCTGCATACAGAGATCTTTAAGTTCTTCCTTCCCAATTTGTATTCCTCTCATTTCTTTCTCTTTCCTCATCTCTTTGGTGAGGACTTCAAGTGCTGGGTTTAGTACAAGTTGTGAAAGTGCACATCCTTATCTTGCTTCTGATCAAAGGAAAGCTTTCCACTTCTTACCAGTGCATAGGATGTTAACTGTGGCCTGGTCATATGGTTTTTAAGAGTTGAGAACATTCCTTCTATACTTAGCTCATTGAGTGTTTATGTCGTAAAGGTTTTACTACTTATTTATTTGTGGCTAACAAATTACCTGTAAACTTTAAGCAGCAGACATTTATTCATAGTGTCTGAGATTCGGGAATAGGAGTTATCTTCACTAGGTGACTCTGGCTCTAAGTCGGTCATGAGGTTGCAGTCTAGCTGTTGTCTAGGGCTGCAGTCTCATCTGAAGGCTCAAATGGGCA
The DNA here is from genome assembly GCF_964194105.1 of Spermophilus citellus. NCBI lineage: Eukaryota > Metazoa > Chordata > Mammalia > Rodentia > Sciuridae > Spermophilus > Spermophilus citellus. Next base: position 132,181,468 of record NC_138182.1, read on the forward strand.
AGAGTCAGCTTCCAGCCTCACAGGGTGTTGGCAGGCCTCAGTTCCTTGGGAACCATTGGATTAAGGGCCTCACGTCCTCTGAATGTTGGTTGGAAGCCTCCCTGACTTCCCTAACACATGGGTCTCTCCATGGGGCAGCTCACATCATGGAGGAGCAAGGAACCTGGAAGATAGAAAAATTGCACAAGCATATCCAAGGAGCTTCAGCCTTGTCATAACCTCAAGTGAAATTCCATCACTTTGTTCTGTTTGTGAGAAGCACAATGTTAATTCCAACCCAAGCTCCATGGGAAGGGAAGAAAGACCTACCCACCATTTGTGAGTGATAATAGTGGCAAATTTTATACTTATCTTTAAAATCACCACTGCAGGCTAATTCTCTGTCCAAACTAAATAAAAAGATAATGAAGACCTAAGGATGCTTCAGTTAGCTTGGCTGAATTTGAGTCTTTTCTTGGTGATTATTTAATTTTTATATCTTTCCATGTCCTATATTTCTTCTTCAGTGTTAATGTCATCTTTTTATCTATTAAGAAATTATTCTCTTCTCAAATCAGGAATAAAATCAATGGTTTAGGAGGAAAAAAAGGATGCACATGAACATTAGTAAAGTGTACATGTGCTACTTAAGCCATTTTCTGTATACCTTTTTTTTTTTTTAAAGATGAGAATGTTTTATTTCATGTTAGAAGTCTCCAATATGAACTCCCAGATTTTCACTAGTGAAACTACTCTCAGGGTCTTGTTTCTGTGCATAAATTGCACCATAGTTTAGGGGCCACACTAAGGGAGTGGCAGCTTACTTTATCTACATATGTAGGTAGACCTTCTACTTGATGGAGAGGCAGATATGGCTGGACAGTACCTTCAATTGTAAACAAATGTGTTAGTTTCCTATTATAAAAAGCCAATTCCATGTCATCAAAGGAGATCACATTATTTACGTTAAATTTTAAGAATTTTGATTATATATATTCTTTTTTTACTTAGTTGAGACATAAAGCTGACCTTTAAGTCTTTAGCTATTCAAGACTAAATTGTTTCTACTTGTATTACACAGGAAAACAAGGTTGTTAGTTTGGGAATGATTTTTAGTGATTTGAAATTTAATGAATTGTTTAGTTTTATTTAACACCTGGGAGTCCCTGAGACCTTCGTAGGATGTCCTCAAGGCCAAAGCAACAGTGCCAAAACTATATTTGTCTCATTTACTCTCATTTTCTCACAATGTACAGCCATGCTTTCCAGAGGCTACATGAAATGAGTTTTTACAATAACTCACTGCAGAAGCAAACATGAGAATACAATTATTATCTGTTAAATCCCTAACAATAAAGAAGTCTGAGAAATTTTGAAAGAAAATACACTCAGTTCATATTTTTTATTAATAAAAATATAATCATTCTCCACAGAAATTGTTGTTGATATTGGCAAGTAATAGGATACTATTGTTGATTTAAACTAATTAATCATAAGTATCTTTAAATGCATGCTTTAATTTCTAGCATGGCAAATATCAATAGCCATAACTCATACAAACAACAGTTTTTTGTAGTCTTTAGTAATTATTCAGCATGAAGGGCAACTGAGACCGAAAACTTGCAGGTTAGTAAATTAGAACAAGACTATCTTTTCAGATATGGAAACTGAGGTTTGAGTGTATGAATTGCTCAAGTTTCTATGGCTCATATATAGCAGGACAGGGACAGAAATCTAGGTAGGTCTTCTGATTTGTTACACCATATGGCTCAGCCTCTTAATATTCATTAAACAGTGGGAGATCCCCTGCAGCAGTTCTCAGCTGTGCTATCCTGGTAGTGAAGTTGTATATTCCATACTGCTCCATGGGGGACAGAAGGCTTTGTTTTCTGTTTTAAATAGAACTTAGTGTTTGCTACTTAAGTATTTGCTACTTAAGGATATAACCCAAAACCTAGAGGATTAAAACAAAAGCCCTTATTATTGCTCCATGGGCTACAGGTCAGCTGGGAGGTTCTGCCAGGCATGGCTGATTTTAGATGGTCTCACACATGCATCTATTGTCCTCTCACAGGTAGGCTGGGGACTTACTGTCTGCTGCAGTGAAGGTAACTGGTCACATGCCCCTCGTCATCCAGAAGGGTTGCCAAAGAGTAAGGGTGCATTGCAAAGCATCTCAGAGCCCATGTTCAGAACTGGCTCACTATTCCTTTTGATTAAAGCAGGTGGCTATAGCTGCTCAGCTTCAAGGTGTGGGGAGGTAGTCTTCCCTTCATGGTAGGAGTCACATTGCAAAGCGGAGTGGAAACAGTGAGAGGAACCAGCAAAGAAATATTTCCACCACATTACAGAATAATTCAAAAATATGGCTTTGAATCATACATGAGATGATAAATATGGTAACTGAGGGATTGAGTGCAAGCGTTAAAGAGGAATTAATTCAGTTCCCATTTCTGACATTGGGGCAAGTGACTTAACCTCTTTAAATTGCAGGTTCCTCATCTGTAAAATAAGGAAAACAGTTTCTATGTCAGAGGGTTTTATTAAGGCCTAGATGAGGTAATGCTCATAAAGCACTTGGTTTCACACAGGAAATGCTCTGAAAACATGAGCTAGTGGCTATTTGATGAAGCCCTTACTCTGGCTCAGTTCAGTGAACTCTTCCTGACTCCCCCAGACAAAAGAGCAATGGCATATTTAACAGTGCATGTCTGTCTGCATGAGCAGCATGTAAGCCATCAGCTCCTGTGGCCTCCCTCCTGCTGTTTACATAAGCCTCTCACCAAGCATAGTTCCAGTCCCTCTCAGTAAACACCTACTACACATCTGACACTCACTACCCACCATGCCAAGCTATGTAGATTGCAAATTTATAGAACATGTTTTCTCAATGAGACAGTTGAGTAAAGGAGCTGCATACCTTACCAGGAAACATGAATTAGAGTTATTGAGTACTCACAGGAGGCATAATACAAGCACATGTTAGGTGCATATGTCCACAGTGTATGGACAATATAAACTTTTTTCTTATCAGTGAGGATGCATACTTACAATCTATGCCACGAACAACTCTTTAAATCAAAAATTTCTCTGCAAGAGCATCCTGTCTCTCTCATCTCTTAAATAAGCAAGTCCTCAGCTGACCCCATGTCCCAGTGAAGATATGCAAAAGAATGGGGTAAGATGAGAGGCCCAAATCAGTTCTGACGTCAGCCAGCTAGTCCTTTACTTCTGTGTCACCCCTTATTAGGAAGCAGACGGGTTGGAATAACAGCTGATGGCACCAAATTGCACAGCTGTATATATCGCCTTGGTCATTCAATCGGCCTTGTTTTATCACTCCTGAGTTAACAAACTCTTCTTTGTGGATATACCCACTTCTCACCAGGGGAGCATTATTGCCTTTGAGCTGTATGTACTGGCTCCCTCTGGAGACTTGTTTCCAAAATCTACCAGCCCCCAGGAAGTCATTTCCAGAGGGCTGTGACCACTCAAACAGTACTTTTGTTTGTCTCAGGAATGCCAATGTGTATTAAAAGCAGCATCAGGAAGATTGCTTCAATACAGAGGCCTTTGCTGCAGCCTGATAGCTTCCTTTTATGGACTGGTACTGGCAGCACTGCCTTTCTTTAATGTTGAGGCTACTGTGCAGGACTTCTGCATCCAACCACAATGGCATTCACACTTGCCATCCCAGTCACTTGCCATTCAGGGAATGGCATTTGCTTAAGAATACCCTGTCAAAAGGGGATCTGATGGACCACAGACAAAGGTGTTAGTATGTTCACTCACAGTTCAATTCAGCAAGCTAGTCCAATGTCACCCTGAGTTAAGACCTTTATCAAGAAGAGAAGTGCCACAGAGAGGGACCATATATGGCTCCTGATAAGATAGTGGCAAAAAACAGCACATCACCCAATTCTCTAATGCAAAACTCTCTGTGAGAAGCACGGTAGCAGAAATCAAGCTGGAGTGCTATAGAAACATGAGGTAAGGAAAGAGAGAAAAATGAGATAGAGTCTTGTTGGAAATTGAAGTTGTTCCTTAGAAGATGCAGACACTTGATGTGAGTGGGAAAATGTTTTGGGTAACAAATAACTGGAAATAACTGAGAGTCAGGAGGTTACTGAAGGTTGCTGAAGAGGATTGGTAGTCAATGAAAGACTTGAAAGAGAAAGAAGTAAATAGAAGACAGGGCTGCACAAAGAAGCCACATGATGGAGTTTCAAATACCCTACTGAAGAATTCTCATTTAATTCTGGACCAACTGGGAAGGCCATCTGGAATTTTTCTGTATTTTTGCTTTTCATATTGTTTCATCTTATTAAAGCATAGAAATCGCATCATCTGTCTGTTTTTAAACAAGCCGCAGTAGTCATTTTTGTAGCGTAATTTAGAGAAAGAGGAAACCCCTAAAAGGTTGCTGACTAATCCATTGAGGAATATAAATAAAAGATGAGGAAGTCTAAAGAGGTCAGTAGTCTTAGTCCTAGTAAAGCTAAATATTTAAATAAAACTGGTATAAATATAAATGAGAAAAATTTTGGACCTAACCCCATCTCCTATTCTCTGTTGTTAGTACCTGTTGATGATTATTGGTCATTAGACATTAATGAAAACCAGGCCTCTGGATAGACAGCATCAGAAACTTCTCTATCCCTCATAAGAAAGGCATAACTAGGAAAAGGCATTTTAACTTTGGACCTCATAAAACTTTTCAGAAAAAAAAAAAACTCGTTCTACTCTGGCTCAGGCTATATCCAAGATATTCCTTGCCTGCGTCCTTTGGCACAGTAAAAAACAATCACTCTGTAAAATCTTTTAACCCCTTGCTATATCAAGGACTGTCCATGGACAGGCAGTATCAGCTCTTCTGGGAGTTTGTAAGCACTGGAGAATCTCAGGCTTCACTATTAAATCAGAATCTTCATTCTAACAAGATTTATAGATGATTTTTTTGCACATCAAGTTTGAAAAGCACTGACCTATTTATTAAGCCAAAAATTTTCAAGCTCTTCTGTATTACTTTGGTACTTAGAGTCTGTTCATTTGGGCAAATCAGGGTTAGATGCAGGTAAGATCCTGATAATCATAGCCTGCTCCGGTTCTCTATAGAGACAGGACTGTGTAAAGAGGTGCTTAGGGTTCTACATTCTGCACTTGGTAGTTGCTATAATTGTTTATTGTGGCTATTTTTGTTTATTCATATTTTAAAGTTTTTAGCATGGATCTTTACACAAATTGCTTAATCTCTCCAAAAATTATTTTTTTAAAACTTAAGAAACACATCGTGGAGCTAAACTTGCAGAAACAGCCACCAGATAATCCTACACCCAACACAAACAACAAATACAGAGCTTTGCATTAAAAATCTGAATGGAGAAATGTTCTTTAAAGCCCACAATTGGACAGTTTACCTCATTATTATAGATTTTCTATTATCTTTCATCATAAGATTTGAATTTAAAAGTGGCGGTCACACACACACACACACACACACACACACACACACAGGTTATCTTTGAATGCTAGGCCATGACTTGATGGTGTCTTTACGAAGATAACACTGCATAACACTAGGTAATCAATTCTGACCTACCCTAGGCCAATTATTTTAAACTGCTTGAGGTCTAGAAATGATTTGACAGCCGAACATTTGTGTCTAGCAGACCATCTAAAGAGCAGAGAGAATAAGATGCAATTAAGGAGTCAGGGCAGTCATCAGAGTGTCTTTGGAACACTTTCACCCTGTTGAATTTGAAGAGCGGTGGCTGACAAGTGTGTGTCTTTCTCTTTGCTTCCTGAAAAATACCCTGTATTCTAGCAGAGCATCCAGGTCTGTGAATGGAGTGCATGCTTTCTGATTGTGGACCCATAAGCTTCTGATGAGGGCCACTTGAGTTAGATGGTGAGAGCTGTTTGTCTTTTTGCTGAGCACGTCATCCTGTTACTTCCCTAAAATGTAAAATGTTTGCAACACCCCCCCCCCCACCTGCCCCATGCCTTGCTCCATTAACAAGGCAGTTCTATGTTATTCAAGATGTTTTCTTCTCTTCTGGAAACTTCTTTGGAGAAAAAAGTATTTACTAAAGAATCAAGATAAGATTCAGAGGGACTGTGGGGCTTTTCAAGGGTTTAACCTCACTGTAGGGGTCATTACTAAAAAGAATTGTATTTAAGGTCCCTAAAAATCTTCATTATTTGTCCAGTGTGTAAGGAATGATTACACCTGGGTGGGTATTTTTATATGCTAAAAATTATCTGGTAAAATAGATTTGGGTTATGACATGGCTAAATAGAATTAAATGGATTCTTTATTGCAAAATCTTCTATTCTTTGTTGTGTTTAATGTTTTGTGACTTTACATAACAAGTGGCCCAAGCGTGCTGTTACTCTCAAATATTTTGATGGTGGAATCCTTTTTCCATGAAGCACACTATAGGATGAATGACTCTTAGAACAGAAATCAAGACTTACCAATAGTTTTTTTCAGACTAATAATAGGAACCACCTGAAATTTTTAAATACTGAGAGGCAGTTGCATGCTAATCTTTTTAACAATGAAGCATTTGATTCAGAAAGTATATAAAGTGTTGTGGTGGTCACATAAAGGGAAGAAAATCTGAAGTAAAATGTTTCTTGAGATGATTCTTAAAAAATCAAAACCACCTGTATCTTTTGTGAACTGACATAACACTGACTCTAAATTCTCTCTCATTCCCCACAGGGTATGATGACAGAATCCACAGGTTAAAACCACTAAGAAATGACTATGATTTTGTGGGATCCAGTGGGAAGTCCCATATATATAATTGCCCTAATACATTTACTAACCCAATCAAGGAGCAAAATATTAAATAAGTAATGATAAAAACTATAACTCACTTTTTTGGTTTTCCACTAGGAAAACATAAATGGAGGCATTTGGGAATTTACTTCTTTCCAGTGTTCTCATAGCTGCCTATAATTTAACGTCTTAGTACAGCTTTGACTTTTGGCATGATAAATTATTCTAAAATAAAATATTTACTTAATAAATAACAAAATATGCATGTACACTGACAGCAGAGACAGAAAATCTTTTTTAACATATCATGTTATACAATAAAATAATGTAAGAATGTATTCAGTTATTATGTGGATGTGTTTAAAATGGCATTTCTGTTCCTTAGATCTTGTGGAGTATGTGTTTTTATCAGTATTTAAAAGAGAATGTATCTATCATTCATTTTTTTTATAAATTTATAAATGTGTGTATTTTTCCTTCCTTATCAGAGGCTTGTAAGCATGTCATATAACTTTAATTCCTCATGGTAAATGACAATGAATTTATATTTTAGTTTATTCATAGGCCATCTGATTTATGACATTTTTTATGCTAATGTTATAAAATAATTTAATGACTCAGCTTCTGGAATTCCATGAATAAAATATAAAAGATAGGTTTGATTTGCAATACATAAATGACAGGCTTTCGTGCATCTCCTACTGATATCTTTTTAAAAGAATCCAATTAGTTTTCACTCATTATGAGAGCTGTAAAAGTTAGGTCATATATATTTGCATATGTTTTCATTTTAATTGCTTTGAAAGGCTTTTAAATATTCCTCCAGAGAAGACTGAAAATAAGAAAACTGGGTCCACTTTAAGCTAATCCTACGCAGTTCACTGAACTGGATTTTGAACTTGAGCTGTGTTATGGATCATTCACTTTTTGTCTTCAGAAATGGATGATGCAAAAGAAACCCATTTGCTTTCCACCCATAACATTTCATATTCAGCTAAGCAAAATGATTTCAGGTGATTTTGCTTTTGCAGTAGCTTAAAAGAAGGGTATACAATATGCTGCTTCATTGTGTTGAATTCTAAAACCTTAGACATCAAAATAACCTTCATATTTCTTATTATATCAGTGTCCAAGCACTTTCCTAGAGTTGCATAGTGTGGTCCATCAGCTGAGCTTCTCCTTTTGAAAATGCTTATAATATGCAGAACTGGTGTCAAAATGGTATGCAACTAGATGTTCATTTTTTATAATTCTTACTAAATTACTATCAGCTAAAATTTATAATCATTATATGCCAAGTACCTTTTTAAACATATAATTTTCACCTACATGCAACTCTTTGAAGCAGCCATTATTATTGTCCCAATTTGTAGATGAGAAAATAGGAAACAAAAAAGTAACGTAATTTAGGGAAAACTGTCACTTAGAGTAACGTAAAATAAAGAACCTCTGGATTCTTCTTAAAGGTGCTTATTGCATTCTTCAAATTCATTTTAACAATGATTATTTAGTGCCAACTTTGTGCCACGGACCATGTTAAGAGCAGGGGACAGAGATATGAACAGCCTGTGTCTCTTCACAATGGGTGAACATCTGGATAATGCTTCAACAGAAACAACCACCCACCCAAGTCCACATCTGGATAAGATTATCATTTTATCCCTTCCATAACATTTACTTAGTATCTGCTCCCTACCACATATTAACTAGCAAACACTGTCAAACATCTGGCATTTTGACAAAAGTGTATTATTCTTGGTAATGTTTCTGCATGTGGAACAACCAATAGGTATCTCCTATACCACTGAGTTGGATTGGCATAGATATTCTCATTCTTCTACCTGCAGATAGTTTCTGTGATAGGATTTATAGTAATGGACACACGAAGGTAAATACTGAGGAAGGTAAGGAGGAGAGGAATCTGGAAAATTAAAAATCCTCCTCCTAAGCTTAGACTTGGTCCATTATGGGAAATATTGAGGTGACTCTTTTCTTATTCTCTTTCTTTGAAGATGGCTGCATTTTATTTGTATAAAAATGGATAATTACTTTCTTGTACATATGCTTGGTATTTCCTAGAGGAGATGCAGTAGGAAAATTCTTTCTTTGGGTCAGTCACATTTACATGACAACAATTCTTGACTCATCAGATGTGTCATTGTTTTTTTTTTTTTTAAAAAAACTTTTTTGTAGTTGTAGATGGACAGAATGCCTTTATTTTATTTCTTTATTTTTATATCATGCTAAGGATCAAACCCAGTGCCTCACATATACTAGGCAAGTGCTCTGACACTAAGCTACAGCCCCAGCCCCAGATGTGTAATTTTAATTAATTAACTTGCCGTATGGGTGTCTAATAGTTGTAATGCATATAAGTACTGCTCCCTGTGGAATGATTATTATGAAAATTAAATGAAATAATGAAAGTAAAGTTTTTTTTTTTAGTAGAGTTCCCAGTAATATCAATGGCAGTGTTCAATAAGTTCATTTGCTATTATTTTAATTCTTTTCATCACCTTCCTCTTTATCTGCTAGACAAATGGTTCTCAATGTTTTGCACATGCCAACTACAATAGAATTATCTGCATAGTCTGAACTGTCAGGCCCTAGGCCAGTGGCTGGCTAACTCACTAGGAATCTTTGATGAATTCTCAGGAACATGAAATGATGAGCCCAGGGTCCTGGGTTTTGAACTTGAACTCTCTGTGAACAGGAAGGGTTGATGGCTCTTGAAGCCTGTGAACTGAATCAGTCAATGGTGGTTGGGATTTAATAACATCTATATGTTTATCATAGAAGTCAAGGAGAATCTGAGGGCTGCTTTCAAGGGAGATGAGTATCTTCCTATTTCAAAGATACCCCTTTTATGTTTAGACATTATATTTTCAATGTTAGGATGCTCTTCTAACTACCTAGTTTGATTCTAGGAGCTATTGCCATTTTTTTTCTGTTATTCTAAATTGTTTATTGGTGGTGGAATTATCACTACTACTGAACTAGTTTATAACAGAGATCTGTATAAAGAACCAATGAGAAATTAGATTGCATTTGAGATGCTGTTCTAGACCCATGGTATATGCGTCCATATGAGGAAAATTGAAACCTTAGAAAAAGTCCAGTTATCCTTTGGGGCAGTCACATGTCAAAGGACAAAGAACTTACACAATCTTTTTTTTTTTTTTATTGGTAGATGGTCATATACCTTTATTTTATTTATTTTATGTGGTTAGTACTGAGAATCAAACCAAGTGCCTCACACATGCAAGGCAAGCACTCTGTCACTGAGCCACAACCCCAGAACTTACACAATTTTTATGATTTGTATGTGCGTGTCTCTTAGACTTGCCTGCCTCTTAGACTTGTAAACAATCCAGATGCAAAAGTTCTTTAAAGAGATAAATATGGTATCACTTTAAATTTAATATATACAAATGTATGCATTTTGGGGGGGAGATTTTTTGAGGGGGTGAATAAGTTTGTAAAATGTCATTAATATACACTGGACTCCATTGCATACTTCCATGCATCACACTGATTGTGGTCCAGTGTGGTGTATTCATTACAGTTAGATGTTTGAGTATTAGTTATTGATATCTGTGCTTATTTGTTGAAATTGTACTCAGACCCATGGCTTGAAAATGTCATTGGAACAAAGAACAGGTCTTTGTTATACACACTCCTTTCCCTAAAGACTGCACTGATGAGCACCATAGGTATCTGATAAATAACTGTGTAGATAGCGTGTACGCTGCTTGCCTCAGAACTATTGGAATTAGTGTTATATTGATTTGGGGATGTTTTTAATTGGATGTGTTATAAAATCAAATTTAGAGATCATGTATGTGAATATTGAAAAATTGATTACCCACTTCTTCATAATCATTCCTCTTCTGACATGAAAGCCAAATATATTGTAATTCAGATATTTTATATTATTGGGGAGTGTTTGGTAGCTTTCAGTACTGAACTAATAATTTCAATGAGTTTTCTCCTCTTCTGTCCTCTTTGAGTGCAATTTAGAGTTATGTGGTAACGTGATGGGAAAGAGTTTCCTAAAGTGAGGTTTATAACCAGATAAACCTAGTTTCAAGCCCCATCTGCACTTCCCAGTTGCAAGAGGCTGTGAGTAGTTAATTTCTCTACACCTGTGTTTTCCCATGAGGGTCTAGTCATGTTTCCCTAGTAGGATCTCTATAGGGGGTAGTAGACTCTACATGCTGACTATGGTATTTGACACATTATGACCTTTAGGTGTAGCTTTTAAAGTTGCTTTTCTAAACAGATGTTCTTTTTTTTTTTTTTTTGGTGTGTGTTTCCTTTTACAGATGGATATACCACTGATGACATTGAATTTTACTGGCGTGGGGATGACAATGCTGTAACAGGAGTAACCAAGATTGAGCTCCCGCAGTTCTCCATCGTAGACTACAAACTTATCACCAAGAAGGTTGTTTTCTCCACAGGTTCGTATCAGGGTAATGAATCTTCATCATAGTTTATCAAAAGGCTTCACTTTCACTGAGGTCCTGTCCCGGGAAGGATCATGCCTCTGAAGGATTTGGCTCTGCTGAAAACCCTGCTCCCCATAGAGCCTACAGCTCCATCCAGAACCCAGGCAGCTCCTCTCCAGAAGGGGCCCCAGCAAAGCTCAGAGGGTCATCTGCATGTGCCTTGTGCTAGAGAAGGGACTAAGATTTTAGAAATGGGATACAGAAGAGTTGAAGACCTGAGTCAGAGAGGTCCCCAGCTGGATGCATTCCTAAGAACTTAGGATCATCCTGGGGCCTAGAACGACACAGTGGAAGTCCTCAGGCAGCAGAGGAGAAGAGTTTTATGATCTTCACCATTCTGCCCCTTCCAGAGGTTGACATCATCCTACTGTCTTTGCCATCTTGGCCCTTTCAACCCTGAGACTGGAGATTGCCAGACTTGATGTCATCAACATAATTTTTTTACATTTTTTAAACAAAAAACCAGGAAAACAATTATTTGCTAGATATTAATTTAGTAGCAAAAGAAACTGAAATCTTAACAAGAATGATCCACTTTATATAATTTTTCCATTGAAGTGAATCCCATTGGCACAGTAATGGCTAATACTGTAACAGTAAATATCGATCACCTTTCTACTAAGAATTCAGATACTTCTTGTTCCTACAAACCACAAACCATTTAAAGCAAGAGCTGTGTGACTTGGTAAATATACCAAGTTGCCGCTAGGTTAAAAAAACTATTTCCAAAGTGGGATGTCCTCCAAATCCCTAAAAAGACAAAAACATAAAGGAAAGAAAACAAACTGAAAACTTTTCCAAAGGATAGAATCTTTAAACCCCTAAAGCTCTTTGGGAATGAGTTGCTGCTTCAAATATTCTTACTTTCATATTAAGACATATTAGCCCAAAAAGACTAAATAAAGCTTCTCTCAAATAGTGGAAGTATCTCCCGTGCAGTGCATTAACGTGAACTTTTTATATTGTAAGAATGTGCTCTCCTGTGACTCTCATCCAAAGAGTAGTGCCCTAGATCACTACAACCAAAAACCCAGACTCAGTAACCTATACTGTTAGTTGTTTTTTCCCAAAAATGTTGCTCAAAAGCAATGATTCTTCACCATCTTGTGGATCAGGGAACATTGAAATTGTTAAGAACTAATAAAGGATCCATGCGCGTAAAAATCTACACAGAAGGGATTTTTATTTTCTATGATCAGAGCATGCAGCTTTATTCTTATGTAAGAGAAAAGCGATAGGATGAACTTGCTGGGGGACAATTAAGATAGGCAACAAAAGGTTCTCCCAAAGAGTCTTGTCATCACAATGGCAGAAAATCAGTCTCTGTTCCTTCAGTGTATGGCGCTGAGCAGGAAAAAGCAGGAATCCTTTTTAATCACTGGTGAGTATAGGATATATTCCACACTGAGTAGCTTCTGCCACTCGGTAGCTCCTGCTAATTAAACCCCAGTGCTCGCAGACTGTTTTTGCTGGGGGGGAAAACAAGTTCCTAAACCAAGAGCTAGAATTGAATTTAGGGAATATGTCAAAATGTTTATGGACTTTAGTGAAAAGCATTGTGTAGCTATTAATTAATAATGATAACATTCTGAAATTGCCTTTCTAGGGTCTTATCCCAGATTGTCCCTCAGCTTTAAGCTTAAGAGAAATATTGGCTACTTCATCCTGCAAACATACATGCCTTCCATCTTGATTACGATCCTCTCCTGGGTCTCTTTCTGGATTAATTATGATGCGTCAGCTGCCAGAGTGGCTTTAGGTAAGCCATTTTCCAACTGCATGTGGGTTTCACTCTGTGCCTGCATGTCTGCACATGCATGCAGTTTCCTACCCAGGGATTTGTAATGCCTGACACGACTGGACCTTGCCCATTACAAGAGTTTAGCCTTCAGACTTTGGGTGATCTGATTCACCATTAAATCAATTAAACACAAATTAAAGCTCTTGCGTGTCAAAATTAGTTAACTATATAGCTGTTGGTAATGAAATTAGATTCATTGGTTTCATATTTTTATTGAAACATATTTCATGTAATATTGCTTGCATAATTGTTCAATTTGCATCTATTGCATGCTTCTATACCTGAGAAGAGCTCCTTTCCAACTTTTTTTTCATAAGACAAGGATATGCAATATGGAGTAGATGGATAAGCAAAAAGGATTCTGAAGTTTTATTAATGGTTTTGAGCAGCATACAGAGGACAGAGACAGCAGAATAAGAACACTGGGAAATCATCTGTGGCATGGCATGTCATAAGGATAATTTTTTCTCTCTTATAACAACAGGAGGAGGATATTAAATTATATTTCTTAAACATTTTTGTTATTAACTCTGGGTAAAGAAAATTTATGACCTTCTGTACAATCTTCATTATTTTCAGTTCTGACTATTCCCCTTAAATTATTGAATTGTTGACTTCTTCACCACGAGATCTCAAATTCCATTATTGCTTTCTTAGAAAGTCATTCATTATTCATTCAAAAATATCTGTTGAATTCCTGATATGGTCTAACCAGACGGTGCACTGGATACAGCAGTCTTCTTCTGGAAGGTTTACTCAGGTAGTAAAAGATAGACAACAAATTGAATAACCATGCATATTACAGTATAGGGTAAATCCATAGAGGGAAATCAGCCAGGTAAGAGGGCTTGAGTATACAACAGATAACAGTTTAGGAAAATCCAGGCTGATATGAGTGCAGAAGTTGTCCATAAAACACAAGAGTTCAAGATGAAGACTCAAGTAGCTCAGTTGGTGATGATATTCCCTGCTACTGCGAGTACCCTGAGAGAGGAACCCTCAAAATAGGTTCCCAAGAATCTTCTGAGACCAGGATAGAGTAAGCTCAAGGGGTGGAGTAAAGATGATATTGGGGAGGGAGGAATGAAAGATCATGAAGGTTTTTATAGACTATGATACAGACAGACATTGCCATTGAGCAAAAAAATGACAAGATTTGACTTCAGTTTGAAAGGGGTTCACACTGGCTGATGTTAAGGTTAGATTATGATGGCCCAAGGATGGAAGGGAGTAGAAGAAATGACCTCTGGCAAGGCCTGTGATATATACTCTTAAAATGCTGCCATATGAGGACTAGCCATAGGTATAACTTTCATTATGCAATGAATTTTCCTCCCACAGTACTGAAGGATCCCCAGGGGAAGATCCAAATCTGGTATTGTATCCACAGTGTCCTGCCTGGGGAATGGTGCTCAGTAATTGTTCCCTGAATGAAGAAGGAATGCATACAGTTTGAGAATATCCTATATCTACTTTGTGTGTATTGTAGAATCAAGAAATAATTATTTACTTTTTAAAGGAGATTTTTGAAACATCTTTTTTAGGTGAGCAATTTGCTAATATTTTCAGAAATACCTCAAAATCGGACTTAGTCAAATCAACATTATCTCATCATGTGGAGCAGGGTAGTCTATAGTTGAAATGAAGAAGAGAACAAAAATGATTAACAAAGAAAAGAGAGGAGAACCATTAAGATACTTCATTTAACATAAAGCAAAACCAAGGCTCAAATCTATATTTTCTGAAGTTTTTCATGAAAATCTACAGAAGCAAAATTAGAAGTATGATGTTATTGCTAGATAAAAATCGAATCAGAAAACTATGTCCTCAAAAAGTCATAGAAATAAAATTTAGCCTTTGAGATATGCTGTTGGAAAGTGTTAAAGGCATCAGTTAAAAAGACGCTGTTTTAAACAGTAATGGTACGACCTCCCATCTGTGTGATCTTGACCTCTGAGCTTTGTCTATTTTCACATCACTGTTTGGCAACAAAGTTGGAATTTATCATGCTCAGAACTCTGGACTCCTGTGCTCTTTACCTTCCAATTACGACTTCGAGGAAAACTACTTGCGACAGCCAGAGCTCTCCACTCTACTGGATGGGCAGTTAGAGTCTAACCCAGAGTGGCATTTCCCATAGAACTCTTATAATACTTCTGAGCTGTTTATGTGGGCATTGTGCCTGATTGTCCAACCCTAAGCCATGAGAACTGACTCCTTCTTCTCCGCTACCCTCCACTTCCAGTTTCTGAAATGTTGACAGTGGTTCACTTAATGCCATCTGTATAATGTGTTCATTGATTTCAGAATCATTGCTGTTATTTTACTCCCCCTCTGTCATTTAAGTGGATTTTTCCAGAAGCCTTTGAACTGGTGTCCTTTATTGTCTTGCTTGTGTCTGACCCACACTCCACACTGCTACCAGAGTGACTGTCCTAAATTCAGTTGTCTATAAGTTTCCTGCTTGAAGCTGGCCAGTGCTTCACATTGCCTTTAATTTAAATGTCTTCTTGGGCTCCCCATCTTGCAGCCCTTTCTTGAATCTCCCTTCTTCTCACAATTCAATTCATCCTGTTTAATAATGCACCCATAATTTTTCTGGGAAACCCAACCTTTTATATCAAGTTTTCTCTACCCCAGTACCCTGTTTTATTCTTTAAATATTGACCTCCAGGCCTTGTTCACCAGGGTAATGATCACTCAGTCTTCAGAAATCTGCTCAGACATATCCATTTCCTATTCTCCTCCCCACTACCTCACAGAACTGCACTAGGATCTTCCCCATATACTCATTTTATGCATACTGTTATGATAGCATTTAATTCACTAGTTATAATAAGTATAAATAAAAAAAACATAATGAAAGGAAATCTCCCAAAGTGATTAATGTTCACCATAAGCTAATTTATGTACATCCCCAGGGCCTATCACAGAGCTGATATATAATAAGTGCCCAGTAAATCTGTTGTGGTTTATATAAATGAGTAAAATTAACCTTTCCAGTGATTGTAAGAGCAAAAAAGAAATGGGAACATCGTTATTCTAACTTTTTTTCTTTTTCCTTTTTTTTTTTCAGGAATTACAACTGTACTAACAATGACCACAATCAACACTCACCTCCGGGAAACTCTCCCCAAAATCCCTTATGTGAAGGCCATTGACATGTACCTAATGGGGTGCTTTGTCTTTGTTTTCATGGCCCTTCTGGAATATGCTTTGGTCAACTACATCTTCTTTGGGAGAGGACCCCAACGCCAAAAGAAAGCAGCAGAGAAGGCTGCTAGTGCCAACAATGAGAAGATGCGCCTGGATGTCAACAAGGTAAATTCAGAGGACAAGCCCTCTTGCTTCTTAAGTGCATAGAGGAATGCTACTAGTATAGGCTAATGGCCTTCCTCAAAACAGGAGGAAACCAAAGCCCCAGGAAGAGAGTAGATAATTTTCCCCAAATTACAAATATATGTAGTGAGAAAGGCACAATTATGGCCCAAACTCATCACCCAAGCTTTGGGTGATGCCCTTTCCATGAACTGTAGGTTTTCCCACAACTTTGTCTGAGAACCACCTATGTGACTTTTTCCCCAGGCATAAATATATTGTCTATTTTATTTACATTTCTTTAATTTATTCACCTTATTTAAATTTTTATACTTTATGTCACTCAAATTATTATTACTTTCTGGAGGATTTTTTAAAAATAAATAAAAATAAATAACAGGACTTTGGACCTAAAATATTTATTCTCTTAAACTTAAAAGTATAATAAACAATTCTAGAGATGTGTTAAGACCCCCCAGCAACAAATTGAGACTTCCCCCTTGAGGTCATCAGACAAGTGTGGAAGGAAAAAAAATAAAGAGGAATAGATTTTTTCATTTAGTGACACAGGATTACCGAACACCTTGCACATATACCCTTATCATTGAAGCAGTTGACATATGAGGCCACCATCTTGTTTATGTCAGGCATAGTCAAAGACTTCCTGCATGATAGTAAACACTGTTTATTCTTTAGAACAATCGTTTTCAACCTCAGCTGCTAAATGGAATGATCTGTAAAGGATTAAAAAGAATACTAAAGGCAGGATCCCTTCCCCCAAAATTCTCATTTGAGTATCTTGGGGTATGTCTTGATTGCATACTCTTTAGTTTCCTCAGGAATTCTGATTTGCAGCCAAGTTGAGAAATCACCACTTTGAGGCTTCTGTCAAGAATCCCAATGGAGTTAATCCACATTAATCCCAGAATGGAATTTTACCTGGCTTCCTGTTATAGAACTTTCTGCACTAGACTGCATAATTGTGTATGCATTTCCCAATAGTCCAGATTTAGATCCTTTGAAATAGATTATGAAAACAAGGTCTTGACTTAGTATCTGCTTGAAGTAGTGTTTAGGAAATAATGTGTAATATTGAGTTCAATAAAATGGTAATAGGATAAAGAAAGCAACAAAATCTTTAAACCATATGGAGTTATTCTGTATAATAATAATAATTGATTATTTAATTGATATTTTAATTTTGTCTAGCTTCAGATTAATTTCAGGATAGAACATATAAATAATCTCTACCATTGGGATTTATTTGAGTAAACCCTGTGGAAACTTATGTTTCCCACATACCCATAGGTCTGTTATTTGATTTTAGACTATTCTCTAACCAAAGGCACTTCTTTCTCAGAACATGATGTTAATAATGATGCAAATAATAAACATAGGCTTTGTAAGCCAATGAGCCATGGGGCCAAGGAAATTATTAATTTCTTACCAATGCCCAGGGTTTCACTGAATGGAGTCTTTTGGTTGGTAGATTCCAACCTACACTCAAATGTCAGAGTACTTTTAACATCCATTTCATGATTTCCCTAATATTATAGTCTTAGTAAAGGAAAGAGAATGAATAAATAGCACTATCTCAGAGGACTGCAGCTTAAGATGAGTTCAAATCAATTGCCTAACACAAGGCTGACTTAATAAGATAGCATCTGAGCTCGCTCACTTTCATCTACCCTATTTTTCATACTAATTTGCATTTAAATGATAAATTTAAGATCTAGATGGTGGATATTTTATATGAACTGAATCTGGAAAGCTTTAGGTGTTTTACACTCAATTGTACTGAGCTGGAGTAGAGAAAGCTTCACTTATCAGGTACCTCACCAGGTTGAAAAGCCCATCCTCTTGGCTGCAGATAGATCCACAACTGAGGTGATAAAATACAAGAGAATAAGAAAGATATCTAGAAATCCTCCTTTTTCAGTGTTTCAAAGACAGGGGCGATTTTGTCTCCCAGAGAATTCTTGACAATGTCAGAAGATATTTTTGGATGTCAAACTGTGAAAAGGGCATTGCTACTGGTATCCAGCGTGATGAGGTCAGGGACGCTACTATCCACCCGCTAGTGCAGAGGACAGCTTTCTGTAGCAAAGACCTGTCCAGCTCAGAGCATCTGCCCCTCAGTCTCAAACATGAGAAACTGAGGCCAGAAAAGAACAATATGTTTGTGTTATTCTTAAAATTCTTTAATAGAAGTGACCTCCATACGAGGTAAGGACTCTGCTAATAAACTATTAGTGTCAGGCATTATTACTTTAAAAATAAAATTTATAGTTTCCACACTTATGGGCGATGCTTGCCCGTGCGTTTTATGGTGGTCTAGCATGTAGGGGGCAGTCACAACCCTTAAGGAGAATATGACCTGGAAAGGAATGTTGTATGGCAGAAATTATAAAGTTAAAGCAAGGAAATCACTTTTCAATGAGTGTTCACTCTAAAGTTTATAACAAACCCACTATGTCAAGCTTTATTGAATAGAATGGAATACATCTAGATGAGATTAAAACCAAAAAAAAAAGTTGCATCTAATATTCCAGGTCCCCATGGTTTCTTTTTCAACCCAGCATGAAAGACTGGAGGGGATCCACACTGGGTTCTGATTGTCCAGTGCTTTCTTTTGTGTTGGTGTCAGGAATAATGCTACTATTTCTTATAGAGAGCATTGTGAATGGGGTAGTTTTCCATGTCCCTTCTTTTCATTGTCTTTTTTCAAAGATCAGGCACATGTCATCAGCTAAATATTTTATACTCTGGGGGAAAAAAATCAGCCAGTAGGAGAGGGATTGAATTTTTCACCTTTGGTAGTTTCCTAGAGTTGAAAGTAGTGTGTCCAATCACCTAAACTTACTTTTAAACTGCTGTGCCCTGAGGTCAGGGATGGATCAAAATGGGAAGCCAGCCCAGATGGGAACCCATTGTTCCTTGAGCAGATTCTTCCATACTTTTCCCATTTCTGTGTTGTTTTCTCTTAACTTTTTATTTGAAGAAGGAAGTTTGTGGCTTCTAAATTACTATCCTGTCATTTTAGTAATGCAAAAACTAAAACCCTTAAAGAAAATGCAACGGCCCAGGTTGGATAGCGAAGTAAACACTTCTGAGATGCGCTTTGGGTTTTCCCAGCCATATTCAGTGTCTATTCCACAGTGCTAACAAATGAAAAAATTAAAGTTACATTGAAAAGGTCGTTCCACATCAGTTCATATATTCAACTCAATTGACTTCACGAAAAAAAAAAAAAAAGAAAAACTCTCTGCACATAGAAATCCATAGGCAAGTGTCACTTTCACGGTTGCCTTCATGTGACAAATGACGATGGGAAATATCAAGATTTTTTAAGCAATCTTCACACCAACATGAAGTCTAGGAAGTAGTTTTCCCAAGTGTCCTCCACAGTTCAGAAAATATAATACCCTCCAAAATAAGAGTAAAAATAAATTTTAAAAAATCCAATCTCCCTGCTAGTGTCAGGAGAGTCCTTTCTGTTGTCCCTTGAATTCTTGTGTATAGGTGTGCACTACTGAATGTTTCCTGATAGAATTTGCTTTTGATTAATTTTCCTCCCTGTTTTTGATCAGGTCTTCAAGTTTTCAACTCTCCTTTATTTTTCCTTGAAGTCTTATGTTTTTCTCCTGGTTTATTTTTCTGCCAATTACTAAGTATATGCATGTTTGAAAAGTTAGTCAGTCTTGCCTTTTAGCCACGTTACTTATTACATATTTGAAATGCCTCCAGTATCTTTACTGCATTGAGAAACCCACAAACCCCAGTTTTCTTTTTTTTTCAGGTATATAAATAATTTTATGGTGAAATTTGATAGAAGTCTTGTAGAAATTTTAAATTCAATAAAGTAATACATAAAAGATGAACATTTGAAAATATATAATTTTCATATACACCAAAAATGAATCAGAAAAATAATCATATTCATAAGCATCACAATAGAGATGCCCCCAAAGATCTTCATTTGAAGGTGTTCTTTATTCTACATTCATGGTTGTTGTGAATCTCTGTATTGTCTTTTCCCATTGTGCCTAATCTTTTGTAATGCAAAGCCGCTAAGATTTCTTTAATCTATTTCTACTGCTTGTAATTAATTTTTTAAAAATGCATTTTTTTTAAACCCAAATAATTGGCATTCCCCTGCTCTGCTAGCATTGCTCTATCTTTATGCTTTCTAGAGACCAGTAGCATTTATCTATATCCAATTTACTTTAACAACCCATCCCAAACTACTGGCATCAGTCAACTTAATTAGCACATTCTCTACTTTGTCTTCCAGATTTTTTATAAAGATATTAAACAAAATGGGACCCAATATCGATCCTTGTGGGACCCCACTGGAAACCTCTCCCCAACTAGACGGACTACCAATTACGATTTCTCTCTGTATACGGTTAGATAGCCAGTTTTTAATCCATTTATTTGTATTTCTGTTGGGACCAATTTGCTTAGCTGTTCCCTTTAAAGTAATGTTTGAGATCTTTGCAGATAATTGATAGACATGCATCCATAGAGATTTCGGGATAAGTTCAGGTTTTCAGACCTTAATGGGGTTTTCTTGGGTTTGTTTTTTTCAATATGGCTATGGTGGACCTAAGCCTTAGTGTTCCAATGAGGAACTGCTGTTTAAGCTGGAGAAAGAAAGCAATTGGCTCTTGTTTTGAGATCCCTTTGCATTTTTCTTAAAAGAATAGAGTATAGAACATTTGATGGCATTTCTTGGTTTTGTTGTTGGTTGTTTTTTTGTTTTTGTTTTGTTTTGTTTTGTTTTCCTGGTTAGTTGAGTAAGTAGAAAATGAAACGTTTCCAACATTTTATTGGTTGGCTCAGAATTCAGGAACCTGTACTTTCTATCCTAGATTATTTATTTGTGTCTAAGGATGTTATACTTGCATCAAGTCCTTGTTGCTTTATGATTTATTTTATGAATATATATTGTCTTGGCAGGCTCAGCACTATCATAACGATGGGTATGAGGCACGAATTGAAATTATTGCTTGTCAAAAATCATCATTTAAATGAATTTTTAAAATAGTGTATTTTTTTTGCCAATACTTTACAGTTTAGCTTCTGAATCTTCGTGTGTTTGCTATTTTAATTGGCAAATTGTTATTCGTATTGCTCTTCCAACTGGAGGAAGAGCAGGGGGATGATGATCATTGGAACTATCTTACCTGATCATCCACTTAATTCAAATCCAGGGTTTTTGTTTTTGTCTTATTAATTACTATTTCTCGGTGAGGCAGTGAATAGTATTGAACATTTCTAAATGTTTCTTAAAAGGACTTGATGCCAGGACTTGACTTCCATTATTTCAGCTTCTGCGTATGATACTCTTCCTTAATTTTATTGCTTTGGGTTAGAATCCTGGATGCCTCATTGTTTTGCCTTGGGCTGGGGGGCGTGGGGCAGATATGGATAATCTATGAAATCGCTACTTTATTGGGTGACTTGTTACTGGTTATGAAATTTCTTGAGAGATAGCTTTCCAGAGCAGAGATGTTTGAAAGGTTAATTGCTATATTAGTTTTAATCCCCTCAACATTCTAGCACCTACTGTGTCTGAACTCTTGGGTTATCTCAATTATGTTGTTGCCACTGTTCTTACTTTTTAACGTTAGTGTGTCTTGTTGAAATAAGTCAATTGATTTCATTGGACAAGTATTCTGTGTAGAATGCTAATAATTAGAAGAAAACATGAATGAAAGTTAGAATTTGGATTTGTGATAAAAGCAAAGGGTTGAAGAATGGGGTATTTTTTTTAAATCAAAGCACAGCTTGTGATTGGTCCAGTGACTGGGTTAAGCCACTGGAAAAATCAGGATGTCCTCCTACCATGAGGATATCTTAAAGCAAACTTGCTCCTTTAGTATATTAAATTGTTTACCTGATGGCTTGAAAAAGTTGATACAATAAGATCTAATTATTTAGAACCCCTAGTTTTTCAAGCTCTCTTTCTCTGTTTCTCAAAAATAGTTAAAGAGAAGATTCAATGATTTTCACTAAAGTATAAATTTTTTTGTCTTCTGGTTTTAAACTTCTTTCTTTCAGATACGTCTGTATTCTATTCTTTGAGTCCTCTTTTAAGTTCATATTTGGAGTATGAAATAAGGATTAATATTCAGCAGTTTAAATAATGAGTTTTCTATGATCAAACCTGGAATCTTTAAATCAGCGAGTTGTTGGTGATTCTGAGGGGGACTGGGACCCTGGTGGATTTCAGTCAGGCTGAGCTGAGTTCACATGCAGGCGTCGTCTTTTATGAGCTGTGTGACATTGGGCATATTTAGCCTGTCAAGTTCCTCAGCTGAAAATTGAAACACTAATTTCTGCCTTATGGAGCTGTTACGAGGATTAAGTGAGATAATTGTGTTAAGGACCTTGTACAGTACCAGGCACAGAGCCTTCTATCCATAGTTGGTATTCATATCAAGATGGTGGTAGAGAGTGTGTATCTTTCTCAGTTTTTCTTTTCATTTTTAAGCTTTATTATTATTTTTCTGATTATGAAGCTAATTCATAATTATTCTTGAAAATATGTTTAAAAGGCAGTGAAGACCATCTCTACCCTCTGACAGATACAATCCATAATATCTTGTTTGTTATTCACATTAGGTGATGCTCTTTTACATAAATCATCTGTTATAATTTTCTACTTTACCTCTTCATATATTTAAGTATGTATCATTTCTAATGGCTATATTTTACTGAATGTAAATACCACAATTTAATTAACACTTATGAAGTGAATACTTACTATTAGATGTCTTCTTTGTTTCTAAGGGATTCCACATTATAAACAGCTCTAAAAGAAGCATTCCCGTTGCTAACATGTTCCCACACCTTTGATTTCTGACATATTTCTCAAAATGGAATTGCTTGGTCCAAAATGCTGTGCATCTAAAGTGAAACACTGATGTATATGTCCAAATTTCTCCCTAATACATTCTGCTATAGTTTCCATCTCTACTGGCACCTTAGAAAAGTGTGGCAGTGCCTATGTACATGCATACATGCACACGCCTGCACATAATCACCTCAATCATGAAAGGAGGAAAACACACAAACTGACATTTAACTATCCAGTTATGACAAGAATTAAAGTAGCAAACCAGAAGAATCAAACCCCATATAGAGTTTCTCTCTCTCTGTCCAAAATCACATAGGATAAAATAGGAAAAATAAAATCAAAGCAATCAACACCCAATCCAGATCAAGACTGCACTGGGCAGAGATGCAAAAGCAAGGAGAGTATTAGTATAAGCACATGCAAGAGAAACATCCCCAAGCTATAGTTGAGCCAATGAGAAAACCCAATAGCAATGTCTCTATCAAAATGAAGAATCTCAGCAAAGAAGCAGTATGTCCATTGTGCAAAATAAACTTACCAAATGTGATGAGGAAGACCTCATGCAAAAGACAGATAATGACTCTTTTGCTGGGGGCTGAAACAAAAAAGTATATCTCAGAATAAACTTAAAATTTCCATATCAAAGAGTTTTTTTCTTTTTTTTGGTACTGGGAATTGAATCCAGAGGCGCTAAACCACTCAGCCACATTCCCAGCCCTTTTTTATATTTTATTTTGAGATAGGGTCTTGCTAAGTTGCTGAGGGCCTCACTAAGTTGCTGAGACTGGCTTTGAACTTGTGATCCTCCTACTTTAGCCTCACAGACTACTGGGATTACAGGCCTAATCTACCACTCCTGGTGTTTTTGTTGTTGTTGTTGTTTTGTTTTGTTTTGCTTTGCTTTTGTTTGTTTGTATTGGGTATTAAACACAGGGCTCTTAAACACTGAGTCTTATCACCAGCCCTTTTTATTTTATATTTTGAGATACAATCTCACTAAATTGCTGAGGCTGGCCTTGAGCTTGAAATCCTCCTGTTTCAACTTCCTGGGTCACTGGTATTACAGGCATGTGCACCATGCCCAACTCCATAATAACTTTTTTCTCACCAAAAATTAAAAGAGAATAACAAACCAAAGATCAAAAATGAGATGAAAGATATTAGAAGAGGGAAAGTGAAGCCAAACACATCTTTATATAAATTAATAAATGAATATGTCTTAGAATGTCATACTTACATTATCCTAAACTAACAGAAAAATCTAACTTCCAATCCAAAAGAGTATCTGACCCATAAGTCTTCAACTATAAATCTTATCAAACATTAAAAATCAAGTGCCTTCAGTGATATTGGAATTCTTCAGGTCATTAAGTAGAAAAACTTATGATTTAGAAATTCTATGAATATGATGATAAACCACATTTAAGAAAAACAAATTCATGAGAAAAAAACTATGAATCCCCTTCAATAAATGAATACTGAGAAGAAGCAAAATCCTTAGATCAATTTGAATATAGAGAAAACTGAATGCAAACTCTAACAAAACAGCAAAATGTTGTCTCAAAATACAAGGATAGGGGCTAGGGTTGTGGCTCAGTGGTAGAGTGCTCGCCTATTATGTGTGAGGCCCTGGGTTCAATCCCCAGCACCACATAAATACAAAATGAAGATATTGTGTCAACCTAAAACTAAAAAATAAATATTAAAAAATATTGATTTTAAAAAAATACAAGGATAATATTTATCTCATATAAGTTGAAAGAGTGAAAAAATTTTCTCTTTTTGATGCCAAGAAGACTATTAAAAATTTAATCAAGTTTGGCTTTAAATTTAAATCCCTTAGGAAATTAGAGAGCAATGAACATTCCCTGCATGGGTCTCCCTCTTTGTGTTTATCTACTATACTAAATGAAGCTTTGTCTCTTGCTTTTCATCTTAGGGTGAAACAGTAAAGACCAGGAAAAGAAATGGATGCTCACCATTGCCCTGTTAATTAACTTTTTAAAAATATTAGCTAATGCAGTTAAGTGAGAAAAGAAAGAATTTGGAAAAGAAGGAGGAATAAATGAATGAAGAAATTTACTCTTAAGCAAAAAGCAAAACCCAAAAGAAAAAGTACATGTCATTTTATTTAAGCAAAATACAGGCAACCTAGGAAAATCTTTCAGAAACAGTATGAGAAGTTAGGGAATTTCCATGGCTTTCCTATATAAAAAAAATGTAAATAGTATCAAAAATGGAAGAAAAGAAAGCTCTTATACCAGAAAGTTCTTACTGAAAGAAAATTTTGCTTTTCCCAAGAGAAATCTTATATTATTTAAATACACAACATTTTCAAGGGGTTTATTCTATGAGTTTAGTGTTATTTCATTGGTTACTACAATGAACTTTAATTTTAGCTTTATTTCTTCAGTGGCTTGTTTTAAATTTTTGACACAGTAATCTGAAAATTTTATGAAAAAAAATACATATTGTGATTAGTAAAATGAAAACTGATGAGAGAAGAGTATCTCTATTAGAAGTTCAAGTGAACTGTGAAACCACAACCGAGTGCACCATATAAAGAGAATAGAAACTGTTTTAGAAACATAATCAAAGTAAGTTCTTAATAAATATGTCATTTCATATCATTGGGAGTATGAATCATTCAACTAACATCAGTAAACAACTATTTGTGAGCATTTAAATGTAGTACCATTTATCTAACCTCCTTGAAAATTAAATTATAAATAAGTCAAAGATCTATTTTTAAAAAAGAGGAAATACTACATAAAAGGCAAAAAAATGTATAAATGGCATGAAAACATGGGTTAGGTAAAAACATGAGAGAAAATCTTGAATCCAGGAAATAATATATTTGGCCTTGTAAAAATATTCAATTGCTGGATTTTCCTTTCTCTCTCACCATTCCTATCAGTAATCCTTTTCTTTCTACAATAAATGCATATTTTTATCTTTCTTTTTTTTATTGGTTGTTCACAACATTACAAAGCTCTTGATATATCATATTTCATACATTAGATTGAAGTGGGTTATGAACCCCCAATTTTACCCCAAATGCAGATTGCAGAATCACGTCGGTTACACATCCACAATTTTACATAATGCCCTATTGGTAATTGTTGTATTCTGCTACCTTTCCTATCCCCTACTATCCTCCCTCCCCTCCCCTCCCATCTTCTCTCTCTACCCCATCTACTGTAATTCATTTCTCTCCTTGTTTATTTTCCCATTCCCCTCACAACCTCTTATATGTAATTTTGTATAGCAATGAGGGTCTCCCTTCATTTCCATGCAATTTCCCTTTTCTCTCCCTTTCCCTCCCATCTCATGTCTCTGTTTAATGTTAATCTTTTCTTCCTGCTCTTCCTCCCTGCTCTGTTCATAGTTGTTCTCACTATATCAAAGAAGACATTTGGTATTTGTTTTTTTAGGGATTGGCTAGCTTCACTAAGCATAATCTGCTCTAGTGCCATCCATTTCCCTTAAAATTCTATGATTTTGTCATTTTTTATTGCTGCATAGTACTCCATTGTGTATAGATGCCACATTTTTTTATCCATTCATCTATTGAAGGGCATCTGGGTTGGTTCCACAGTCTAGCTATTGTGAATTGTGCTGCTATCAACATCGATGTGGCAGTATCCCTGTAGCATGCTCTTTTAAGGTCTTCAGGGAATAGTCCCAGAAGGGCAATAGCAGGGTCAAATGGTGGTTCCATTCCCATCTTTCCCAGGAATCTCCAAACTGCTTTCCAAATTGGCCGCACCAATTTGCATTCCCACCAGCAATGTATAAGTGTACCCTTTTCTCCACATCCTCGCCAGCACTTGTTGTTGTTTGACTTCATAGTGGCTGCCAATCTTACTAGAGTGAGATGGTATCTTTGATTTGCATTTCTCTGACTGCTAGAGATGGTGAGCATTTTTTCATGTACTTGTTGATTGATTGTATATTCTCCTCTGAGAAGTGTCTGTTCAGGTCCTTGGCCCATTTGTTGATTGGGTTATTTGTCATCTTATTGTCTAATTTTTTGAGTTCTTTGTATACTCTGGATATTAGGGCTCTATCTGAAGTGTGAGGAGTAAAAATTTGTTCCCATGATGTAGGCTACCTATTTACCTCTCTTATTGTTTCTCTTGCTGAAAAAAAAAACTTTTTAGTTTAAGTAAGTCCCATTTGTTGATTCTTGTTATTAACTCTTGTGCTATGGGTGTCCTATTAAGGAAATTGGAGCCCGACCCCACAATATGTAGATCGGAGCCAACTTTTTTTTTCTATCAGACTCAGAGTCTCTGATTTGATATCAAGCTCCTTGATCCATTTTGAGTTGACTTTTGTGCATGGTGAGAGAAAGGGATTCAGTTTCATTTTGTTGCATATGGATTTCCAGTTTTCCCAACACCATTTGTTGATGATGCTATCCTTCCTCCATTGCATGCTTTTAGCCCCTTTATCAAATATAAGATAGTTGTAACTTTGTGGATTAGTCTCTGTGTCCTCTATTCTATACCATTGGTCCACCTGCCTGTTTTGGTACCAGTACCATGCTGTTTTTGTCACTATTGCTCTGTAATATAGTTTGAAATCTGGTATCGCTATACCGCCTGATTCACACTTCCTGCTTAGAATTGCTTTTGCTATTATGGGTCTTTTATTTTTCCATATGAATTTCATGATTGCTTTATCTATTTCTACAAGAAACGCCGTTGGGATTTTGATTGGCATTGCATTAAACCTATAGAAAACTTTTGGTAATATCCCATTTTGATAATGTTAGTTCTGCCTATCCATGAACAGGGTATATTTTTCCATCTTCTAAGATCTTCTTCTACTTCTCTGTTTAGGGTTCTGTAGTTTTCATTGTATAAATCTTTCACCTCTTTTGTTAGGTTGATTCCCAAGTATTTTTTTTTTTGAGGATATTGTGAATGGAGTGTTTTTCCTCATTTCCGTTTCAGAAGTTTTGTCGCTGATATACAGAAATGCCTTTGATTTATGCGTGTTGATTTTATATCCTGCCACTTTGCTGAATTCATTTATTAGTTCTAGTAGTTTCTTTGTAGACCCTTTTGGGTCTTCTAGGTATAGAATCATGTCATCTGCAAATAGTGATAATTTAAGTTCTTCTTTTCCTATTTTTATGCCTTTAATTTCTTTCGTCTAATTGCTCTGGCCAGTGTTTCGAGAACTATATTGAATAGAAGTGGTGATAGAGGGCATCCCTTTCTTGTTCCAGATTGTAGAGGGAATGCCTTTAACTTTTGTCCATTCAGAATGATGCTAGCCTGAGGCTTAGCATAGATAGCTTTTACAATGTCGAGGTAAGTTCCTGTTATCCCTAGTTTTTCTAATGTTTTGAACATAAAAGGATGCTGTAGTTTGTTAAATGCTTTTTCTGTGTCTATCGAGATGATCATATGGTTCTTATCTTTAAGTCTATTGATGTGGTGAATAACATTTATTGATTTCCGTATATTTAACTATCCTTGCATCCCAGGGATGAATCCTACTTGATCATGGTGCACAATTTTTTTGATGTGCCTTTGTATCTGATTCGCCAGAATTTTATTGAGGATTTTTGCATCTAGGTTCATCAGAGATATTGGTCTGTAGTTTACTTTCTTTGAGGTGTTTTTCTCTGGTTTCGGAATCAGGGTGATGTTGGCCTCATAGAATGAATTTGGCAGAGCTCCCTCTTTTTCTATTTCCTGAAATAACTTGAAAAGTATTGGTATTAATTCTTCTTTAAAGGTTTTGTAAAACTCCGCTGTATACCCATCCGGTCCTGGGCTTTTCTTGGTTGGTAGTCTTTTGATTGCTTCTTCAATTTCATCCATTGATATTGGTCTGTTCAAATTGTGTGTATCCTCCTGAATCAGTCTGGGCAAATCATATGACTTAAGAAATTTATCGATGTCTTCACTATCTTCTAATTTATTGGAATATAGGTTTTCAAAATAATTTCTAATTGTCTTCTGTATTTCTGTAGCATCTGTTGTGATATTGCCTTTTTCATCCCGTATGTTAGTAATTTGAGATCTCTCTTCTTCTCTTCGTTAGCATGGCTAAAGGTCTGTCGATCTTATTTATTTTTTCGAAGAACCAACTTTTAGTTTTGTTAATTTTTTCAATAGTTTCTTTTGTTTCAATTTCATTGATTTCTGCTCTGATTTTAATTATTTCTTGCCTTCTGCTACATTTGCTGTTGTTTTGCTCTTCCTTTTCTAGGGCTTTTAGATGAAGTGTGAGCTCATTTGTTTGTTGGTTTTTTTCTTTTTTTGAGGAATGACCACCAGGTGATGAATTTTGCTCTTAAAACTGCTTTCATTGTGTCCCATAGATTCTGATATGTTGTGTCTGTATTTTCATTTATCTCTAAGAATTTTTTTATTTCCTCCTTTATGTCTTCTGTAACCCATTGATCATTCAGTAACATATTGTTCATTTTCCATGTGATGTAGGATTTTTCCTTCCTTCTTTTATCATTGATTTCCAGTTTCATTCCACTATGATCAGATATGGTGCATGGTATTATCTCCATGCCTTTATATTTACTAAGAGTTGCCTTATGGCATAATATATCTTTGAGAAGGATCCATGTGCTGCTGAGAGAAAAGTATATCAATTTGATGATGGTTGAAATATTCTATATATGTCAGTTAAGTCTAGGTTATTGATTGTGATATTGAGTTCTATACTTTCTTTATTCAACTTTTGTTTGGAGGATCTGTCCAATGGTGAGAGAGGTGTGTTGAAGTCACCCATAATTATTGTGTTGTGGTCTATTTGTTTCTTGAACTTGAGGATAATTTGTTTTATGAATGCCGCAGCACCATTATTTGGTGCATAAATATTGATAATTGTTATGTCTTGTTGGTGAATGGTTCCTTTTAACAGTATATAATGTCCTTCTTTATCCCTTTTGATTAACTTAGTCTTGAAGTCGATTTTATTTGATATGAGGATGGCCACCCCTGCTTGCTTACGAGGACCGTGTGCGTGGTATATTTTTCCCATCCTTTCACCTTCAGCCTGTGTATATCTTTTCCAATCAGATGTGTTTCCTGGAGGCAGCATATTGTTGGATTTGTTTTTTTAATCCATGATACCAGTCTATGTCGCTTTATTAGAGAGTTTAAGCCATTAACATTCAGAGTTACTATTGATATATGGTTTGTACTTCCATCCATGTTTGATTATTTATCCTTTTTTAAAAAAATTTAGTTTGTTTCTCCATGATTATCTTTCCCCTCGCCCTCTGTGTTTACTGAGGCATTTCCCACTGATGGTTTTGGTTATTGTTTTTCATTTCTTCCTCGTGTAGTGTTTTGTTCAAAACGCTTTGCAATGCTGGTTTTCTGGCTGCAAATTCTTTTAACTTTTGTTTATCATGAAAGATTTTTACTTCGTTGTCATACCTGAAGCTTAATTTTGCTGGATACAGAATTCTTGGTTGGCATCCATTGTCTTTCAGTGTTTGAAATACATTGTTCCATGACCTTCTTGCTTTCAGTGTCTGTGATGAAAAATCCATTGTTCACCTTATTGGTTTACCCCTGAATGTAACCTGTCTCCTTTCTTTTGTAGCTTTTAATATTTTCTCTTTGTTCTGTATATTGGATATCTTCATAACAATCTGTCTTGGCGTTGGTCTACTCTGATTTTGTGTGCTTGGTGTCCTGTATGCATCTTCAATTTGTATATCTGTTTCCTTTTTTATTTCTGGAAAGTTTTCTGTAATTATTTCATTCAGAAGGTTACTCATTCCCTTGGTTTGAATCTCTGTACCTTCTTCTATCCCGATGACTCGTAAGTTTGGTTTTTTTATGTTATCCCATAACTCTTGAATGTTTTTCTCGTGATTTTTTACCAGCCTTTCTGAGTTGGCTAGACTCTTTTCAAGATGATATATTTTGTCTTCATTATCTGACGTTCTGGCTTCTACTTGCTCCACTCTGTTAGTGATACTCTCAATTGAGTTTTTAATTTAGTTTATCATTTCCTTCATTTCTAGAATTATTGTTTGATTATTTTTTATAATCTCTATCTCCTGATAGAGATGCTTAACTTCTTCCTTTATCTGTTTATGTAATTCATTCTCAATGTGTTCTTTCGCTGCTTGAATTTGCTGTCTTGTATCCTCTTTAAGGTTCCATTCCATCGGTCTAAGATGTTCCTTGAGTTCTTTACTTGACCGTTTTTCTGATGACTCTAGGTCCTCCTGAATATTTAGGCTGTCCTGCATTGTTTGTACTCCTTTTCTTCCTTGCTTTTTGAAGCTGCTCATGTTACTTCTTGTTCTGTTTGACTGCTGAGTTACTGTTTACTCTTATAAATTTATTTGATGCTTGGGAGGAAAGGTATTAGAAGGGAAGGGAAGAAGTCACTAAAGAGAATGAGAGTAAGCAGGTAGAATTCAAGGAAGGGGGGATAAGATAATTGAAAAGAAATGAAAAGACAATAGAAGAAAAAAATAGGAAATAAAAAAAGAAAAAAAAATTTAAAAATAAATAAAATTAAAATTAGAAGAAAAAAAATTTAAAAAAATTGTAAAAAAATTTAAAAAAACAACAATAAAGAAAAATGAAAATGAAAGAAAAACCCAAATCAAAAAAAAAAGAGAAAAGAAAAAAAGAAGAAAAAAAAACCTAATAAATGCAGTCTTAGAGTTTGATTAACTTCTCTTCCAGTAGGTGGCGCTGTGCCCACAGGCCAAGTTTCTCCTGTCAATACGCGGGAACCAATCACTGTGCAGCAGCTCCTCCCAGACTGGGCGAGTCTCCAATCCTGATTGCCTAGGGCCTCCTCTTGTGTTTAGTCACTTCCCACTTTTCCTCTAGCCAGGCCCCTCTCACGGGTGCTGCTCACCACAATACTGGCTACACGCCAGGTCTCTGCTCCCAGGAGCCCTGTTTTCATGAACGACTGGGCACACTCTCCCAGTTTGCCATTCCCTCAGACCCTAAGTTTGTAGAGCTTGGGGCTGAGAATCCTCAGCGAATTTTACTTGCCCTCCGGTAGCCACGCCCCCGGTAGCTGGTGCAAGAGACCTCAGCTGTCAGCATTGGTGGGAGCGGTAGTTCCTAGTTCCGCGCCACCTCTGATTCCCTCAGGCTGGCTATCGCGCTCACGGGAGAGCTGGCAGGGGCCCTTAAGGTTTCCCCGATGTGTGGAGAGGGAAGGCTAGGGAATTACACACCTGTAGCCGCAGGTTTCAATGAAGTTATGTCCTCCGCCGCAGTCTGATGACGTCAGTTCTCTGCCATGGTGGTGTCTCTTGCAAATGGCGACAGTCCATTTCCCTTTGCCTGGTGACCAATGCAATGGGTGGGTCCTTACTGTCTCTCCCAAGCCCTGTTTCAAACCTGTGGCCACTACCTATGAAGGCTCGGTAGGCATTTACCTCTGTAGGATCAGAAGGGCTGACCAGTTGTTTCAGCCGGATGGATTAGTGCTGAGTCACAGCTGTTTGTCTGCAGGAAGCAGGCCAACGGGAGCTTGAATTCAGTCGATCCGGGCTCAGTGTGTGTTCTGAGAGGCCCAAACTGTTCGCCCCAGATCCATGTCAGCTCAGCATTGCCTAGTGATCCTGAGCAAACAGATTTAGGTTATTTACGACTCCCTATGCCTGCACAGCTGAAGAGGTCAGGGACTTGATCTCTCTGTGCCCGCCGCCATGTTCTCTAATCTCTCTTTCTAACTATCTTTTTAAAGCACATGGTTATTTTTCACTTGCATAATAGTTAAAAATATAGGAAAGTGAAAACCATCTGACTCCCATTTTTCCCCCCTGGGAAAAAACACAGGCATATTCTGTAATATTTTTTCCTGTATCTGTTTCTACCTCTGTGTGAGAAGACCTTTCTTTTCACTGTTCTTTCGTAAGCTTTGATTGCTACTTGCTCTTTGCGGCTTATTATGGGTGTAATCTTTCGTAAATTTGTACTTAACAGTTGACCATCTTTCCATATGTCTATGTGCTGTTTTAATTGGCTTCTCTGTGAATTCGATATTCCTTTTCTCATTCATTTATCTTAAGTATCCTTTGTTCTCTATTTTAAGAGTCCTAAGTATCATTAAGATACTAATCATGCATTGCTATGTGATTTTCAGAAATATTTCCCAAGCTATCATTCATGCCATGAGTTTTTAATTCTCATATTATCCAGTTATTCACACATTTGTATATTGGGGGGTCTTCTGAAAGGCCAAAGTCCTCTTGAAATCCCTTTTGAGCATGTCAGGGGACTCAGGACCCAGGTCTCAACTTGGACACCTGTTAAGCCAAATACGTGAGATGACACAAGGCAACTCTCATGAATAAGGGTGAGATCCCCATGATCTGATTCACCCTAAACATCATGTCTTTCTAGAACATTTCAGTTTTCTCACCTGAATTTCACTGGACCCTCATTTTTCTTTCAGTTAAACCGACTTTCATTTATTTCCCTCACTTCCTTTCAGCTAAACCTACTTTTATTTCTTTCCACTTTAATGTATATGTATGCACACTTAAAACAGGGTGTCTGTCCTACTGTGTCTTATAGAATCTTTTCATTAGAAAGCCTACTTTTGGGAAAATGAGGGGGGAAACTCTATAGAGAGAAATATTCTAAAATAATTTCTTGAGTTAGCAGTAACTAAACGTACTATCCTGTCCTAAAAATGACTCATCTAAAAGGATATGCTTCTTATACTGGATAAATTAAGATATAATTTAAATGGTTTTAAGCTGTCAGGTGCAATGATTTAGCAGGCAGGTACATTAAATTATTATAACATTGCACCCTGGAATAGTGTTTATAACTTTTCAAAATGATTACTATGGAATCTCATTTAATTATCACAATAAAACCTCTAGATACATAGAGGGTGGAGCTAACCCCATTTAATAGATGTGAAAAGAAACATAGACATGTAGGATGTCACTATGACACAGGCTTTGGGGACCAGTGCTGGTGGACCCTCTGGTCCACCATGTCCCTTTCCCCTGCTGTGATTGCCTCTCTGTGTCCCTTCTGAGTCAGTGAACCTATCTGGTCATCCTCGTTCCTACAAGGAAGCCAAGACTCTGTTATGACGATTGTCTTTCAGTCTGGTGTTTTTCTAGAATGGGAATCACAACCAAAGAGTTCAATTTTATAAACATATTTAATATGTCAGAAAACCTAGATCGCCACTCAACAAAATTGAGCCAACCACAGGAAAAGTTCATATGTGACGCTAAGATTCTTCCAAGTGCAGGCTTGGTTTCCATTTTGAAATTTGAAATCCAACATCTGCGGCGTTCCTCTACCATGTTGCTAGGTCATGATCAAAAGCCAGCTGTGGGTTATTAACCTGGTTTTCAAGGAAAAGGTATCGTTTTTAAGGCAAATATTCACCTCCTGAAGCTCCTGACGTTAATAGGAAATTTCAATTCACTATGAATATTTATTTTTTTATTCTTTCTTCAATAAGTATATCTGTATTGTATAGTATTTACTTTATACTCAATAAAATCTTAGGTACTAGGAAATGTCATAGCAGTTCTACTTCATGAAAAAAATTCTTGCTGTGAAAACTTTGGAAATATTATGAACTGTTTATTGAAAAAGAAAGAAAGAAAGGAAACTATGTTCCTTGGGCAGCTCTGGGAAGCAAGAGCTGGCATTAATTTTTTATTAACCATCTTTCTATTAATATTAAATTATTTTTTTATAAAAAAACTAGTACCTCCAGCAAGTACCTCCTCGTGTTCCTAAAGAAATTAAGAATTTTTTATATCCTCTGCTGCAAAGAGATTTGCAGAGTTGCTTGATGCTTATTTAATTTTGACAAAGAGCACCTAGGGAGAGAGAACAAAAATGGACCCTGACATAATTTTGAAATCTCCCTAAGCAATAAATAAGCTGCATCTTTGCCTCTCGACATTTCTACTGCAGAATATTTCTGGAAGCTGGACCACCTTCAAGGGCTCTATATAGTAAACATCCCCCAGTGAATCAGAGAATTCTTGCTTTGGCTCCCTAGGAGGGAGTTAAGCTAAGAATCCATGTATCACAGTGTGTGGAGCAGGGGCATAGGCTACCCCAGCTGGCACTCTGAGAATTCACTGCAAAAGGAGTCCTCATGTGGGAATGCTACCTTATGAGGGTTTCAAGTTTCTTTGGTTTAGGATCAAAGATTATTATTATTTATTAATTGCACATATTTATGGATGCAGCGTGAAAATCCAGTGCATGTATACAAAGCGTACCGCTCAAATCAGGGTAATTAACATTTCCATCTCCTTGTCATTGCTTTATGTTTGGAAAGGTCAAGTTCCTCTTTTCTAGTTCCTTACATATATAATAGGTTATTGTGATCTGTAGTTACCCCACTGTGCTATAGAATGCCAGAACTTATTTCTATTTCGTTTTTTTTAAATGATATTCTTGTCTTTTTTAGTTGTAGACGAACACAGTACCTTTATTTTTATTTATTTATTTTTATGTGGTACTAAGGATCCAAGCCAGTGCCTCACACGTGCCAGATACGATCCCAGCCCCTCATTCAGTTTTCATGCCTGTTGTCCAATGCGTCCTTCTTTCTTTCCTGCCCCTTTCTCCACCCCTCCTCCACACCCTTCACAGTCTCTGGGAATCACTATTGTGCATTCAGGTAGACTTTTAACTCAAGGATCATTTAAAATAGTAGTTGAAAATGTTGGTCCCCTGAAACCAAAGATAGGAGCTATGTTCCTTTGAGAGTCACCTATAGTTTTTCAACTTATAGTGGCCAGTTGCAGGACAACCCCAAACTCTTCTTCATGGGGTACAGATTTGGAAGGAACATCATGAATGTGTTGATCACTCAGCAAGCATTTATCCAGTTATTGTTCCTGAAATCTAGTCTGGTGATTAAGGCCACAGGGAGACCAGCTCAGTCAAATCAACTTGGGTTTGGATTGGAGATGTCCCCACGGTCCAGGCCTCAAGACTGCCACTTATTAGTGAGCATGGGAAACCTCTTTGAGCTTCAGTTCCCTCATGTGCCTTAGAGTTTACAGTTCCACCATGAAGAGATGGTCTTCAGAATTACATGGGGGGTACATAGAAAGTACGCAGCAGGTACTTGAGAAGGGGTCACTGCAGAGTTGATGTCTACCATGAGTGGTTCACAGGGACTGAATTCAGACTTTTCTGTGTCTTCAGGGTTGTTCCT
This sequence comes from Spermophilus citellus, assembly GCF_964194105.1. Taxonomy (NCBI): domain Eukaryota; kingdom Metazoa; phylum Chordata; class Mammalia; order Rodentia; family Sciuridae; genus Spermophilus; species Spermophilus citellus. The sequence goes on from NC_138182.1 coordinate 132,217,917, forward strand.
AAACTTAGTAGCATTATTTCTCTCAGTGTGATGGAATAGTCCACTAGCACGATAATATTTTTAGATCCTGTGTGATAATCAGAATGGGTAACATTCAGTGCAGATATCATCTGCTATTGAATTTTGGAAGAGAGAGATAAAACCTTTAGATGCATGTTCAGGAAAAACTTCATGGAATAAAAGTATAGTCTATCTCAAGGCAAAAGAAAAAAAATAAAGAAGGGGTAATGAGAACCTGCACAATCCAGCCAGGCTATATGTGTTAACCATGGAAAAATATTATCTTAACCCTGGTAACAGACTTAATAGGTTTTCTGATGTTGTATTGAAAGATACTGATGCCCAGAGAAAACAAGTGACTAGTCCAAAGCCACACAGCAGATACATAATAAAGACTAGACTCTACTCCAGTGATTCAGGATAACCTGCCCATTGTGCAACACTGCCTTCCATTCATGGACAGGATAGTTCATCATAATTTGACCTGCATCTGTCCTCAGTCTCTTTGTTCCAGCAAAGCACCTCTGAGAACCATGAGAGACAAGTCCATGTGGAACTGACAGCAGTTCTCCTAACAGAGACTTGGACAGTGAGGGTAGATGGTGCATGGGACAGTACTCATTGGGGGTAATTCACTGTGTAATTGGTCAAATGCACAGAAGCCAATGGACCACAGCTGTGCAGGGATCCCTGGCTGAAATGCATCTCCTAGTTCCCTCTGCAGCTCACTCTCCCCTGAGGGTTTAGTTGGAAGTTTGCCTGTGATTAATTCATCCTCCTGAAAAAAGAGCACACACACACACAACATAAAATATTACCAACTAACCCTCCACTCTCTTCCAAGCTGGGATGAAGACCATTCAGCACTTCCCACCCCCAAATGAGTCTCTTCCAAGGTGACAGGTGTACCAAGACTGACTTAAACAAATTCAGAACACTTGGAGAGCTATCCAAGGCTCTTGGAAAATTTCTTTCTTTTTTTTTGGATTCTATCGGCATAGACTTTCAGAATGCCATGAGATTTAAAGTATCGTTTCTTGTTGCATCTTAATCTTTAAATGTGCCCAGAAGTGACCTAGGGGTCTTCTCAAGGACAGACTTGTATTCAAGAGGTCTAGGACAACATTTCAGAGGCTACATTTCCCACACACTTTTCAGCAATGCCAAAGCACAGTTTGGATCACACTGAAGAGCAAGAATGAAACCCAGGAAATGCCAGTGAGTGACACTTTTGAGTATCAGCCCTGAGAACTATGCTGAGGATTTTGTAGCTGAGTTTGGGGTAGCTGGTCAATTAGTAGTACCTACCGTAAGCTTAGGAACAGGAAACAGAGCCTCAAAAACTCCCCTCATGTTAACATTTCTGTGGCTTACTCAGGATCACACAAACTAGTAAATGGTAGAACAAGGACTAAATAAAACTGGAATGTAAACCTAGATTTTTTTTTCTCCCCAAGTTGCACATTTTAATCACAGATTGCATGTGAAACTGCTTTAAAATATCTCTCCTCAGTTCTATAATTGGCAGAGCCAGTCAGAGAATCCAATTTGGATTCAGGAAGCTGGGATACTCAACCTAGCTTAGTGTCTGAAAAGCTCTGTTACTCTTGCAGAAGAATTTCTCTAGGCCTAAGTTTTCTTATCAGAAGATGAGTGAGTCCTTATTTGGTTTTTCAGATTAATCCTGATATTATAGACAGGAATGAGCTAAACTTTCTGTGACAGAAAGTGAGGGTTTCAAATAAATGAAGGGAATTTTTATTACAAGTTCTCTTGGAAGACGATGAAGTTTCCTTACAGAACTAGTATATTTAGAAAAGAATAAACAGACACACACACACACACACACACACACACACACCTTTCATGATTCTAGGTTAAATGTATCTGAAATGATTGAAGTTACTATTTGGGATTTTAATTGAGTCTCTTTCATTTTTCTCCCCACCTTTAATGTGTCTGGCCTGTGACAACCATATACAATCATGGGTGGGGAGAGAACAAGCCAACTGGTAAAAATCTTATGAAAAATATCTTGTTCTGACATCAGATGGCGTCCACTAGTGATAAGGCGCCTTGTCTCATCATTTATATCCAGAAAGAGAGATGAAAACTTCTGTTGCATTCAAAAGCCTCCAACAAACTTTTCCTGTCTTGTCACTGACTCAGTTGACTCAGTTTGCTTTAAGTCAGTCTTGGTACACCTATCCCTTTGAGTCTCTTCCAAAGGGATAGGTGTACCAAGACTGACTTAAAGCAGCCCGTACCTGAGACAGGAAGTTGGTCTTCATTGTTATTGCAATAAATGGGGTGGATTCCGCCAGAACACCCACTGCACAGGGACAGAGGAAAACTAAATGGAATTAGTTTGTCTGCTTATATAAATCAGCCAATTTATATATTCTGCACAAGTGGTAGCAGTGTCAAGTCGCAAGTCCTTTTGTTATGTATCTAATCATGTGAAGACATGATTATGTCAGTGAGCTTTCCATTACTGTAACAAAGGCTAGAGATAAATCAACTTATAAATTAAAAAGTTTGATTTCATATTATAGTTTTGGAATCTTAAGTCCCTGACCAGTTGGCCCCATTGTTTAGGGCCTGTGGTACCATGTCATGCGGGACATGGGCATGGAAGAGCAAGACCTTTCACCTCAGGGTTGGGAATGAAAAGTATAACAGAGGAAGAGGAGGAGCTGAGGTCCCCACTCGCCTCTTCACAGGCATGCCCCCAAGACCAGAAAACCTCCCATGAGGTCCTACCTTGTGAAGTTTCCAATGTCTCCCAGTAGCAACAAGGGCTAGGTCTTTAAAACATGGGTTTGGGGGAGACATTTCAGATCCAAATCATAGCATACCTTAAACACCTTACCTCAATCTTAAAATAACCCTCCAAATAATGCAGTGATGTAACTCAGTTTTAAAGATGAGGAAACTGAAGCTCAACTAAAATATGGAACTCACTCTAAATCACACAGCTAATGAGTAAAGGAGTTGCAATTCAAAGCTGACTCCAAAGCTCATGTCTTCAGGATTTAATTAACTATATAAATGTTCTTATCTCTATTGAAATTTAAAATGCTACCACATAATACCATCCATAAAATGTAATTTCATATTATCATTATTATCATAATGAAACTCCCTTTGTAGATGCACTTAATTTGGAGGAAGAAAGACTTATTTCCCATAAATAAATGAAGCCAGAAATAGTCTGAAAACTTAGTTTTGATGACGAGTGCAAGCTGTCCTTTCCCAAACTTTGACTGATACTGTTGGCAGATAACAACGCGGAATATTTTTAGTTACTTTTTGCCTCTGCCCTCTGTCAGGATAAAGAACCAAGCAAGGTCTCCAAATTAAGCACTGGAAAGAAACATTATTCACAGTCTCTTGTTTCTGTGAATAATGAGTTCTCAACTTTGGACATTTTCCTGGCAGAATGAAACTAGAAGATTCACATAGCTCAAAACCTAGAGGAAGCTCCCTGCCAAAGGCTGTAACAAAGACAAGCACCTGGGTTGGTGTACATATTTGTTTTGTAAAGAGTGACGGAGCAACTGCTCTGTATCTTCCTCTGTCTCCCCCACAGATGCTTGAGTTGGAAACCGGTTTACAACCAAACCTTTCCCAATGAAGACAGCCTAAGTTCAGTTCCGCCACCCCCTCACTTCCACAGTATTAAAAGTCACTCTTCCTTGAGTCTGTCCTTTGTAGCATTTAGTGTTCTATATGAGTTGCCATACGTAATCCTTACTGCAGTCCAATAAGCAGATATTTTTGTACCTGTTTTACAGTGGAGAATGTTGAGGCTCAGAAAGTTTAAGTATCTTACTCACGATCGTAGTTTGGGGACCTTACCTTTAAACCCTGAGTATCCTGGCTTCAGCATCCACATTCTTAAACACACTACTACTGCTTCAGGCCAAAAAGAACAGGAATTTTTACAGGAACTCCCTGAAATTTCCCTGGAATCTGGGGGTAAAGACTCTTCTAATATGGGGTCCTCTCATTTCATATATAGTGACTTTTTCTAAAATGTAGTCCAACCAAAGGTAGTAGAAGGGGTCCATATGGAAGACCCCTCAAATTGTCCTGCGTGGCACTTACTAAGTGTAATGTGCAGACACAGGGGCCTCTTCCCATCCCCTTACTTCCTCCAAGCCTAACGGGTCTGTGTTCCCCTTGAGTTTGTCCTTATTAATGCCCAGGGAT